>NW_019733846.1:594476-703161 GCF_002891405.2 Cryptotermes secundus | reverse complement strand
ATTTATTGATCATGATAAATGAAATAAACGGTCGGTTCTTGTTAAATGGAACATCAAAGACACCTTTGCTACATGAAACAGACTACTGAATAGAGATTGCTGCACTCTTCGGCGATGTGATACCGTGTAGCCTGGTAGATAATTATATTTTGGAGTAACATGCTGAACATAGAGATAACATGTTCCCCTGACGGCAGGGTCTAGCAGACAGTGATCTTCAGGGTCGGGTTTCTTCTATTGCTAGTGGGGTGGGACTAAGTCCCTTGTACTGGGCCAGTTCTGGCCTATTGTACCAGCCCCACATAACAGGTGAGGGTGACTGTGGAGCAATTGGTGGAATGAAGATTGGCAGGGGAAACCGAAGTACTCGGAGAAAACCTGCCCCTCTTTGTCCACCACAAATCCCACTTGACCACACCCGGGATCGAACCCGGGCCGCCGCAGTGGAAAGCCAGCGACTAACAGCTTGAGCTATGGCGCGGCCTTCAGAGTCGGCTTGATAACTTCAAATCTTGCACAGGTTACGAGATACCTGCGCTTCCAGGACTTAGTGAGTACACATTGTCAGTCGTAAATTGAGGCATAAGTAAATAAACAGACTTACTTACTTACTTACTTACTAATGTGAACTTAGCCCTTCTTGAGGAGCTGATAATTCTGCAGCTACTCAAGAACTTCCCAGCATTTTATGGAACCCGAAGGTTTATTACTGTGTTCACAAGAGCGCTCCACCGGTCCCTATCC
Organism: Cryptotermes secundus; assembly: GCF_002891405.2. Taxonomy (NCBI): domain Eukaryota; kingdom Metazoa; phylum Arthropoda; class Insecta; order Blattodea; family Kalotermitidae; genus Cryptotermes; species Cryptotermes secundus. Next base: position 702,417 of record NW_019733846.1, on the reverse strand, counting down.
TGAGCCAGATCAATCCAATCCATACCTCTTAAGATCCATTTTAATATTGACCACCCACCTACGCCTTGGTCTTCACAGTGGTTTCTTTCTTTCTGGCTTTCACACCAATATCCTATATACATTCCGCTTCGCCCCATTCGTGCTACATGCCCTTCCCACCTCATCCTCCTTGACTTGGTCATTCTAATTATACTTAAATAAACAGAGTGCTATTAAGAAATGGGAAAAGAGAACAGATTCATAAAAGAATTTACTGCCAATATGTCTATCTTATTCATCCATTCATTCGTCAGCGGCTCTAGAGCCCTTTGTTGGGCCGTGGCAACTTCTTCAGTTTCGTAACCTTATGAACAGTTAGTGGACTCCTTGGACGGGGGATCAGTCGGTCGCAAGGTCGCTACCTACACACAAGACAACACAAGCACAGATTAAATGCACACAGACATCCATGCCAATTAGAAATTAAATTACTGTTTGAAACGAGAAATAAAACATTAAAATAACTACATGTCACTGTTGGGACACACGATAGAGTAGTTGGTTAAGGCACTATGCTACAAGCTGGAAGGTCGCGGGTTCGATTTCCTATGAGGTTGAATTTTTCAATTTACTTAATCCTTCCAGACGCACTATCGCCTTGGGGTCAACTGAGCCTCTATCAGAAAAGAGTACCAGGAATCTTCTCGGGGTAAAGGGTGGTCGGAGCGTAAGGCTGACAACCTCACCGCCATCTGTGAGACGATTTTTTAGAAAATGTGGGTGCCTCAACGTCTCACAACCCTACGGGCCTCCACGGCCTGTTACAGGGATAGTTTCTTACCTCGTAACCCCCCCCCCCGGAAAATAGTACTCTTAAACTTAGAGCCTCTTTTTCCTTTTGCTATATGTAAATTAGCCATAAAATGTACTTATTATCCACATTTAATGGATAGTTTGTATAATTATTGGAGTTAAATAAAAAAAACTTAAGAGGGTTCTCTACAATAAAATTCCCACCTGTAACGTGGCCGCAAGTGGCCAAGTAGACGCATGACCTACTAAGTTATTCTGACATATTAAATTGCCCGTACACTACAATTCCTTAATTTATTTTTGCTGTTCCTGGTGGTTGTTTGTTGTTGTTGTTGTTGTTGTTGTTTATTGGAGAGGGTGGGTTTCCCCATGCACTTAGACCATATATTGCTCCATTGTGAGTCACCCTATAATATTCTACCAATCTCTATACCCTACCGGTACTGGTGCGTGCCATCAGTCCCGACTCAGCCAGCGAGTTCGGCCTCTACTGGCTCAGCGGTATCTCGATGCTTCCCCCATCTACCAGAGGCGTTAGAGACTACTGTTGGGCGGGAAATGTCTTGAATTTGGCTCAGAGGTCCCCTTGGGACATGAGGTTCTTTTACGTGCCGTAAAGCTACGACACGGGACCCACGGCTTAAAGTCCCTCCCGGAGGACTTGTTCCCTGAATTTTTCCGCCCTTAAAAATTCCACGACCTCCGCCGGGTTTGAACCCGCGTACCTTGAGTCACGAGGTGCGAACGTTACCCCTAGACTACGGTAGCCGCTGTTCCTGGTGGTTACTCCGAAACATCGCTTGGAGTACGCGACGTTATAGTACTCTTCAGATGATATTAAGCTTTGGATTCTCTGGATTGTGGACTGCATCCTTCAGTCTAGTGTTCCTGAGGGACCTGCCTCCGTTCTCAGGCGAAGAGCCAGAGGGGCCGGCTACTCAGCTGCCTTCGTCAATAAGGATTGTCTCAATTCACTGACCTCTAGTGAAAAATATCCGTTTTTTTTAACGAACACAAAGGAATAGTTATTTTGCCACATTTTCACCTGAAGACAGAAAGAGTTTCAATCTGCGAAACTCTGTATTATGTTTAGAATATTGAAGGAAGGGTAGAAACCTAGCGTACTGCCTCTGGATTCCGGGACTAAAGCCACGGAGTTTGTTTGTTTGTTTGTATTGTTATTCCTTTCTTCTTTTCCTACTTCCTTGACGGGTTACACTCTCTCCGACCTGTTTCTATGTAGAATTAATTATGAAGCCTTGAATCTTACAGACAACTGTAGTAGTCCTTGGACGGGGGATCAGCCCTGTCGTAAGGCAGCTACCTACACAGGTCAACACAAATCCAGGAAAGACAGGCAGACACCCACCGTTTGAGTGAGATTCGAACTAACGATCATATTGTCGGCGAGAGCGAAGAGATTATCGACAACATAAAATGACAAATATTATGAAGCAATTAAACTATAAAAGCGTCCCAGTTTAAACCAGTGAGACACAAACCTACTCATATATTTACGCATTAAACTACTGCACTGAGTAACTAGATAACTATCTCTCTATGGCTCTACAGCCCTTTGGACCTTGGCCTACGTACACTCGGTAGGACCCTTTGGACGGGGTATCAGCCCGTCGCAAGGCCGCTACCTGCACACAGAACAACACAAACACAGACAGCCACACCTCCAGTGGGATTCGATCTCAGTGTTCGAGCGGGCGAAGACGGTTCATCCCTTCGATCGCCGCGGCCACTGTGAGCGGCAGATAAGTAGCTACTTCTAAATCTATGGAAGAAAGTAGTTGTGGAGAAGCCAACAACGTAATTCTTTGAGCTGCTCAACATGACCTTCCCCTTTCAGAACCAGAAGATTCATCACCGGTTTCAGAACCCCCCGTCACTAGACTCCCCTTGAGCCCATCTTGAGAACGTCACTGGAACTAGATCCTCTGACGCGTACCCAAAGCTCACAATCAGAACCTCCCCTCACATTTAAAAACTAAAACTTTCTGCCCGTTTCTGATAGCATCAGTAGCGTAGTTGGTTGAAGCACATACTACAAGCTTGCAGGTCTCGGGTTCGATTCCCGATGAAATGTTAACATTTCGTAACATGCTATTTTCTTTGCTTGAGGGGTTGTTTGTCCTCCACTGAACCTCAAAGCTGGTGGGAAATCTCCTAGGAACACTCCACCACTGCTTATTCAACATATTCGCAGCTACCCCCCTCCCCCCAAGAAATATCCTCCGGAGCTGAAGTTCACCCTTGGGAGCTGGTGACTAAGAACAAATGCAACAGGGAGGCAAATGTTACCGGCCTGTAGGTTACGCAGAAACAAAATAACAGGAAGTTTTACGAGTGTTCCCAATCATCAGCGCATTAAAGCTAACAGAATAATCGGCAAACAAACAAACGCGATGAGAAGAAACATAATACCAAAACATACACTGCAATAGACATCAAGGAAAAGAAAATACACCCGCAAGCTTCATACAAATGTATGGCATCTGAGATCTTCATGGAGGTGAATATTCGTGGAGAGAAGGGAATCATACGACTTACCCTGTTTAGTTGATGGTGATAAGTTATAAAGTTTACGTAGGGGCGATGAACAATTTAACCCTCTAACCAAACAATCTAAAAAGGTAATCGAATGGGCAGAACTACTGTGTCTCATTCGGAAGGCCCTAAATTCAAATTTCGACGTCTCACAACCCTATGGGCCTCCACGGCCTCTTACAGAGACCACTTTAACTTTTGTGGTTGCCTACTTACGGTAAGACGTGCCGTTAAAGCGCTTTATACCTAAGGTAGAGCAGTTTGCTGGGCTTCGCCAGCACAGTCATTCTTGATTTCAGGCCCTGCCGGAACCCATGCCTATATTTTTGTTCTGAGACATTACGTGTTCTGAAATGGGGTCTCCTCTTCGACGAAAAGAGTGACAATTCTGAGAAGGGTTTAGAATTACATTCGTGAAGCTTATATTCATTTTGGGGAGCCGGGATAGCGTATTCGGTATAGCGACTGGCTACGGGCTGGACGACCGAGGGGTCGCAGTTCGAGCTCGCGGTGCTGGCAAGAATTTTAATTTCTCCATGTCGTCCAGACTGTCCCTGGGACCCAGCCAACCTTTTATACAATGAATATCGGTGGGTCTTTCCAGGGGGTAAAGCGGCAGAGGCGTGAATCTGATCACTCACCTCCAACTAGTGCCGAGGTCAAGAAAACGTGGATTATATAACTCCCCCATACGCCTTCATGGAGTAGTTAGTTAAGCACAGGGGTAAACTTTACTTTTTATATTTTATATTAATTTTGGATCTGTCTTTAATAACCCCTTTCTTCAGTTTTGTAAAATTCTTATGCTTCAAGCTATTTTATTCCCCTTAATAAAGAAACATGCTCATTTAGAAAAAGTAAAACTGAAGCAAAGAAGAATCTCGCTGGGCCTTTGAAGTTTGTAACATTTTCGCTACTGCTACACTTGCAACACTTGCAAGCTCAGTGCTGCCACCATTCTCACTGCGTTTCATGCGACTCGGACTGATTATAAATACATTAAAGAGTGAGTAGGGAACAAAAGCATTTCCCGCAACACTATAAACTTAACGCCGGGGGGGGGGAGGGATCTCCCCCCCAGAAATAACAAGGTACACGCATACATAATCATCAAAACGTTTAGAATCATCACAGACATTTGTACCGTTTCACAAAAGCTCCTGTTAATTTAGGGTTTACATTTGTTAAACTGAGATATAATTAATACATTTTAAATTACAGAAACAGATGGTTTCTACCTGCTACTTTACCGCCCCTGGGGCCCATTTTCTTTCTTTGATCGCCACCATATAATTCCACCGCCTTCATATTTCTTGGTACGGGATTATTTTATTAAAATTATATGTTCAAATTTGACCGTGCCTTACCTCAAGTGTTTAGGCTATGTTGGAGCCTTGTTTCAGTATGGATGATAACAGGTGAGACTTATGCTGCACGAAGCGGCATTCAAGCGGCATTTTTCTGAGTTTCTCCTAGTTTTCCTTGCTAATCACCATTCCACCATTGCTTCATAATCACACCCCCCCACTGAGAAGGCAGAGAGCCATAGTCACGCAGCACACTATCATATAGTCGAGTTTTAACTTGGGCACTACCCTGACACTTGGCTAGTTACAGAATACGGAAGATAGTAAAGGCCGTGACGTAGTTGAGGTGGTAGACCGCTTGCTTGCCCAGGTTCGATAACCACATTAAGTCATATGGGATTTGTGGTGAACAAATGCATTGGCACAGGTATTCTCCATCTACATTGGCTTCCCCTGCCAGTTCTCACTCCGCAGACTGCTCCACATTCACCTACCATATGAGAGCCCCACTAGTGTCACGTCTCACCCCATACTAACAAATTTCTCGTACCTAGAGTACAAATGTTGTGTCAACTCCGTTTCAAAGTACCGATTGCGTTGGCTTAGCCTATAACGCTCTAAAATCTTCATTCAGAAAGTGTCTGGTTCGAATCTCAGCCCGAACACCGATTATCCTGAAATCATTCGTGGTTTTCCTCAATCAGTCCAGAAATATGGCCGGAGAATACCCTGAATTAGGCTACTACTGTTTGCTTCCTTGACCGCCTCTGTGGTCTAGTGGTAAGAGTTCCTGGCTACAGATCCAGAGGTCCCAGGTTCGATTCCCGGCCCTATCGGATTTTTTCTGAGAAGTAGTGGGTCTGCAACGGGTTTCACTCAGCTTCATGAGGGTAATTGAGGAGCTGTTTCAAGGAAATAGCGGCTCCAGTCTAGAAAACCGAGATTAACGTCCGTAGGGATTCGTTGCGCTGACCACGCGACACCCTCTATCCGCAAAAGTTGGCACTAACTTCGCCGACAAGCGACGGTCGCTCGGTCGGTATAGTTAGCTTGCGGACTAAAGCGACGGAATTTGTTTTCTTTCTGTCTGCTTTCATAGCTTTCCTAATTCATTTTTCTGTGGTAATACAATCATTCGACACTATGTATTCGAAGTTACTGAAAGTGTCGTTAAACATACGGGACTGAATAACCCGGCTGTGCTCAGTGCAGGAGACAGCGAACGGTATGACAAGAACAGCGCCATGTTGATGGGGGAGCCTGAAGAAATACCAAGTTTATTTAAACACATACATAAAAAATAAATTACCGAATTGTATAGTGGAGCGTGTAGAGCCGTTATGAAACGACAGCGAGAAAAGCAAATATATCAGAGCCGTTTCTAGGCAACGGGTCGTTAAACAACTTCCCGCTGCAAAGGATATATGCATGCAATAAAGATACTGTTCGAAACGGTGTTTTCTGCTCGGTACTTGCAAAGGTGTAGAAGGAAGACGAGTGTTCTGTATGGGAGGCTGCGAAGTAAAAGAAAAATTTGAAGGGAGCCGCCATTCTGAGAGGACTTGAGGGTGAAAGCTCAAGAATCTCCATTATTAGTAACCATTATCAGAGAACGGCTGGAAAAGGCTTAGCGAGTGCTGTGGTGATTTGTGAATTGTGGAGATTAGTGATGGCGCTGTAACTGCTTGTAGTTCTTAGTCGTGCGTATAATCATCATCATCAGTAATCTGTCAGACGACAGGTCCACAGTCTCTTCCAAAACAGTTCCTCCACTTGATGCGATCTAGAGCTTTCTCCTTCAAATAAAAATATCCTCTTCTGTCCCCAAGTTCATCCAGCATCTTCTTACGTCTTCTGGTCTCTTCTATCCACCCCTCTATCTTCGCATACATGGCATCTCTGTTTTTGGAAAGAGAAAATGATCAGTAAATCCAATATCCAATCCGGACCCCGTGACAATATTACGGGTCTATATCTCAATTAGCCTACTGAAGCGAGATGCGAGATATGCCGGAGTGTAGTGTGATAGGACACCACTAGCACTGAGATTTCTTTCCTCTGGAGTGGAACGGCTGGAGCACTCAAGCCTAAGAATGCGAGGAGCTATACCTCCACTCTCTCATAAGTCCTCGTGGCAAAAGGCACTTGATTAGGCACACGAACAGTGTCATTTTGGCAGTTCATGTTACGACGCTGTCAACTTCGGATGTCAGGAGAAGTTAGTGATGAATTAGGAATGGTCTGGAAGGTAGCGGAAGTGACGCAATCCAGGACCCATACCTACCGACCTTTGTATCAATGCACAGAGAAATCCCACGAAAAATCTCAAATCAAGTTAGCCGATGTTCACAACGAGATTCGAACCGGACACTTCACGAATATGAATCTAGGGCGCTGCCTCCACGCCAACCCGGTCTGTTCTTTCTTGTTCTATCCACAATTCTGGACGAAGCAGTAATAAATTTATGTCTTGAAATGTGTGAACCTAAAAATGGGTTTAGGAACCCCGTAACGGCGTAGTTAGGTGTACGTTATGTGAAGAATAGGTTCCAGAAGGTTAAAAAGGTAAAGCTACCCTTGTAACAGGCCGTGGAGGCCCAGAGGGTTGTGAGACGTCGAGGCTTCCATATTTTCTAGATAATCGGCTCACAGATGGATATGAGGTCGTCAGTCTTACGCGCCGGTCTCCCTTTACCCCCCAGGAAGATTTCTGGTACTCGTTTCTGTTAGAGGCTGAGTGGACCCCAGGGAAATAGTGGGTCTGGAAGGATTACGTCAATTAAAAAATCCAATGACTTCGTCGGGAATCGAACACGCGTCCTTCCTGCTTGTAGCATGGTGCCTGAACCAACGACGCCGCCGCGTGCCCCAAGGATACGTTCCATAGCAGATGTAAATATTGTGGGACTGACCCACTTTGGTCCTCATGCAACACAACATGTAGCCCAATGTGCGAGGCATAATATTACAATTTTAAACCGCATTCATGACAGTGACCAAGCTGCCTAAGCGCTCTCTCTCTCTCTATGTATAAAACAAGAAGCTCTGGGAGGAACTAATCGTCTACTTTCCTTTCATACGACACGGACCACATAGAAAACGACGCTAAAACAATTCTTTTACCGGGCCGTTGACTAGCAGAGGTAAGGTGATACACATACTGACACACAGAGCTTCACTACTGTGGCTTTCAGGAATTAGAGGGAATAATACAGAGAGACACACGGACAGCATGGTGATCTCGTAAGCCTTTTGTTTTTCCGAAATAACGAAAGTAGGCTCAAAATGTCTCTATGTGATGAAAGCTCTGAAATTACTGAAAGTGCCCTAGGTCAGTTTATCACAGCAACGGATATTCGAGCGTTCACAAGTTGTGCGAACGTATATTATGCAGTTGGTCACGAACGAACGAGCAGTCTTCTGTTTCAGTCCACCGTGTCTATTCTATAAGTACATATTAATGAAGATACAAGTTTCCCTCAGGGTAAAGCGGCAGGGGCGTGAAGCTAGCCATTCATCTCCATCTACTGCCGAAGTCAAGAATGTTTGAGCTATACTTCCACTTTCCCTCATGTCTTTACGTCACAGTACTTGACTAATGAAGCTCAGGTGCAACTTTACCTTTATCTTATTTTAAATGTAGTATAATATATAAATGAGACCGTTTTCGGTTGCATATTTGTGCGTGTTATTAGTGGGAGATGACGTTAATCGTTGGCCTCCATGCATCATTCAGTAACATTTGAGACTTGATAGGAACATGGGAGAAAGCAGGGGAAGTTAATAATACGAAAGGCCGTACCATAGCTCAGGCAGTTAGTCGCCGGCTTCCCGGGTTCTAGCCCAGGTCAGGGCGTGTGGGATTTGTGTATAAAGTGGCACTGGGGCAGGTTTTCTCAGAATACTTCCGTTTCCCCTGCCAATTCTCATTCCACCGACTGCTCCACACTCATCATCTATCAGCCGGGGCTGGTACAATAGGCCAATCAGTGGCTGACTTACCGAGTGGACTCAGTCTCACCCCACGGCAAGAAACGAATAATCTTAAAGCTTATAAACAAGTGATGAGGCTTCCTGTGTTGCTGTGGAGAGACAATATCTTCCAGAGTTTTGTGCTCTTTTTACACCACTGAAATTTATTACTTCCTGCATTATCTGTGCATAGACGATTAGTGTCTTTGGGGTGCGACGCAACGGAGTGTTCTACCTTGAAGATGGAGGCGGCGGGTATTTCCGAACCTGTAACTGTCTACAAGAATATACTGCGTGATATCCCAGAAATCAGTCATCTTCAGACGAAACAGACTTCTGCCAGAAAGTGGTACAGTACAAGAGTAATCCAGTTCTGGCAGATGAATGCGTCGGAATGCGTGCCACATGGAGGCAGAGGTTGCCGCTCTACCGGCCGTCACGTGAACTATATAATGTCCTTCGTCTGGCTTAAACGCTCTGTCACTGTTACGTCATGGACTTCAAACGCAAAGTTTACGTTTGCTGTTCCGTAGCAAATTTACCGTCCGTTGGTCCCTACAGCTTTGCCGCTATCTTCTGTCAGTGCATGTTACAGCACACTTACGTCTTTTCTTCTCTCTCCCTTTTACTCGTTTTTAATCTTTTATTTTTTCCCTCTCTTTTGCTGGCTTCTTTATACCTGCCGTTACTGCTCGACTGTACTGCCTAATCCCAAACAATATTGCGGTCTTCATATCGTATATATTTCCCACGTGACGACAATTACCGATCCGGCTGGTGTAGCGGTAAAGTTCTTCACTCGTGTTCCTGAGATGCTCAGCTCGAGTCTCAGCTGGGGCACCAGCTTCCCGGCTGAGGATTCACTCCAGATCCTTTCCAGTTCACGGTGCGTCACTCACCCTACCTACAATCCGACGCTATACTGACGGAGCTGCAAACTGAACCGCATAATTAATTTAATCTTATGTTTAAGTTTCGATATTCTCGTGGTGGTGACCACTCAGATTGCTCTCTTCTTGGCTGTGACACCGTGTATTCTTGTAGGCGGATACACGACGTTTCGGAGGGACATTGCGCCTTCATCATCGGGAGAGAATTGTGCAAAGTGCTGATAAATATTATGTGGCCCAGAAAAAGGCCGTTATTCTGTCAACCATGCCTGTTAGCCCTCTATAAGGCTGCATTGCCTTAGTCCCTATCCTTGGGTCTCAGTGGCCACCTTCCGTGCACTCTGCCTATGTAACCTTGGAGTTTCCTCCAACTTAAGGGTTATTATTATTATTATTATTATTATTATTATTATTATTATTATTATTGGAGGGGGTGGGTTTCCCCATGCACCGCGACTAATAGTCTATTGTACGTCCCCCTTTGATATTCTACCAGTCGCCATACCCTAACGGTACTGGTGCGTGCTATCAGCCCCGTTCAGCCAACGAAGTCGGCCCTCGGTACCCGATATTTCCCCCATCTACCAGAGGCATTGGAAACTACTTGGGCGGGAAACTTGCCTAATTTTGCTCAGAGGTCTCCTAGAGACATGAGCATCTTTTACGTGCCGTAAATCTGCGATACTGGACCCACGGCTTAAAGTCCCTCCCGGAGGGCTTGTTCCCTGAATTTTTCCGCCCTTAAAAATTCCATGACCTCCGCCGGGTTTGAACCCGCGTGCCTTGAGTCATGAGGTGGGAACGTAACCCCTAGACTACAGAGGCCGCTCCAACTTAACTAACGTCATGGAATTATAGCTAAAAGTTTGTGACGGTGGCATATGAATACAAGTATTATGTTTCTGGACATTATCCATCGTCCCGTTTTTATTTAAAACAAACAGCGTTTCGGAGACTGACTTCTGTCTCCGTATTCAGGCGGAATCTACTCAGTTGGGCCCAATCGACGGAACTTGTCCGTATCTCCGGACACCTGTACCAACACAAGATAGTTTATATATACAAAGCACTGAACAGATCATCTGTGGGAGTTAAGACACAAATTAAAGAACATTAAAAAACTCCAAATACATGAGGCCCAGCACATATGTGCATGCACACTTTCACGACTACTCTTGTTAAAATCAGAGTACTATCAGAATAGTCGTCACTAAAGGGACTCCCACTATTGCGGCGCGAGTCAGAGAACTGCAACTGCGTCCAGTGTAGCTCAAGCGGTTAGTCGCTGGCTTCCCACCGCTGCGGCCCGGGTTCGGTCCCGGGCCTGGTCAAGTGGGATCTGTGGTGCACAAAGTGGCGCTGCGGCGGGGTTTCTCCCGAGTACTTCGGTTTCCCCTTCCAATCTTTATTCCACCAAATTCTCCATCATGATAATCACCTGGGGCATGTACAATAGGCCAATCAGTGGCCGCCGTGCCGAGAGACCCAGTTGGACTCCCCCCCCCCACTAAGTGAATTTAAAAGAAAATTATGTGTGAAAATTATGTTGTTTTGTTGGTGCCCTACAGAGAATTTGTCTCTTTAGTGATGAATTCTATTCAAGGAGTTCTTTACGTTATCAGAGATTATCTCCAGTCACAGGAGAATTTGTGTTATCGCCAGTTGAAGATTCGTCAGGATGTCTCGCCAGTCGTTAACATGCGCTTTCGTACTGCTAACTTCCCCTACTTTCTCCTGTATTCATTTTCAGTCCTACCTGTTACCGAATGATAGGTCGAGGCCGACATTTAACGTTATCTCATACGAATAATACGCGGAATTGGCCAATCGTAAAAAGTCTCCTTTGTAAGGCATGCCATACATCACGTGCCCATACCAGAATGTATCAATGCTCACAGAATAGACGTGATACACTAGAGGAAAAAAGTGCTCTCTCGCTGGTTCGTGACCTACTACATAACTTACGATCATACAATTTGCCACATAACACTAAAGAATTCGTTGCTATGGCAACCCAAACTTGCATAAATTCAGAGCTTTCATCTAACCGTCACACACACACACACACACACAGAAACTGATACCTGTAAACACAGGAAAGATATTCTTAAATATTTCTAGACGGGGCAGCACATACAAAATGCCAAAAAGTGTCGCGTACTTTACGATATAGGATTCTTTGTGAAGGTCAAAATTTTCGACACTTGGCACTTTCAGGATTAGAAAGATATAAGGTAAAGCTAAAGCTACCCCTATGAGAGATCGTGGAGGACCACAGGATTGTGAGACGTCGAGGCTCCCACATTTTTTGGACATTCAGCTCATAGATGGTGGTGAGGTTGTCAGCTTTACGCGCCGGCCGCCTTTAACCACCCAGGAAGATTCCTGATACTCATTTCTGTTAAAGGCTGAGTAGACCCCAGTGACATAGTGCGGCTGGAAGGATTAGGTCAATTGAAAAATCTAATGACCTCATCGGTAACTGAACCCGCGACCTTTCGGCTTGTAGCACAGTGCCTCAACCAACTACGCTACCGCGAAGGAAGAAATTGTGAGGCATGAGGAAGAGAAAAGGCTGGTGATGTAGAGAAATGACCGGGAAGGAAGCTTCTGCAAGGGTTATGGAAAGAAAGTAACTGTGTGGATTAGGCAGTGTGGTTGGCCGCGAACTACGCACTGGTAGCTACGACCTATTGTTAGTGGGTCCTTTTCAAAAAGACCTAAACAGCAAGGGAGCCGGTTGAGTGACTGAACAAGGCGCGTGCGACGCGTGCAAACAAACGAGAAAAAGAGGAAGAAGAGGAAGAAGAAGAAGAAAAGAATCAGAGCCGTTAAAAGGTGAATCGTGATTTTGCATCACATACACTACACGTGTGTATATAGGTGGTTGGGAGGGGGGTAAGGGGGCGTTTTGGAAATCGATTTCTAGAGCACATTTTTACCCTAAAGCTCAGTGACTCTAGTAACTAGGTTATGGACTGGATGACCAAGAAATGAGGGTTCGATGTCCATCAGGAATAATTGACGTGTCGCGTCTTCACACTTCCAGACCGGCGCTGAGGTCCACCCAGCCTCCTATTCAATGAGCAAGGTAGAACCTAAGAGTTCTCCCCGCGCTTGGTTGGGCGCCACATCTCGAAGTCGTACGAGGGAGTGGAGGTATAGCTCCACTTGACCTAGGCACTAGATAGCTTCACGCCCCGGCCGCTTTACTCGCAAGGAAGGAGCCCCCGGTACCCATTGCACAGGGGGCTGGGTTGAAGTTGTGGAGAGGAGAAGAATCTCTTGTCTTTGCTTAACCTTACCAGTTACTTCCAAGTATTGTCGGCGTGAAGTATATGTGGAAATACACCTCCATTCCTCCATACGTATTCATGGCGTGTTGATTAGTACAGAGACAAGGGGTGAAACATCCTTACAGGCTTACATTTTAGACAGACGGGACGCAATGTGGTGTTACTTCTTCTGTGAATCATTGCACTGTGTGAATGTTGAGAGCGTTGCCTCCACTATGGAACCTGAAACTGAAGTGGAATGTACTCCCGAAACGTCGGTGGCACTGCTGACGTCCACACGGTGCAAAGACCCAGCAGGTAACAACACCGTGAGCCTAGAACAGGGAAGACAATTCTGTCGCTGCAGCCCATTGAGAAACCGCCCCGAGGGCCGAGTGTGGGTTTCATTAAAATGAAGTAAGACTAGGAAATGTTGCCCTGACAGCTGAGAGGAGTGGGGGCAGGCAAGGTGATGTCCTCCAACCCACGCGCAGCCCAGTTGTACAGCCGCGCTTGCGCAACAACCTAACCTCATCTGACGACACAAAAGCAGAAATTCCCGTAGAGACGGATGGTCCGGTTTAATGCTTTGTTTTGGTTCCTGGACTGGAAATGTCATCATCACTGGAAGAATGTGCCGCTGGTATACCGTCTTTGGGTCAGCCACAAGATAAACCGATCACGGTGGCCGCGCGGTCTAAGGCATGAACCGTCTTCGCCCGCTCGAACACTGGCGTCGTGGGTTCGAATCCCACTCCAGACATGGATGTCTGTGTAGGTAGTGGCCTTGCGACGGGCTGATCCCCGATCCAAAGAGTCCCACCAACTGTGTGTAGATTAAGAAACTGTAAAAGCGGCCAAGGTCCACAAGGGCTGTACAGCCATAGATAGACACAAGATAAATTGTCCCTGTGCTTAATTATTTAACCACCACGCCATAATTACGTATAGGGGAGTGGAGGCATAGCTCCACCATTCTTGATCTTAGAACTAGATGGAGGTGAGTGATAAGCTTCAAGCCCCAGTCGCTTTGTCCAACAAAAAAAGAGCCTCCTGTAACCATTTGACCGGAGGCAGGGCGGGCCCAAAAGCGGTCTGGTTACTGCGGAACAGGAACAAACTTCTGCTCCTGTTGGGAATCGAACCCCGGCCGTCCATCCCGTCGCCATACCGACTGAGCTATGACGGCTCTGTCTCTAGTGTACAGTATTAGCATGATGGTGTAGCGAAAAAGCTCTGGGCAGCATTCGGAAAGTGCTTGGTTCGAATATCGACCTGTACTCCGGCTATCATGAAGATTTTCGCAGTCTTCCTCAGTCCCTTTGGGAAAACCCCGTGATAGTACCTGGATCAAGCTACTGCCGCTTTCTTCAAAATTCTTTTGAATCCATTATTCAGTAGTCACCCTACCGACTGACGCTATATACTGAGATGCTGACAGCAGTCAGTGGAAGTGGGAGGCTTGTGGAAGGCAGCAGTTGTCACCTGACTTCACGTATTATCAAGGATTTTCCTGGGAACTGACTGAAACCCTAAGAACTTCAGCGTTCCAGCCAAGATTCGAATTCAATTGAAGACCGGTTTTGATAATAATAATAAGAACCTTTACAATTTGAAGCCCGTAATTATTGTTAACTGTATTAAAGAATTCAGTTCCTACCTCACAGGGAACAAAATTGATTTCTATTATCATATCAGAGGGGTACGCGGTAGTGTAGTGGTCAAGGTACTATGCTACAAGCTGGAAGGTCGCGGGTTCAAGTCCCGATGAGGTCATTGGATCTTTTTCAAGTGACCTAATCCTTCCGACCGCACTAGGCCCTGGGGTTTACTCAGCCTCTAACAGAAATGAGTACCAGGAATTAAGTACATAATTTTCTTGGGGAGTGAAGCGCAGCCGGCGCGTAAGGCCGCGTAAGGCGGCTGTTTGAGCCGACTGTCAAGGTAATGTGGGAGCCTCAACGTCTCACTACCCTATGGGCCTTCACGGCCTGTTACATGGATAGCTTTACTTTTACTTATGATATCAGAAGCGTAATGCTGCGGACAGAAATGATTACCCTTGAATCGGAAAATCATAGCAAATACATAAACACAGAGACTTTTAAAAGTCGACATGAGATGTAAGCACATTTATACAGAGTCCTGGTTTCATAACTCCGTCGTGTGTCGCGCCATCGTCATTTTCCCGGAGAGACTCAAGGCAGTAGCCAAGAATTCCAGGAGCTCGCAGCCTCATAAATTGAAACCATTGTGAATTAACAAGTTAAGGTAAAACCGGCTCCCAGGCATGCCCATAAATATTGCTGACGGTGACGAGGGAGAATTTACTTCAAGATTACAATTTTCCTCATGAACCACGAAATATTTTGGACGCCATTTTAAGATTGAAACCCTGGGGAGATCCGAGAGTTACTATATGGGATGTGCTTCCAATGATGATCTACCATACTACACGGCGTCAAGTCCAGAAGACAGGAATCTTCGTTGTCACCGCTCTGAGGCCCAACCACCCATGCGACCACTGCTCCATGTGACCATTCCGTCACTGCTCTGCGACCTGCAGGAGTGTTGCGGGGTCTAATGAGACGAGAGAGAGAGAGACAAGGTGAGGGCGGTCAAATTCCCACCAAGGTCGGACCCCCCGCTATTCAAACATAGCAGCCACAAAAAAAAAACCTTTCCTTACAACAGGGGCCGTCATCAATTCTTAAATATCTCAGATCATAGCAAACGGGACGCGAGCTGCAGTTACTAAAACAGTCGCAATCAGCGGGTCAATAAAACCCTCTTAGTGCTAATATTCATGCACTGTCATTGTGCAATTTAGGGTTGCCATAGCAACAAACTGTCAAGCGTTCACATGCAGTATGCACCTTAAGTTATGTACTAGGTCGGTATAGCGACTGGCTACAGGTTGGACGACCGAGGGGTCGGAGTTCGAGTCCCGGTAGTGCCAAGAATTTTCTCTTCTCCACGTTGTCGAGACCGGTTCTGGGGTCCATATAAATTTATATCCAATGGGTATCGGGGGGCTCTTTCCTCGGGGGCAAAGAGTCCTGGGCGTGAAACTGACAACTCACCTCCAACTAGTGACGAGGTCAAGAAAATGTGGATCTATACATCCACTCCCCCATACGTGTTCATGGTGTAGTGTTTAATTAGTTAAGCACAGGAAGAAGCGAAACAACCTTTCATTTCGGTGTATCGTGTCCGTTCTGAATATTCAGAGTATAAAGCGTTTGTGGAAGGAAGTTTTAGTGTCATAATCAGAGGTACAGCACTGGAATTTACCTGGAGGGTCAGAGTAAAACCAAGAAAAAACATGACTCAGAGTAACTGGTATCTGGGTCGAGATTCAGCTATCCCCCAAATTGGCTTAACCCAACTTCCTGGGGTCAAAATATTTCATTATGCTTGCTTTCATATCTCTACAGCTCACTACATTACCGAGCAGGTGGATGTGGCGGTAAGAGCCTCGTTTCGAACCCCTGAGACCACATTGCCTATGCTGAATGAGAATTTTCGAGATTTTGCTCAGTTCCTCCTGGAAAATTCCAGGATAAATACCTTGATTAGGTCAGGAATGCCTCCTTCGAAATCCCTTATAATTCATCAGTCATCATAGAGCTCTTGAATAACAATCTGATTTGCTAACCACGTCACACTCTCTGAAACTGAGAATGAAACAAGAGGGGAAATGGAAGTGCAGAGTGCGGATTGTGATGCATTTGTTCCCTCTTGTTTACGAGAGTCAGTAAATAGGCCACAATTGCATATAAAACGTAAAACTTGTGATATTCGAGCCTGGGTAAATCATTTAGTTCTCGACATAGCCTCCGCCACTTGTCCCTTTGTTTTACCAGTGCGCCGAAATCCGTGGAGTAGAAGTCATGACTGTTGTCTCAGCCACTTCCGCTCCCGGTCGGGCATCGTCTGAGACTTTCGAATGTCCTTGAGAGAATTTCTCGACCCAGTTGTGAACTGCTTTAGGCGAGAAACACTTCCCACCGTAAACAGGAAACATTTCTTTATGAAATCCTTTGCATTGGGTCATTTTTCCTACAAAGGAGAAAACGCACAAGAGAACGCTGTTCTTCGGTAGTATATACCTCAACAACGGTCGCCATTTTGACCACTGAAACCAGCCTCAGAACATACGCATGCGCGTCTGCTACCTAGACTGTCATGAATCTGGACTGTGCTGCTACCTAGTGGCAAACAGAAAACCTACTACCTTCATTCCAGTTGTGTTACTTTCATTTGTGGCCTGTTTACTGACCCTCCCTCGTGTTTATCTCGGAAACTGTGACACGTCCAGGAATTGGACACAAAACATGCGCTTCAGTTTTCTTCGTGTCGATGACATTGAGAGATTTGCGCAGGAGATGCAAGCAGAAACAAACGTACGGCTTGAGGTAAAATGTCCGTTATTGTCCGCTTTGGACCAACCTTGGAACGCTTCACATATTTTAGTGTAACTGTCCAATATCGCGTTCCACGAAAATTCATTAAGCAATTCGAATTGTTACTGCGGAGAGACGGGAGCACGCGGTAGCGTAGTTGCTTGAGGCACTACGCTACACACCGGAAGGTCACGGGTGCGATTCCTGATGAGGCCATGTCCTAATCCTTCCAGCCGCACTATGGCTCTGGGGTCGACTCAGCCTATAACAGAAATGAGTACCAGGAATCTTTCTGGGGGGTAAAGAGTTGCCGGCTAGTAAGGCTGGCAACATCACCGCCATCTGTGAGCCGATTGTCTAGAAAATGTGGCAGCGTCGACGTCTCACAACCTATGCGCCTCCACGGCCTGTTACAGGGATAGCTTTATCTTATCATTCTCCTGTTGGACGCTCTGTAGTCTAGACGCTCGCAGCGTCATGAAATAAACCACAGAAACGACGCCTAATTATTGAGGTAAAGCCTTACTGACAGAAGAAATGAAAGCATTAAGAACATTTTATGCGAAATGAACTGAATGTCAGATTCCCAGAATTATAGGAGGAAAATTTGCGGGAGAATACAGAAGGAGTAGGCCTACGTAAGCCTATTGTACAGATTTGCGCGCCAACGCGCGAGTCCCCTCTCCTGTACCAATCATTGTTAACAGCGGAATGATAGAAGCGCACTCCGTCCGTGTGGTTGTCGGAACATATTTCTATGTTTCTAAATCCGTGGAAACAATACTTCGTGCGGAATATGAATACGCGGTCTACTGTGAACAAAGCGGCCTAAAGAAAATGAGACTCTTATTTAGCGCGCCCACATTATACTAAAATCTTACGAGATGTGACGCCGTGTAGTCCGGTAGAAATTTATCAGGGTTTCGGTGGAAGTCGTTGCCTTCATCCTCTGGCTAAGCGAGTGGCGAAAATGAAGGTGATAAGGTGTAGTATTGCAGAATATTATTGACGTTTCGGAGGAGCCTGTTGCTCCCATCTACAGGGTAGAAGTGATAGAGGGGTGACGAATATTAAGATCACTCTTATCTCGATTGTGACGCCACGTAATCTGGTAAAAATTTACGGACGTTCCGGAGGAACCTGATTAGAGTGAGCTCCAAAACAGTGGGCCCAAACATTTCTGGGGGGCAGAGAACAGAAATATCGAGCCTTCACTGCAGCAGGAACAAAAGAGCCAGCCATTAATATTTGCTTCCTGAGCTGGATCTATCCAGTTACCTAAGACCCGTTTCAGTGAGATCTTTCCATCACCGACTTCACAAAAGCTTGATATTTGACAGCGTTCCGAGTCCCCTATGTGACTTCACCCCAATCACGTGACAGCTCGCCTTTTCCACCCGCAAAGTCATGTAGTTGCATCTATACTTAAAACAAAAAAACATTACGGTGCTGCGTGAGAATACGGGAACACAGTGCGCCGAAAGATCACAGCACGCACTAGATGCAGGTAGTACTAGTAGATCTGCCAACAACGGTCTCGCTACTGTCGCCATTCTCATCAACAACGTTTACTTTGAACGGTTTCTTGGAACGTCTATTCTCAATCGTTTTCAACTGGACGGTGAGCCGGGACAGTTCAACCGTTAGAGCGAGGGGCAGGACGACCAGGATTCAATTCCCGGTTAGGGCGAGAGATTTTACTCTTGTCCATAGCGTCCAGACCGGCTCTGGAGCTCACCAAGCCTCCTATCTAATCGCGGGTCTTTGTGCAGGTTAAAGCGGCCGCGGCGTGAAGCTGACCAATTGCCTCAATCTAATACGGAGGTCAAGAATGGTGGAACTATACCTACAACATCAACCCGGCGTGTTAGTTGCGACTACCGGGTAGTTAGTGGCTTGGTCCAGTGATTAACATCAAACTATTCAGACGTGTGATGTATAAGACCACTTTTATCACTTGAGCCACCCGTAGGCTGAATAATATACAAAACTATAATTTTTTCTGTGGTTCTACCTGTATATGTGTGTGAAACTTGGTCTCTGACATTAAGGGAGGAACATAGACTGAGGGTGTTTGAGAACAGGGTGCTGAGGAGAATATTTGGACCGAAGAGAGATGAAGTGACGGGAGGTTGGAGAAAACTGCACAATGAGGAGCTTCATAACTTGTACACTTCTCCAAGTATAATTAGAATGACCAAGTCAAGGAAGATGAGGTGGGCAGGGCATGTAACACGAATGGGGGAGATGAGGAATGAGTATAGGATATTGGTGGGAAAGCCAGAAGGAAAGGGACCACTGGGAAGACCAAGGCGTAGATGGGTGGACAATATTAAAATGAATCTTAGAGA
This sequence comes from Cryptotermes secundus, assembly GCF_002891405.2. Lineage (NCBI taxonomy): Eukaryota > Metazoa > Arthropoda > Insecta > Blattodea > Kalotermitidae > Cryptotermes > Cryptotermes secundus. The sequence continues at coordinate 682,868 of NW_019733846.1, read as the reverse complement.
GATAGGATGGGATGGTATGGATTGAACTGATCTGGCTCAGGATAGGGACCAGTGGAGGGCTCTTGTGAACACAGTAATGAACCTTCGGGTTCCATAAAATGCTGGGAACTTCTTGAGTAGCTGCAGAATTGGCGAATCCTCAAGAAATGTTCTGCTCCATTAGTAAGTAAGTAAGTAAGTAAGTAAGTAAGTAAGTAAGCTGAATCTCTTCGACTTCAATTACGAGGCAATTCATTAAATTTCACAGTCATTCTCGGATCAGCTAGTTATGGACATTCCTGAGGTGTGTAAACCGAAAAGGTTATTGCGTCACTCTAAAGTTCTTGAAAAAATAAACAAGGTTTAGATTTGATGCGATCACAATGAAAATTTACAACAAAAACGCCCACCAGGTTCATCGTGAACAAGTCAGAGAAGCTGAAGGCTTACACGAATATAAATAAATGCATTAAAGATACTGTCAAGTGACAAGAGAAGGGGATTTCATTGGTAATGGGATTTATTGGACACTTACACACTTAACTACAAACAACTACGACAGTCTAACTGAGTTACACACTCCAAGTATCATTGTAACTACAGCCGGCATAAAGTCTTCCTAGTCTTCACTAGTCGTTGCTTGGTAGCGGCTTCTAACGGCGGGCGTTCCCATTCATCTGGGTTCCCGAACTGCCCCCGGGCTTAGCTACCCAGCTCTCTATTAACTCGACAACAACTTAAAGTCAAAATTACTTTACGACTGGCGGTTTAGCGCCAATCAGTTCGTCCTGGCGCCAAGCCCCCTGAGGAACACGATCAGAGATTTTTTCAACTGAACCCTTGCGATCATAGTCCTTACGTAACATCCTCTCTGACGAGAGTATGGGTTTATCTCATATGAATATGTTGGGCCTTTTGTCAAGTGTACGTATCGCACTTATAGCAAGTTGTAGACATTTTTACTTGTGAACTATATACAAGTCCTCTGCCAGTCCAGGCTTAGCAAAGTTGATCATGCCTATCATACGTATCTTATGTTCCAACGGCAGCTTAGTCACGTGAACGGTCGTAAGCTTGACCGCACAGAAAACTTCTCTTCCATTATTGCGTGTTCACTCGGTGCCTGGGGAAACAATGTGTTCACAGTTATGTTCCCTAGCAATGGCTGTTCTACTGTCGCCTGTTTATACAGCTGTTACGTAGCAACGGATCTCCATGTCACATTACAAATTTGCCCCCTGACACAAAGCAAGTGTATGTTTCACGATTTTTTCTTTAAATAATTCCTAGGATGTTTAATAAAATGACTCAACTGGCGAGGTTTTTCGGAAGAATCCGAACTTAAGTGTTTAGTGAATGTGACACAGTTGATATGTCTGTAATGTACAATACCATACAAATTTCACAGAAAATATTTCAGCCAGACCGCTCATACTGCTTAAATTTATCACAAAAGGATCACCATACGTACAATCGTTACGTAGCATAAAGTACACGTCCTACTATCGGTGACAACTAACGTAAAGCCTGTTGCTTATATGAAAAGTTTTTCGGTAAGATTAAATATCTAACAAGCCCTACAAAAGGGCACAACTTCATGCTTCTACAGCGTGGTATCAGTGGTGAGATTTTACAAGTTAGCATGATTTTGCGTCTCGAAATTAATTTGCTGTTCTATTTGCAGCAACACTTTGAATCCTGGGCGAGAGAGAGCTAAACAGGCCTGTGAAGGTGAAACTGAAAGTCACGGAGAAAGTAGGAGAAGGCGTTATTTTGGGTTGAAAAGCATAATTTTTTTACAAGGAACGTATGCTTTGCCCACTCGTCCCTGTGATAAGGGCAGCGTGAAAGTGAAAGGGTTAAGATGGTTAGAAATAGTGGCCTGAACGAGTGCCAAGGCATTTGATTTTGTGTATTAGTGTCAAATTGTATAATTTAAACAAAAAAGGTTTAATGACCTTTCAGCGTATGGGATTAATTTAGATGAATTTAAACCAGGAGGGTTGCATGAGAAGCGCGCGGTAGCAACTTGGAACTTGAGGAAGACTTCAACAATTGTTTGAACGAGGATGAAGACCACGAAACTTGTTTTGAGGTACCTATTACATACCGACTTCCGGCAAGCAGTGCGGCAAACGAAGTAATGCTTGACTCCCATAAAGATTCCCTACCTTAGGTGCTATCTTTTTGACAATCTGAATTAATGTCAAGCATAATAATACGCTGTTAAATGATTATTTGTATGACAGACATACAGGACATATTTATGACGTTAATTTTCATACTAATATGTCCAAATATTGGTCCGTTTTTATGGCAGTCATCTCTGAACCCTGAAAAAAACAAAGAGAGAGAGAGAGGAAGTGGGGGTGGTAGCGAGAGACACTACATTGGGGGGGGGTAAGAAACTATATCTCCGATTTTGAAGGTTCCCAGGCAGTGCCCGCTTGTCCTTCTGGTAAAGATAGAGCATATGATCGATTTTTTTTTTTATTTATTTATTTATTTTTTTGCTAACGTTGGGAGGGCTATATTAAGGCGAAATTTTGATGTTAACAATGGGAGGGCTGCATGTGAGGCATGCAGTGCAACGTGGAATTGGGTACCAACTCAGCATTTGCTCTAGTACCGAGGAAAACCACGGAAAACCTTGGTCGAGCTGGCCGGTCTCAGGACCTTCCGGATACAAACTGACTTCTAGCCAGCAGTCCGGCTTAAATACGCGAACCCTAACATTAGACCCTGTGTGTCCTGTTCCTTTATTTCAAAAGTTTACATTTGTTTTTCTACAGTTTTTTTTTTGCATACTTTGGATAAGGAGCAAACACATTTGTGTATCACATTTATAAAAGGTTGTAACTGTTCAAGTATTGACAAATTTAAATCACTGTTGTGGAGGGGCAAAGGGTTGTTGCTCATCCAATGACAGGATTTTATGATTACAATTCTTTTTTTTTTTAATCACATCTTCTTTTCTTGTCCAGCATAGGTGTAGTGATTGGTCGATGTGGCCGCGGGCGTACTGGGCGTTTGGGGAGTTTCAATCATCCGCTTACCTGTAAAGAGATCTTAGAGCTTGCAAGCAGGGATAAGGGACGCAAATGTTTATCACCAGTGGGATCGTAGTGTCCTAGTGCCTGAATCTGACTGTTTTCGCTGGTTACCGATTTCTGGTACAATGTCCTCGCTAACCTCTTGAAATGACTTTTTATTGATGACATTCCCGTAAACTGAACCCTGAAGTTCATCTAATACGAGTATATACGTCTCAGTTCGTACCTCACAGAAAACTTATTCCATCTCCATTAAAAAGATGGAATACGTTTTCTGTGAGGTAAGAACTGAAAGATATATATTATATGAACATCAGGGTTAATGCTGCTTAGGGAAATAATATATATAATTTCTGAAAACCGCACGAAACCCATGATACACCAAGTTTTCTAAACTTTAAAACATATGGTGCATATAATAACCACACTGGGCCTCAAAAGTTTAAACCAACGTCAGATCCAATCAAATGTGTAAAATCGTGAAGTGCCACTTTAAAAAATATACAGCCTATACTGCAATTAGGAATGCTTCTTTCCTGCCTTGTTTAATTTGAAATCTTGCCGTTGACTGGCCTTCATTTCGGAGTCTGCTCTCAGGAGGCAACCATTAGTGTCTCCCTCTTCGTACGGGGCGAGGTCCCTTTGTGGAGCCTCGAGGTATCTCAATTTATCTTTTAACTGCAGCGTTAGGATGCGTGTAGTAGGCATTTAGCCTCCGCCCGCGGAAATTCTTTGCGTGACATCACATCAACCCGCTCCGCTTTTCCACGGGACGGCGCTCTTCTACTCAGCTGCTGTAATTGTGCGACTCGCAACGGAGTGGACATCGCTTGCCTTGCGAACCAGCAGCCAGAGAGCATCCGGGCAGCCTCTGGGGCCCACTCAGCCTCCTACCAAATTTTAACGGGGGAAGCTCTTTCCCCGGGGGTAATCTGGCCGGCTCATGATGCTAACTACTGACCTCAACATAGCGTGAAAGTTAAGAAGGCGCGGAGCTATGTCTCCACTCCCTCACACGTCTTAATGGCACAGTGTTTAAGTACGTGATGGCACAACTTTGCTGCGCCTTTAGACACATTATTTAATTATTTTTAATCAATATCAAACTAGCCAACTGACCGACTGTGCAGCTGAGTCCCTCTTGAGAAGTCACCAGTTGCTCAGTTACTGAAGAATTTTCGCAAAACTTATGGAACTCAGAGGATCGTTACCGTGTTCACAAAAACCGTCAACTGGTCCTTATCCTGAGCCAGATCAATCCAGCCCACACCGCCCCATCCCACTTCTCTAAGATGCATTATAATACTGTGATGAGTAGACCCATTTCCAAGTAACAGCTGTGCAAACAGGCGACAGTAGAAGAGCCGTTGCTGAGAAACAGTTCTGAGGATGTTCTTCCCCGGCAAAGAGAGAACACACAATAATGGAAACGATGTTTTCTGCGCTGTCCGTGCCGAGGCTATATAACGCGTACCAGCTGCCATTACGAGAAAGTCTTGAGACGGCAGTTAGAAGAGTAGGAGGTTGGTGTGAGATGGTCGCCAGCCTGAGAGGACGTGAGCCCGGAAGCAGAGAAACGTCCACTGTTGGGACAGGTGACCAAGCAGCGCAGTGAAGACAGCGACTGAGAACACTAGTCTGTGTATGACGGTAATTTGTAAAGTGTAGCCACGAGTTGTGTGTCATAAATCTAGTAACTAATTCAAAATCCCCTCTATAGGCACTTATCGCGTGACAATATTATTTAAAAATCATATCACAATTTTATGAGCTGGCAGATACCTGTAAGCTGTAGCATAACTCGACACGTAGCTGAACTTGCGCTGTGATGCAGCATGAAAACCCACAAGCATGGAAGGGGAAACTAAGGATGCGTTTACGGTTCACAACCTCTGTAACATAGACATTTAAGATTCATTAATTTTCCCACGTATCTGGTGAAGCCACCATTATTACCACTCCGTATCTTCCGAGAGTCAGGTCGCTGCAGAAGCAACTAGTTTTTAGCCACTGCTGCTACCGGCTTTACCACACACACTGCCTAATCCCATTATTACGTACAATAAAATTGTAAATATATTGTTGAGTACTGTCATCTGATCTACGATGTGTTATTTCCTGGAATATCGTTATCAATGTTTCGGAGGATCGTGATGCTCCCATCTTCAGGGTAAAAGGGTAAAAGACCTAAGTTGCGGGCAGTACATTTCACCGAAACCACACTCCGTATCGTCATATTCCAGAAGCCAGCAACGTTAACAGTCAGGTCCGTAACAAACCTCAGAACTAGAGCGAATTTCTAGAGCGTTCAGGACGTCGTTTTGATTCACTAATTCTAATCTAGAAAACAGATTTGAAACCAGTAGTTTCTTATATATTCAACAATTCATCGAGGTAAATTATGGGTAATATTAAAACACGGCATAAAACTGAGCGGCAAAGCTTCTAGACTGAGAGATCTGTTATACTGAGACACTTCGTGGATCTCCTCAGTCTCTCGAGGCAAATGCCGGCATAGTGACCCAAACGTGACCACAATCACATCCTCTCCAATTCATTATTCACTCTCACCCCACAATTCAGTTAGTTAGTTAGTGGAGAGGGTGGGTTTCCCCATGCACTGAGACCTGTATTGGTCCATTGTGCTTCCCTCTATGATTTCTACCAGTCTCTATATCCTACCGGTACTGGTGCTTACCATCAGTCCCGCCCAGCCAGCGAGACCGGCTCTACTAGCTGAGAGGTATATATAATGCTTCCCCCATCTACCGGAGGTATTAGAGATTGCTGTTGGGCGGGAAACGTCCGTTAATTTGGCTCAGTGACTTCCTTTGGAAATATGAGGTTCTTTTACGTGCCGTAAAGCTACGACACGGGACCCACGGCTTAAAGTTCCTCCCGGAGGACTTGTTCCCTGAATTTTTCCGCCCTTAAAAATTCGACGAACTCCGCCGGGTATTTGAACCCGCGTACTACGAGTCATGAGGTGGGAACGTTACCTCTAGACTACGGAGGACGCTCACAATTCAGTTACTGACAGTATCGTTAAACAAACAAGTACCTAACAGTCATAGTCTTCAGATTAACTGCACTTGTATTATCGGACAGAAGACAATAATTAAGGCTCCACAGTAAGGCTCGACAAAGGTAAAATCCCCATTCTAAACACTGAATCCTGAGATCTGATCAGAACTCTGAAAGGAAGAAAGAGGTAATAGAAAAACTATGAAATCGGAAGCTCTTCACAGTATTCTGTGTCCAAAGTATTTCTGTCCGCGCGTCACCACCAGAGAATGACGTGATCGTTACGTCATCATTGCACTGTCACTACATTGTTTTCAAGTAGCGACAGGACTTTGCCTCTAACGGTATTACGTCCCTTCAGAGCTGTTTTAGACAGAGTATAGGATGATTCAATGAGGGAGCATTATACAGATGAGGTATGTAGCACGTTTATGTAAAGATGTCCCTGTGCTTAACTAATTAAGCACTACACCATGAAGGCGTATGGGGGAGTGGATGTATAGATCCATATTTTCTTGGCCTCAGTATTAGTTGGAGGTAAGTAGTCAGGTTCACGTCCCGCCCGCTTTACCCCAGGGGAATGAGCCCCCGGTACCCATTTTATAGGAGGCTTGGTGGACCCCAGAGCCGGTCTAGACGACGCGGAGGACAGAAAATTCTTCACCTTACCGGAACTCGAACTCCGACCCCTCGGTCCGTCCATTCCGTAGCCAGTCGCTATACCGACTGAGCTATTCCGGCTCCTTTAGGACGTGTAAGAGAGATTGGAAATATATACCACATTTTAGTAGGGAACTATGAAGGGAAAACATCATATGGGAGAACCTGAAGAATAATATGTATATTGGATATACCTAAGTCCAGCGAACAACGTACGTTCTGAGAGACCATTGCTCAGACACTCAAGAAATCCCGAGCATTTTACGGAACCTGAAAGTTCATTATCATGATAACATAAACCCACCACTAATTCCTGTCGTGAGCCAGACGCATCCAATCCACATCGCCGTTTCTTTAAAATCCACTGTGAATCGTCCTCCCAAGTTGACATTTTGCTCTGGGGGTTTCCCGCTAAAATTCTGCATGTATTTCTCTCCCATGGCTACAGCGTTACGTTTATCCTTCTTTCGCGCGGCCAGTAAGTTAAATCTTGCTGTACTGTCGAGTGGGTAAGCCTAACGTTTACATTTTTCTCGAATCTGGCCTCGTTTGTGTGTAATAAGCCAATGAATAGACCACCGCTCAACCCATAAACGGGATTACTATTGTATGGAACAAGGAGCTCCTGCAGGTGACATGTTATACGTCGGCTGCAAGAACTCCTTGTTCTTCATTTCATAGATAAAACGTAAAGGTATCCATGTAACAGGCCGTGGAGGCCCATAGGGTTGTGAAACGTCGGGGTCGTCAGCTTTACACTCCGGCCGCCATTTACCCCCATGAAGATTCCTGGTACTCATTTCTGTTAGAGACTGAGTCGACCCCAGGGCCTTAGTGCGGCTGGAAGGGTTGAATCAATTGAAAAATTCAGTGACCTCAACTGGAATCGAATCCGCGACCTTCCGGCTTGCAGCATAGTGCCTCAACCACCTACGCTACCGCGTGCCTCGTTCGCAGACTGAGGTTTCGACATGCCCTCGTGAGGAAGTAAGGCGGTAACGGGTGCAGCGACACCGACAGACCACGTGACGATGAGATCCACCAATCACCAGATAGCAGTTACTTCCGATATAATACCAAACTCCCAATTTACAACAATGTCTTGGGTAGCTCAGTCTGTAGGGCGACTAGTCTGTGGGCTGGAAAATTAGAGAATCGGTGTTCGGTTCCAGGGAGAAGCAAGATATATTCTCGACAGCGCTCACACCGACTCTAGGGCTCACCCACTCCCTTATCAATGGGCACTGGAGGCGGTTTCAGTGGGGGTTACGTGGCAGGGGCGTGAGGCTGACCACTCACGTTGGTCTAGTGCCGAGGTTAACAATGACCTGACACCACTTCTCCGTAGCGTTACGTGGTGTGGGGCTCAGCGCAATGTGCACAGGGGCACCATTCAGCGTCCCACAACGGTTTAGTCAGTATATCCTATTCTTTGACTAGAACACTGCTTAGAGAACTCATGCCTCGAGGAGGCGACCTTCGGAAAGAAAACGTCTGTATGTTGAACAAAATCTCCGGTATGGCGAGTCATGTCCCCGTCGTGCATTGAAGATATAATCCAGTGGCCGCGCGGTCTAAGGCATGAACTGTCTTCGATCGCTCGGACGCTGGGATCGTGGGTTTGAATCCCACTCAAACATAGATGTCTGTGTGCGTTTGTTCTGTGTGTAGGTAGAAAACCTTGCGACAGGCTGATTCTCCTCCAAGGAGTCCTACGTACTTTGTATGGGATTACGTAACTGAAACATCGGCCAAGGCCCCAGCAGAGGGCTGTAGAACAACTGATGAATGAGCGAACTTACTGATGGTGACGTAACGATCCATTACCGACTTCAATAATATGCAAGTAGTGTGAGAGGGTGTGGACTGGATTAATCTGGCTTATAACTGCCCTACTGACCACCTCTGTGGTCTAATGGTCAGAGTCCCTGCCTACATATCCAGAGGTCCGGGTTCGATTCTCGGCGCTATAAGATTTTCCGAGCAGTAGTGGGTCTGGAACGGGGTCCACCCAGCCTCGTGAGGATAACTGAGGAGCTATTTCAAGGAAATAGCGGCTCCGGTCAAGTAAATCGAGATTAACAGCCGTGGGGATCCGTTGCACTGACCACGCGACACTCTCTATCCGCTAAAGTTGGCACTAACTTCGCCAACAAGCGGCGGTCTCTCGGTCGGTATAGTTCGCTTGCGGACTCAAACCACGGAGTATGTTTTTCATAACTGCCCTACTGGTGGGCTCTTGTGAACACGGCATTGAACTTCTGTGTTCTGTAAAATGGAGCGACTATTAGCTTCTAAAGGAAGACTGTCCCGCGGAGTTGGCATGGCAATGTGGAACCGTTAAATTATTCTGCTCAATGACGCAAGTTATTACTAAACCTTCTGAAAGCGAGGCAGACGGGTCCAACAGACACAATCATGTTTTCTTTTTCCTTACATCTCAGTAATTATATTCACTAGGCTACGGCTTAGGCAACCGAGGAATAGGGGTTCAATTCTGTGCAGTGGAAAATTGTCTGTATCCTCTCCACACTATCATCAACCAAATAGCTCAGGTAGTACAGTGACTAGGCTATAGTTTGGATGACCGAGGAATTGAGGTTCAATTACCCGCAAGGACAGAGAAACTTCTCTTCTCCACAGACTCCATACAGAACCGGATAACAGACTCGGCTACGCTCTTGACAATGGAGGGATCTGCCTTCGACTCCCGACAGGGAATTTTTATCTCCTTCACAGCAATTAGACTAACTCTGGGGTGCAGCTAGGTTCCTTCCATGGGGGTAAACAGTTGGTGTAGCTGACCACTCACCTCCATCTAGGGTCAACGTTAAAATGCGTGGAGCTATGACTCCACTCCGCCATTAAGTCTTCATGATATGGTGTCGAATTAATCAAAGGGACAACTTCGCTTTTGCATCTGTTTCTTTACATCTTGACCCATTCCAACACCCATGTGAGTTAAGTAAGATAACTTTTCACCCTGCTAAATGATCACGTGATAATGGCGAGAGAATACGGCTCAGAACAATACTGAATTGTCAGGGTCACTTCCCGGACGGTTTCACCTACGGAAATATTAGCCCTCACCCACTGGGTTGGAGGCTGTAGGCGCCGCGGAATATGTGGGCAATGTGACCGCTTGAGGCTGGAACACGAGGCAGCTTACAGTCGCGCAGCTGCGTCTCATGGACCCGAATGTCCATTCTACTCTCTCTGCCTGCCACCCTCTTCACGCCGTTTCTTGCTTGGCTTATTCTTCGAAACTGAAAAATGGTGGCGACATGTTCTTCCGAAACGTCGGTTGACGGACTACACTAGCGTTTATTCGATTGTTCACACTGGAACCATTCGAGAGCACGTTCAAACGCATTGTTTTTAAGGTAAATTTATCCTCACGTCATGAAGGTGTTTGGGAGGTCTGAGGTAAGGCTCAACACATTCTTAACTTCAGACACATGACCCAGAAATCACGGTTCGACTCCCGGTAGGGACAGAGATTTATCTTTCTGCACAAAATCCTGACGGACTCTCAAACCCAGCCACTCTCATGTCTAGAAAGTAGAGGGGGCTCCTTATTCGGGGGAATTGGGGGGGGGGAAGCAGCGGAGGCGTGAAACGATCACTCACCTCCACATAATACGAAGGTTAAGAATGCGTGGAGCTATACCTCTGCTTCTCATACGTCTTCATGGCGTGGTGCGTAATTAAACACAGGTTAGCTTTGCCGTCTATTACGTAATTAATAACAATCGCGTTTGTAAGAGGGTCCTCGCGGAGATTTTACTTAGCGGTAACGTTCGGTTCGCATCTTGGTCGGGACACCGGCTACCTTGAGATATTTTATGGTCTTCCTCAGTTGCTCCACATAAATTCCAGGATGATACTGCGAACAAGTGAAGGTCGCTTCTGTCCAAATACCTTCCAATACACCCCCCGTTCCCTCATTCCATGCCGTGTAGTGTTGATATCGACAGCGTGGCAATGCCATAGCTCAGGCGCCTAGTCGCCGGCTTCTCACAGCGGCGGCCCGGGATCGACCCCAGGTTAGGTTATGAGGGATTTGTGGTGAACAAAGTGGCACTGGGGCAGGTTTTTTCCGACTACTTCGGTTTCCCCTACCAATTCCCATTCCACCGACTGCTCCAAAATCACCCTCACCTATCAGCCGGGGCTGGTACAATAGGCAAGTTAGTGGCCACAGCATCCAGTGGACTCACTCCCACCCCATCCACTCAAGAAACTAAACAAAAGTGCCACTAACAGCGTGCTAAAATAACTGAAGGAAGTGGGCCCTGTACGGCTGTCAGAACTGTCGTCGTGTCCCACAGATTGGGGCTCCATTTCGTGATTCTGTGTGGAGGATTAGGCAACGAGTGTACCGTGGGTGGTGTGGGTGTGGGAGGGGTCGCGCTGCCTCAAGGTCCGACAGCCAGACTGTAGCCTCCACCGCCGACGCCGCCAACGAGAGGCTGCAGGTGTGCTTGGAATGTTAGTTGCCTCAAGAAGCCGGCCGGGATAGTTGCGCACTGCATATTACTGGGCCCGCCAGCCTAATAAGTCGGCAGCACGCCGCCACTTCTAGTGAGCCACTGGCGACATGTCAAGAGACTGGACGCAGGGAGCCAAAGCGATTCGTCAGGCGGTTAGCCGCCGGCTTCCCACCACTGCGGCCCGGTTTCGAGCCCAGGTCCAGCTGTATAGGAATTGTGGTGGACAAAGTTTCCCCTGCCAGTTGTCATTCAACCAAATGCTCCATACTCGTCTATCATCTGGGACCGATATAATACACCAATTAGTGGCCGACCTACCAAGTGGATTCAGTCTCACCCCATTCCCCAAAATAAAAACTCCGTGGCCTGTAGTCCGCAAGCGAACTATACCCACCGAGCGATCGCCGCCTGTCGGTGAAGTTAGTGCCAAATTTTGCGGATAGAGGATGTCACGTGGACAGCGCAACGGATCCCCACGGCCGTTAATCTCGTTTTTCTAGCCCGGAGCAGCTATTCCCTTGAAATACCTCCTCAGTTATCCTAACGAGGCTAAGTGGACCCCGTTCGAGACCCACTACTTCTCAGAAAATCTGGTAGCGCCGGGAATCGAACCCGGAGCTCTGGATCTGTAGGCAGGAACTCTGACCACCAGACCACAGAGGCGGTCCTACCCCCAACGAGAAAACCAGAATGTCATACTGTACAGTACACTTCGCCTGAATCATCTCCGAGGCTACGTCAAACTTTGGGTAGGCAAGCTAAGGGAAGAAACGTCCCGTGTGCAGTGAGATCTCTGGTATGGAGAGCTTGGTTAAGATGCGTGCGCGCGCACGTCATGAAAATGCGTGGGATAATGGAGGTATGCCGTCACGAATTACTAACTTCGGCGCTAGATGTAGGTCAGTGGTCAGCTTCACGTCTAGGCCGCTTTAACCCTTGGGAAACAACCATTTATATCCATTTGATATGTTGGGTGGGCCACGGAGGCAGTCTGGACGCTCTCGAGAGGAGGAAAAGGTCTGCCCCTGTCGGTAATGGAACGCAGTTTCATCGGTCGTCGAGTCTATAGTCTAGTCAGTATTACCGGCTCTTAATGCATCACTTTATATATGGACAAATACCGTCTTAAGTGCAACAATTTTATTGTAGTTTTTACTTCTTTTTCCTCCTCCACACTACATGTTTCGGCCCTAAATGGCCATCATCAGGTGTGTATCACTCACGTAACTGTTACACTGCTTGTTAAAAATGTAAAAATCCCAGTCTTTCTAATTGTATAAAATCTTTGTTAATCTACACGCGTCGATTTGATTTTTAAATTAGCACTTTTTAAACCTTAATTCAAGTTAAAATGTCTATAAGATCTTTGTTCTCTTTCTTTTTCAAATTAAAATTTTTCAGGGTACATGCCCTATATCTACGGTGCTGCAGCGGCCACTTCTTGTTTTTATCGCTGTTCATGTGTTGTCTGTAATATACAAATATTTGTGTTACTATCTTATGTTATGTCTTGTTATGTTATTCTTATATGTTTATACTGTTATTTGTACTTACTCAGTGTAGGCGCTCTCTGTGTGTGTCGCTGCTTATCTTTAATACGTGTGCTGTCTGGTGTATTGTGTGCTGTGTTTCATGTTGGTGGGTGTTGGAGGGGGAATGGGTAGTGGGGGAGGGAGGTACCGTTAGTCTGTATAGATTTCGTATATAGTTTGAAATATGGGATTGTATGTTTCTATGTGTGTGTCATTCATTTGTAGGCCTTTCTTACTTATTTTATATATATTGTATTTCTCTAATGTATTCAAATGTTTACCCTTTTTTCCCGTTGTTACAACTTCCATTACGTCTGTTATTGTTCCGTATGCATGTCCCGTATTTAGTATGTGATTTGAGTACCCGGAATTGCAATTATTATTTCTAATATCATGTATATGTTCTTTATATCTAGCGTTAAATGTTCGGCCCGTTTGTCCAATGTATTTCAATGGGCAATCTACACATTTCATTTGGTATATGCCACTTTTATTGTATTTATCTAATTGTGGTTTTTGTTTGAGTATGTTTTCTATTGTGTTACGTGTGCGGAATGCTACTTTTATCTGTGTGTCTTTAAAAAGTTTTGTAATTTTTCTTACTTCTTTTGTACTATATGTAAATATGGCCCACTTTGTTTTTGGTTGTTGTTCGTCGTCATTTGTGTTTGATTTTTGTTCTCGTTTTGTCTGATTCGATCTTTTGATTATGTTAGTGTCGTATCCGTTGTTATGTAGTATGTTTTTAATAGTGTTCTTCTCTATTTGTTTTCCTTTTTCTGTTATTGGGTATGTGTGGAGTCTATTCATTAAGTAGTTAATACCTGACAATTTGTGCTCGAATGGATGGCACGAGCTGTTAGGTATTATGATGTCTGTTTGTGTGGGTTTTCTATATATTTCGAATTGCAAGCTATCTTCATTACGATGTATTGTTATATCTAGGAAGTTAATAGATTCTTCTTGTTCTCTTTCAATTGTGAACTTTATAGTTGGTTGCAATTCGTTAATTGCATCACTTTGTAATAACTGTAGGCTTTATGGGATGCATACGAAACATTATAATGGGACAGTCTACACAACCATAATTCTGAAAGAGATAAAAGAGGCATCACTGTGTCAACATTCGTCTTTAGTAGCTGTTAGTACCAGTCCGGTCGAGACAACCGAAATTAACGGCCGTGGGGAGTCATTGCGCTGACCATGCGACACCCCTCTATCCGCTAAATTTGACACTAACTTCGCCTACAAACGGCGGTCGCTCGGTCGATATAGTTCTCTTGAGGACTATAAACATGGAGTTTGTTTTCTTTTTGTTGGTACCAGTATTCTTGTACACCTGAAGATGACCTAAGGAAAGGATAGAAACATGTAGCGTTACCACCAACAGCTAATAAAAACCAACGTTGACACAGTAGTGTTTATTTTCTCTCTTTCAGAATTATTGTTGCGTAGAGTGTCCCATTATACTATATCTTTATAACTGTAGACGTCTACAGGCCAAGGTCTACATGAAGGGCACAAGTAGTTTAGAAGAGACAGGTAAAATTTTCAATTTTCTTGTTGCAAGTGTTTGGATTTCCCCCTGACTGGACTCAGATCCCGGTGAGATTTCGAACTGCAGGTGAAAGTCAGCAACTGTTCACTTACATGGACATCGCTTAGGAATGCAGAAAGGGGTAATTGTGAACAGAAAATTTTAGAAACACTTCTCAACATTGTAGTGTCACTGAAGACGGACAGAATGAATTTACTAAATATATTTCACATTGTCTGGGTTTTGATACCACAAATCCCAACAGCTGTTTATTCTGGGACACACATCGAACACATATACAAACTATTAGCAAAAATCAGAGTTTCCTTGTGTTCACACATTCATCACTGTCCTTTAAACGTTTAAGGAATATTACGTGTCATCAACTATTCTGATGTTTGAAGCGCCAGAAGTAATTTATCACCCCAGTATCACCATCCCATTTCCATCTTACATGAACTGATGATCGCTCTAGTTTCTATGTTAGTTTTCTACGCACCTGTCAACACAGATGCGTAATTTTTTACGTCAGTGACAGAAGATCTGCTTTCCGAGGACATGGAAAGGACTTCTCGCATGCGCACCCTACAGGTTGTCCGCGTGACCAAGGCAGATCATAACGAAGTAGGTGACCTAGGCAACCAGTGTAAGGTCAAGGTTACGCCAGGTCAGCCCGGAAAACAGGGGAGTTCTAGCTCGGATATGAAAGTGAAAGAGACACAAAAGTGATATTGAAACGTAACACCTGCTGGTGAATTCCAACATGAGCAAGATATGTGATATGTTTTACTGTTATATTAAGCTGATTTATAGTAGGAATTAGGAGAGAGTTCTAAAGGAATGTCCTATAGAAACATCGGCTCGTATAATGCAACAGCGAATGTTCTGTTCTAACGCCTGCTTTAATAAGCGTGATTTTATGGCCATTGCCGCTTCCTTCCACGTCCCTTCCCTTTATGAGACATAGTCCTCATGCTGAGAGCGTCGTAAAACAGCCCATAAAATGGAAACCGATTACAGAACGACGTTGTAACTCGCAAAATATCTGCAATGGTATTCGACTGTGCAAATATGTCTGTAGCACACAAATACACTTAAAAATATCAATTCTTTCCGTATACGCCATGCTCATCAGGCGTGACATGTGCACTCAACTGTGTGTATGGTAAAGGCAACGCCGCAGTTGCTTTATCAATGACAATTAACTTTTTAAAGCCCAGTGGTAACAAAATGTACCACCTGCTTGAACATACCAAAACTCTGCATTCTGCCCACAGTGTATTTATGTGTTCCGTATGGTTCTCACAATAAACAGCGACTGTTTCCCTAAACAGCATTAACCGGTTGGTCTTTGTACGGAGACGTAATGTGTTTTACTGAGGTACGAACTGGATTTATAAATTATTTAGAAGAATTACAGCAGTTAAACTTAAAGGGGCAACATTCTATGACTGCTACAAAGGATATGCCGTCATGTTGACTGGTGAAAGCTCGCCGGAATTTCGGAGGAGCATACTGCCTCCATCTTCAGGGTAGAAGGGTAAGCCAAGCAAGCGGCTAACACAGTGTGCTTCAAGGATGTCGTACATTTGTATATAACGTCTAGCCTTTAGCGGACTACACGGCCTTATAAACCAGAAGACAGTAAAGTACAGGTAAAGTTATCCATGTAACATGCCGTGGAGGCCCATAGTTTTGTGAGACGTCGAGTCTAGACAGTCGACTCACAGTTGGCGGTGAGGTCAGCCTTACGCGCCGACCGGCCCCCCTTTACCCCCCCCCCCAGGAAGATTGCTTGTACTCATTTCTGTTAGAGGCCTAGTAGACCCCAAAGACCATAGTGCAGCTGGAAGGATTAGATCAATTGAAAAATCCCATGACCTCATCGGGACTCGATCCCGCTACATCAGAAGATAGTATTCTTCAATTATTATTAATTGATTCGTTTTGATACGTTTGCAGAAACTGCCGTGCCTTGTACTAGAGATCCGATTTGGATTTCAACTCTGAAGTTTGACAGAGCCGCAAACCTTGTGACAAGTATTGACTGGGAAGCATCAGAACAACTTGTCGGCAGGTGAGAAGACGACAAGTCCATTTCGGAGCTAAGGTAATGCGATATTTTTACTTTCATGCTTTGAAAACTGTGATGTAACAGCTTAAAGGTTCAGATCCTGAATGTACGGAATTGTGGTGAGCTGTACCTAACCAAATATCTCCATAAAGCAGAGTCCATCGCTACGGGCTAGTAAGGAAATTCCATCTTGAGAAACCCAACGTGTCATTATCGTAATAGTCGGCCACTGGTCCCTATTTTGAACCACATGAATCAATTCCATAATCTTCATCCTATGACTTTAAGACCCATTTTAATATTATCCGCCCAAATAAGCCTACGTATTCCAAACGTTCTCTCTTCCTTCACAGTTTCCTACCAAAAAATTTGTATGCATTTATTTTGTTTCCAGCGTTTGCTATAAGCCACGAGCGTCTTATCCTCATTAATTTGACCAGCGTTATAAATATTTGAGGATACAAATTATGAAGTTCCTCATTATAATTTCTTTTTCATAATCGCTATTACTTTTTCTCCCTTGGGGCCACGTGATAACCTGTTCTGACACACTCTGAGTCCTAAGAGTAATTGTATATGTTCGTCACGCTCCTAAGAACTAAAGCAGACTCAACAGATCAAAAGTTTTATGTCGGTTACGAAAGGTAGGAGCTTCGTTCTCAGATAAGAGTTTCCACAAATACGAAACAAAGATGTCTTATAAGCAGAGAGAGAGAGACTCGTGCACTTGGCTGCGTCCGACAGACATAACTTAACCTCTGTGAACTAAATAACTGGCTCTTTCTCGTAGAGCAAGAAACACGGNGGGGGCTACTGGTGATGAGAGTTGCGAGTCACAGAGAGGGGATCTGTTAGACCACAATGCACAGTTGATCATTCCTCTGCTTGAATTTCATCCCAGGGGACTAGGATCTCGGTTCTTGGAATTTCTGAACAGGAACTCATTCGGGGAATCCCTTTTCGTGACGTAAACAGATAAGATGTGAGAGTTTTTCGTCTTGAACAAGACAGAATAAATTACGTATTTCAAGAACTAGGTTAGGTCTACTTCCTAATCGCTTTTATGCAGTGTACATATCGTACAAAAGGAAGAACAGCCAATCTCACTTCATTTACTGCACTTAGGATTCGTTAGGTCAAAATACAGAAAAGTCTGCTGAAAGCGTAAGGCCCCATGTTCAATAGGGTTACAAGGGTTTGAAACTACATACTCGTATTATGTGAGATTTGGGGTTCAAACGGGGGTGACCATTAAGATTGCTGCCTTCTGGGAATTGACGCCGTTTAGTCTGGTGGATAAGTACCACAGCATCGAAAGAAACTGCTTCCTCCATGACGTTGATAACTATCAATGAAGCTACATGGTGCCACCTTAACGAATGGTAATCAACATGAGACGGTGATGTTAGAAATTTTGGAAAATCGTGTTCTGTATTTTATAACTGACTACATGGAAGTTACAGAGCGAGTTGGGATAGCTCAAACGGTATAGCGACTAGGCTACAAGGGTTCGATTCCCGGCACGGTCAAAAGATTATTCTATGCTCCACAGTGCGCAGACCGACTCGAGGGCACACCCATCCTCCTACATAACGTACACTGTGGTCTGTTTCCCCGGGGGAAAAGCAGAAAGGGGCGAAATCGACCACTCACTTCCTGGTGGAGCTATACACCAACGTCTTCATAGCGTGGTGCTTAACCGAGCGCACGGATAATTTCATGGCAATAGTTGTTAGTTATTTTAAAGTAACACGAGAAAAAATTGCACTGAAATAAAAGCGACAATCAGAACGTAAACACAATGTATTGTGACGCGTTACCTTACGTCCATCGCCGCGACAACCGCTACACTCGGAACGGACACTTCCACGGCAACGGATACGTGGAAATTGGGGAGTTAACGGGGCGACAAATCGTAGCAACGAATTGTCGTTGAGTAACAACGGATGAGACGAAACACGTTACCGGTGTAATCTATAAGGAGCGTTCCCGAAGCAACGGATTGCCAAACACGTGAGATCGAACCTCTATTGAGTCCGCGTGCGCCTTATATAAAGGGCCTGGCCACGAACGGAAGTTGAGTACTAGACAATTGGGCCAGAGGTCAAGTGGCACTGCAAGCGATAGTAATTGTAAGGTGTGTGAGTGTGAGTGTCCAGNTTTCTTCATTGTCATCGCCGTGAAAACCTCAAAACTTACACGTGACAGTATGTTTCACATTTGTCAATGTCGCTTTCCAAAGAAATTCGCGCAGCCCGGAGAACATTTCGTATCAACAGAAATGCAACTGAAAGTAATAATATTTAGACGCGAGAGCAAACACTGTGAACGTGTATGGATTACAGATTTCAGTTCTGGAAGTTACCAGTAACTAACTACATGGAGCCATGTCCTTTTTGCGAAGCTGTCGGTAGCTCAGCTTCTCATGAATTTCCCAAAATTTTATGAAACACAAAGGTTTATTACCGTGTTCACACGAGCCGTCCACTGGTCCCTATACTGAGCCACATTAATCAAGCCCATACCACGGCAGCCTACTTCTCCAAGATCCATTTTAATATTATCCTCCTACCTGCGTCTAGTTCTTTTTCCTTCTGGTTTCTCCCGTCAAAACCCTGTATGCATTAATATTTTGCCCATGTTTATTACATGCCCTGCCCACCTCATCCTCCTTGACCTTATCGACCTAATTATACTTGGCTAAGATTACAAGTTAGCCGGTCACGGTAGCCGAGCGGTCTAAGGCGTGCACTGTCTTCGCTCGCTCGGAAGCCGGGATCGTGGGTTCGAATCCCACTCAGGGCATGGATGTTTGTGTGCGTTTTTCTGTGTTTGTCTACAGGTAGAGGCCTTGCGACGAGCTGATCACTCGCCCAAGGAGTCCTACCGTATGTGTAAGATCTAGTAAACCGAAGTGAAATGGAGAGTTTCATGGAGGTAGGCCTAGGCCCAAAATGGGGGCTGTAGCGCCACAGGAAAAAAAAACGAGTACAAGTTATGAAGCTCCTCATTATGTAGTTTTCTCAAACCTCCCGTCACTTCATCTCTCTTCGGTCAGAATATTCTCCTCAGCGCTCTCTTCTCAAACACCCTCAGTCTATGTTCCTCCCGTAATGTCAGAGACCAAGTTTGACACCAATATAGAACCACAGGCAAAATTATAATTTTGTAGATTTTAATTTTCGCGTTTTTAGATATCAGACGAGAAGATAATGTTTCCGTGCTAAACGATGGCAAGCATTACCCGAACGAAACACGTAATGCATTGTTAAGGCAGAGAGAAAATTTTGTGGCCACAATTTCGAAGAGAATGAATATGTGGGTGTATTCCAATATTTTATATGAAAACCATCATTGCTTGTATCTACTTCACAATAGACAACAAAGTACCGAATAAAAAGTTTCAAACATAAGTTATGCAAGTAGTTACCACTCATGATGAATGTGGAAACCGTAGATACCATATGCTGGCCGTTATTAGTTAACGCTGCACTTTTACGTTGTTGGCAGCCATCTTTCCTGCAGGCAGGCAATAAATTACAATTAAAGTAAGGAACTTCAAAAGAGAGATAAAACAAATATAAATAGGCCCATAGGTCTATTTGCGTTGCACGGAGACCCGCTCTTGACGCATTTGTAAGAATTTACAAGCATTGAAAATTATTTTATTTTATTAACATAATTCCACGTTTGATCTGCACACTTCATCGTGTGTTTTTGCTTTATTGGTTGTTAAAAGCTCCCGTAATTGCAACAAATTGCGCAGGCTCATTATCCAACTGGTTCATGCTATTTAGAAAAACAATAGTTACTATTGTGAGCATTCTTCAAAACACACAGGCCTAAGTGCAGTCTGTTGCAAACGCTGGTGGTACATAAACCTTGTATTTCAGGTAGCGTGTTTGTTTGCGCGCGTGTATGTGTACTACACGGCTACGCGAGTACTTAAACGTGTCTAATTTCTGTATGTATTAAAATGGCGGGGGAGTTGGTATAGCAAAGGGCCTCAAACTGGACTGCTGGGATTCTATTCCTAGCAAAGGCAAGAGATCTTTCTCTGCTCCACAGCGTTCTGACAGGCTCTGGGGCCCATCCAGTCTCCTATGCACTGGGTACAAACGGTGTTTTCCAAGGGGTTAAAGCGACCGGGCCGTGAAGCTGACCACTTACCACCAACTAGTGCCGAGGTCAAATATGGTGGAGCGATGTCTTCACTCCCAACAGGATTTCGTAGCGTGGACGCTTAGCAAATTAAGCACAGGGACAATTTTAGTTACTGAAGGACGCTTATTAAAGGTACCGGGATGGTACCCTCTGTTAGGGCCAGTCACCGAGAAATTCTTTCATAGTTGGTAGTCATAAGTAAAATCAATACTTTTATTATAATTACAGTCATCACCATCACCATGATAATCATGATTATTACGGTCTTCATAATCATTACTATTATCATGCAGCAACGTACTGCCTCCATCTTCAGGGTTCAAGACTAAGCCGAGTAAGCAAGGAGAATTTGTGTTTGCTCTTCACTTGCTTGGCCTTCCCTTAGACTCTAAAGATGGAGGTAGTACATTCCTCTGAAACGTCAGTGAATATCTACCAGAATAAACGGCGTCACATCCCAGAATACTGTACCGTGGGTGTCGCTGAGGCGACGGTGCCGCCAGGAAATTGGCATGCAGACTTTAAGCCGTTTGAAGGAACCGTTCAAGGTTTTCACTGATCGCTTTGAGTATTCAGGGTAGAAGAACTGTTTTAAACTGCTCCAGTTTTTAGTGTTGATATTTACTAGATTTCCCCCTTTTTAGTCTACATCTCTTATTTTGGAAAAATAAAAGGAAGATTTTGAGAAGAACTTGCTCTGTGTGTCTATGTGTCTGTCTCTCCCCCATTAACGCCTGAAAGCCCGAATAGTGCAGCCAGAATAGACAGTCGTTGCNTGCACTGGGTACAAACGGTGTTTTCCAAGGGGTTAAAGCGACCGGGCCGTGAAGCTGACCACTTACCACCAACTAGTGCCGAGGTCAAATATGGTGGAGCGATGTCTTCACTCCCAACAGGATTTCGTAGCGTGGACGCTTAGCAAATTAAGCACAGGGACAATTTTAGTTACTGAAGGACGCTTATTAAAGGTACCGGGATGGTACCCTCTGTTAGGGCCAGTCACCGAGAAATTCTTTCATAGTTGGTAGTCATAAGTAAAATCAATACTTTTATTATAATTACAGTCATCACCATCACCATGATAATCATGATTATTACGGTCTTCATAATCATTACTATTATCATGCAGCAACGTACTGCCTCCATCTTCAGGGTTCAAGACTAAGCCGAGTAAGCAAGGAGAATTTGTGTTTGCTCTTCACTTGCTTGGCCTTCCCTTAGACTCTAAAGATGGAGGTAGTACATTCCTCTGAAACGTCAGTGAATATCTACCAGAATAAACGGCGTCACATCCCAGAATACTGTACCGTGGGTGTCGCTGAGGCGACGGTGCCGCCAGGAAATTGGCATGCAGACTTTAAGCCGTTTGAAGGAACCGTTCAAGGTTTTCACTGATCGCTTTGAGTATTCAGGCTAGAAGAACTGTTTTAAACTGCTCCAGTTTTTAGTGTTGATATTTACTAGATTTCCCCCTTTTTAGTCTACATCCCTTATTTTGGAAAAATAAAAGGAGGATTTTGAGAAGAACTTGCTCTGTGTGTCTGTGTGTCTGTGTGTCTGTCTCTCCCCCATTAACGCCTGAAAGCCCGAATAGTGCAGCCAGAATAGACAGTCGTTGCTAGGAAACTGCCCAGTAGAGGCCGCGCCGTAGCTCAAGCGGTTAGCCGCTGGCTTCCCACCGCGGCTGCACGGGTCTGGTCAAGTGGGATTTGTGGTGGACAAAGTGGCGCTGGGGAAGGTTTTCTGCGAGTACTTCGGTTTCCCCTGCCAATCTTGATTCAACCAATTGCTCCACAATCACCCTCACCCATCATCTGGGGCTGCAGTACAAGGGACTTGCAACAAAGGAAGAACAATTGCAGGCGGTGTTCCCTATGCGGTCCGTATAGTATCAGATAATCAATGTGTAGTGAAATCAAAGTGTGGACAATTCGATCAAGTTTTTCCGTGGTTTTCCTCAGTCCTAGAGAAAATGCTGAGTTGGTACCCAAATTCCACGTTGCACTGCTTGCTTCACATGTAACCCTCTCATTGGTAACGCTAAAAATTTCGCCCTAATATAGCCCTCCCAACATTGGCTAAAATTTTGCTATAATGCACCTCTTGCAGAGTAATATAAAAAATAAATAAATAAATCCGATTATATGTTCTGCTNGAGTATTCAGGCTAGAAGAACTGTTTTAAACTGCTCCAGTTTTTAGTGTTGATATTTACTAGATTTCCCCCTTTTTAGTCTACATCCCTTATTTTGGAAAAATAAAAGGAAGATTTTGAGAAGAACTTGCTCTGTGTGTCTATGTGTCTGTGTGTCTGTCTCTCCCCCATTAACGCCTGAAAGCCCGAATAGTGCAGCCAGAATAGACAGTCGTTGCTAGGAAACTGCCCAGTAGAGGCCGCGCCGTAGCTCAAGCGGTTAGCCGCTGGCTTCCCACCGCGGCTGCACGGGTCTGGTCAAGTGGGATTTGTGGTGGACAAAGTGGCGCTGGGGAAGGTTTTCTGCGAGTACTTCGGTTTCCCCTGCCAATCTTGATTCAACCAATTGCTCCACAATCACCCTCACCCATCATCTGGGGCTGCAGTACAAGGGACTTGCAACAAAGGAAGAACAATTGCAGGCGGTGTTCCCTATGCGGTCCGTATAGTATCAGATAATCAATGTGTAGTGAAATCAAAGTGTGGACAATTCGATCAAGTTTTTCCGTGGTTCTCCTCAGTCCTAGAGAAAATGCTGAGTTGGTACCCAAATTCCACGTTGCACTGCTTGCTTCACATGTAACCCTCTCATTGGTAACGCTAAAAATTTCGCCCTAATATAGCCCTCCCAACATTGGCTAAAATTTTGCTATAATGCACCTCTTGCAGAGTAATATAAAAAATAAATAAATAAATCCGATTATATGTTCTGCTTATACCAGAAGGACAAGCGGGCACTGCCTGGGAACCTTCAAAACAGGAAATAAAATTTCTTACCTCCCTATTCTATTGTCTCTCACTACCAACCCCCCCCCACTTCTTCTTATTCTCTCAGTCTTTGAGGGATTGACAGACCAGCAAAGTGTGGAGGCGGGGTCGAATAGCTCCACCGTAGCCCTGCGAGTCGTAGGTGGCGACGAAAAGGAAATCCAGTGCCTGGGGGTATAACCGGGCCACCTTTTTCCTGGGGGATGTAAATATGGGGACCTGGCCGTCCAGGTTGGAGGAGTCTCGAATCTGAGACAGTAAAATATGACCTTGAGTCCCGCGGGACTCGGAATGATTGCGCTGGCGAGGACCAGCTGCAATTGTAAACGACTAACCTGTCCTCTCATCAAAGCTCATCAAAGAGGATGTTACATGAGGACTATAACCGCAAGTGCTCACCTGAAGAAAAGAAAATTACTGGTCGTGAGTCTCGAGGGGTTCTTCGCCAAGACTGATTGGCGGTAAACCGCCAGTCGTAAAGTAACTCTGACACTGATTGTGACAAAGTAGGATATTAGTTCTTTTCAGAACATTCTGTTCGCAGTTTTCATTAAAAAAAAATCCGGTGGAGGGTCAGATCCTTGGCTCGTGCCCTCCGCGCCCGATGCTCAGAGATGGTAAACTTTCATAGTCAATGTAGTAGGAATCTCGAATCTCGCATCAATCTCATTATCATAATAATTATGTGATGAAGGAAATGCATGCTATTTTAAACAGATATTTTCATCTGATTCGAGACAGCTGAGTCAGACGTTGAAGGCGGGGGAAAAAAAAGTAGCACAGGAAGTATACTGTTAGATAAAAACACCATGACTCGTAATATTACATAATGATGTAACAAACAGATAAGGGTTTTGTTGTGTTTTCTATCTGTTACTGCAGCTACTTGAGGCCACAGAAAGTTTATTATCAGAGCGCTCTCGACTGGGCGACAGTGAAAGTGACGATGTTGCAAGGCGAACGCGCCAGTGGGGTTGGGGGGGGGGAGGGACAGAGGTACAACCTTCAGCATGGTTATTTCTCTTTAGAAGTTTTGAATTGATCAACGTAAGATTTATGCTCATCTCTGCCCCCATTCCGTTGGTCAGGTGAAACACTTGTTTCAAGGTGTGTCGACAATTCGAGAGAGTTTAGATAAGCCATCCGACGTAACATATAACTTCGCCAACTCATGTTGTAATCATAATGAAAAATTAACCCTTTAAATACCGAATTCCTTGTAAATAATATATAAAGATTTAGTCCGTACATAACAGGAAACACGTTACGTCTCCGCTACAAAGCCCAACCGGTTAATGCTGTTTATTGTGAGAACCACACGGAACACATAAATAATATAGCGACTCAGTCCGTACCTTACAGGAAATACATTACTTCCTGCTACAGAGCCCAACCGGTTAATGCTGTTTAGGGAAACAGTCGCCGTTTATTTTGAGAACCATACGGAACACACAAATAATATAGAGACTCAGTCCGTACCTCACAGGAAACACATTACGTCTCCGCTAAAAAGACCAACCGGTTACTGCTGTTAGGGAAACAGTCGCTGTTTATTGTGAGAACCACACGGAACACATAAATAATATAGCGACTCAGTCCGTACCTTACAGGAAATACATTACTTCCTGCTACAGAGCCCAACCGGTTAATGCTGTTTATTGTGAGAACCATACGGAACACACAAATACACTGTGTGGGCAGAATGAAGAGTTTTCGTATGTTAAAGCAGATGGTAGGTTCTATATACATCAAATACTGAGATTTAAGGGTTAAAGGTGCCATTCTCCCAACTGATATAGCGTAATTTGTTCGTTTAGTGAAAAAAATTATTTCACAGAGTGTACACTGGACTGGCGCGTAGGGACAAGAAGAAAACCATGCAAGTTGCATGCACGGAAGAGGTTAGAAGTGAATTTTTGTAGAACTTGAGAAGGGACGTCTTGGGAGACAAATACGTAAAATTTGCTGTTAGCTCCAGAAGAAGGACTCCGTTCTGTAGAGTCACTTCACCAGATGGGATAACGTTCGTTAAATATTCCACAATCGTATCCGCATTACAGCTATCTGGCCAGGTTTGTCTCACATCTCAAGGGGCGGTGACGGAAGGGCGATTAGCAGGGGGAAAACCAGAGGAAACTTGTTCGGTACCACTTAGTCCAGCACGAAGTTACCTGGGACTGAACCCCGATGCTTCACGGCGGCACCAAATTGCAGTTATCTCGTCCCGCCGCTAAACCAGCGGTGACCTTCACGATTGGTTCCGAAACAACGTCAGATTGTAGTTGAAGTTGGATATTTACACGATCAAGCAACCTGCTGCGCTAGGTCGCCCGATGGGAATCCGTTCGCTTCTGTGTCGTTCTTCTTCTTCGTCTCTCTTCGTGTATGTTCGGCACTTAAAGTGCTCTAGCGGGGAGGTAACGGGCGGACAGAGTAAAGCGAACCAACAGCCAGTCCGTGTTAGGTTCTCAGTCAGCGCTCGTCTGCCGGTAGTGTAACGGGCGACGCG
Source organism: Cryptotermes secundus (assembly GCF_002891405.2). NCBI lineage: Eukaryota > Metazoa > Arthropoda > Insecta > Blattodea > Kalotermitidae > Cryptotermes > Cryptotermes secundus. The sequence continues at coordinate 656,882 of NW_019733846.1, read as the reverse complement.
ACACAATCATGAGCGCCAAATATGCACGCGTTTTCTCGTGACAATTGTAACTATGAGGAACTTGGAATTAACAGTGATTATGTGTTATGTTTGTGTTACAACTTCAAAATACTGGACTTTTAAGTAGTGTTTCGTGAAACTTTCGGTTTTCAGTGCAGGTGAAAGTAGTGTTAGTGGAGGTGAGTGCTTCGTCATGTGTTCGTATTATACATAAGTGTGAATGTTGTATTGACCCATCGAAAAAATTCTGGAGAATCGTCGAGTTCCCTCGCTTCAAAACGGGGTAAGATTTATCGCAAATTACAAAATATTCGAGATATTTTATTTCCCCTGTATTTTGTTGTCTGTAAGTCTAGTATTCGGTGTCAACACCAATAGTAGAGTTATATGTTACTTTGGCAACATTGTGGTGCATTTCTTACGGTGCCTTTCCCTTTTTAGACCGGGTTTATTCCCGATGTTTATTTATTGTCAGGTTGGTACTACTAGTTTATTATCTTCTTAGTACCCATGCTGTGTCGCTGGGACAGGTTTTATTCGAGTACTTCGGTTTCCCCTGCCAATCTTCATTCCACCAATCGCTCCACAATCACCCTCACCCATCATCTGGGGCTGGTACAATAGGCCAGAAGTGGCCGCGGTACAAGGGACTTAGTCCAACCCCACTAGCAATAAAAAAAAATAGTACCCATGCTGGTCTACTGTCTTAACTATACTGCGCTACAACTCTTTTTAATTAGCAATAATTCGCTTTTCTTCACGATCATTTCATCATACACACCTCTGTAAACTGGGAATCCTGTACTTCAGCATAATATTGTGTGTAAACAACTCATTGATTCCCTCACCACAATTTCAATATTTTATTGGCCAATAACACATAGAGGGCCTCCCCGTAATAAACATTGACAAATGTAAGGGCAAAATATAAGAAAAAGTAAAGGGCATAAATTTTTTTTTCCTTGATGGTGCCATAAAGAGTCGAAACATGTTCTAAAATAATATGTAAAATATATACACGAATTGTGGTGACGGGACCAATAATAAGGTACAGAAACAATGGCAGATCACAAGATATATAATTCATAAATTTTGTCGTGTGGTTTAGCACATACCATTTACTTTATACGATTGATGGAAGGGTGAATTAAAATTTTACGAGTTTTATTTAAACCTCGGATTGACACTGTAATTACAGACATTACAATGATTCCCGATGTAAATATATATATATTGGTTAAGTAGAAGAAAGTAACTTTTATGTAATAAATGTTAAAGATTATGCTACGCTTCATGGAATAAATATTATGGATTATGTTAATGTTATGTTACGTTGTCATGTCATATTATATTGTTGTGTTATGTTTGTTTGAAATGACAATGGCATTTTTATGTCTAATGTTTCGAGATTTCACATGACAGCATTAATATTTTAGTTTTATTATCGTGTTATTAAACCATTATTTCATTCGTTCATATTCCTGTTGCTCCTTCTGGAGCATAGGGCAACTGTGAAACGCTTCGTTTCACTTCAGTTTCTTATAGACAGTCGGTAGGACTCCTTGGAAGGGGGATCAGCCCGTCGCAAGGCCGCTACATACACACAGAACAACACAGATACAGAATAAACGCACACAGACATCCACGCTTCAAGTGGGATTCGAACCAACGACCCCAGTTTTTGAGAGGGCGAGGACAGTTCATGCCTCAGATAGTACGGCCACTGTGACCGGCTGTTAGACCCTTGGTATAACAGTAGCAGATCATGCTAATTTGCAGAAATATGGTTAGTAGGACTTGGAAACGTTGAAACCTCTTTAAGAACATCAGTGCATGATGCATTAGAGCACGAGTTCTGACATGTTAATGTGACTGCACATGCTGATTTGAGGCAGTGATTTGCAGCAATGCTACAGCATAATGAACTCCTGCAACAATAATCTTCTTGCAGCGTCTAGACATGGAAATATTTCAGTTGTTGCCGGAGAATGAGATTTCAAATCGTGAGGGATTCGCAGTGAAGGAAAGTGGAGTGTTATGGGGCACCCGTTTATTTTCTCCCCTGATTCTTTTCGTAATCCAGAGTCGGAATGAAAATACGTTATTAGCATTAGAAGACATTTTATTCTTCTTCTTCTTCTTCTTCTTCTTTTCTTCTTCTTCTTCTTCTTCTTCTTCTTCTTTTCTTCTTCTTCTTCTTCTTATTATTATTATTATTATGCATTCAGGTGTGCCTTATTGCCCGCCCATTTCACGTTACTCCGACTTCTGTCTGCTTCAGAGCTACGCGAAATTTCTGCAGTTTCTGCAATTCACATCCTTCTTCATTTGAACAAGAAGTTGCAAAAATGCGACTAATCGCTTTGCCCTGTCTGTCTGTCTGTCTCTCTCCACACGCCAACTCAAAAAAAGGTGAAATGATTTGCGCGAAACCTGACATTGCAGAGCTTAAATAAAAGCTGTCATCATGGGTCAAGTTTGGTTAAAATCGGTCAACAACGAAAATTTTACACTAGCGTTTCTGTTCGCATCTCGAGAATTAACTCTTATGTACGTCCCTACGTACCTATCAGAGCCACGAATGTTTTAAAACAAAAGTTATAAAATAAAACTACGTTCACGTCTTACGGCCATTGTCCTTTTTTCTGTAAGTGTTGCAGGTTTTCGCGTTAATTTAACGAGAAGTGGCAGAACACACCACAATTGTTACTCCATGCGCACATTTAACATTGTGCTCACCACTACCTACGGCTCTACAGCCCTTTGTCGGGCCTTGGCCGCTTTTACAGTTCCTTGATCCTATACACAGTCGGTAGGACTCCTTGGACGGGGGATCAGCCGGTCGCAATGCCTCTACCTACACACAGGACAGCACAAACACAGAATAAACGCACAAAGACATCCATGCCTCAAGTGGGATTCGAACCCATGTTCCCAATGTTTGAATTGGCGAAGACAGTTCATGCCCTTAGAGCGCGAGGCCACTGTGATCGGCTGTTCACCACTGCAGTGAGATATTCGTTTGGTGCTTAATTAAGTACAGAGGAAACAACTTCACGTTTATCCCGCTGTTAGTAGCTCACACAGGATAGCGTTGAGCGACTGGATAATTAATGAATAATTTTTTTGAAGGTTGTAGAAGGAAGTGGTTGTGACCTAATTCCCGGCGAAATAAAACCACCATGAGCTGCGGATCACGAAGGAGTTGCCACCTGGACGCTGCGTTCCGTGAACATTTGCGGCCGCGCGGTCCCCGCTCTCTCAGCGCAACAGATCTCCGCGTCTGTCGGTACACCCCGCATCTCGGCCCTTACATCTCATCCCTTCTCCGAAATGCCGACAGCCCGGACAGCGGGAAACAGAAGGTGTTTGACGTCATTAGGGTAGTTGTATTGACGTCACGTTTAACACCCTGAATTCAACCTGTTACGATTGGCTATGGCCACATTGCGTGGCGCTGCGCATGTTGCATTCTACAGGTTGCAGGAGAGTCATTTGCATGAAACAGATTCTGGAATATGGATTGTAAAAGCACAATTTCTGGGAAGGGGGAAGAATAAGCGAAGGGGGGGGGGACATTTCTGCACAGAATGTATTTAGTTTTCTAAATCTGTACTCTATTTAAAGATGCTGTCAGTAACTAAAACTACGTAGCATCTGGTGATTCTGTGACTGGTGAATAATATTCTTTTTAAGTCACTTTACGACATTATCTGCATCTGATGTATAAGGTGCCGCACAGTGAGATGACAGATGAATTGACGAGGATCGGGAAGGGAGCGGTTATGGCATATTAGAAGTTCCATCCCGACATTCGCTTGGAGAGACTGAGAAAACCTAAGACAACCCTCAGAACAGCGGATGTTTCGTTCCAGATTCGAATGGGGTACCTTCCGAATGCAAACCCAGAGCGTTACGGCTAATCCAATCCGCACGGCGGCTAATAATTAATTGAGAGTAAAGTAGAAGAAAGCTGTCATTGCATTTCCCAGGAGGCACTGAGAAGAATCATGAAAACCTCAATTACAATAGCATGTGACCCTGCCGAGATTTGAACTTCGCACCTCAGTGATGCATATAAGACTCCTTACCGGTTTAGCCACCTTAAACGGTTCGTGTACTTTGCTGATATGACGCGAAACAAAATTTAGTTCCCAGGCCGATATACATTTAAGCAGTTGACACCAATGCACATTCCTCTGTATTTATAACCGTTCGGCGGGTTCTTTACTGCCGATTTTTCGTTCCATAGTTATTATTGTGGTATGCAGGCCAGTTGTAGGCAACGACCGCTAAAGAAACAAGTAGCTAACGACCGTTTAGAGGAGCGGTGTTTTCTGTGCGATCCGTGCCGGGATGTTATAAGCGTGACAGTTAGTGGGTGGGTGCGGGGTCGAATACCTCCACCTTAGAGCTGCGAAACGTAGGAGGCGACGAAAAGGGAAGTCTCGAATCTGTGACAGTAAGATAAAGTCGCGAGTCCCACGGGACTCGGACCCGAGAATGACTACGCTGGCGAGTGCCAGCAGCAATTGTAAACGACAGACACGTCCTGTCGTCAGAGAGAGCGCCCCACATCAAAATACCCGCAACTGTCTGACAGTAATATAAATCTGGCCGTAAGCCCCAGATGGGCGACTGGCCGTCGGTCGTAACACAAGACTCAGACTCAGGGGTGAGTCATTCAGAAGAGTAGGAGATTGGTATTAGATGGCCGCCAGTAATGGAGTCAGTCGAGAGTTGCTGTAGCTGAGGAAGGGGAATGTCCCCGTTGGAAGCCGCTACCAAGCAACGGCTAGTGAAGACGTGAGTGTGGACACTTAGTGAGTGTGTGTGTATGTGGGCCGCGCCATAGTTCAAGCGATTAGTCACTGGCTTCCAATCGCGGCGGCCCGGTTTCAATCCCGGGTCTGGTCAAGTGGGATTTGTGGTGGATAAAGTGGCGCTGGGCAGGTTTTCTCTGAGTACTTCGGTTTCCCCTGCCAATCTTCATTCCACCAATTGCTCCACAGTGACCTTCACCAATCATCTGGGGCTGGTACAATAGGCCAGAAGTGGGCGCAGTACAAGGAACTTAGTCCCACCCCACTAGCAATAAAAAAAATTATAGTGTGTGTAATAGTGAAATGTAAATTGTAGTTACGCTCTATATCAAATAATCTAGTAAATCTGATTACCAATCCAAACCCCGTCTATAGTCACTCTAAACCGTGACGCATTATTAGAGATTACTGAAAAGCAATAGAAAATTGTTGATATTTTTAACCTAATTTAGTTGTTACGAAGTTTTCGCTAGGACTGTACTCGAGTTAGAGTAGTTCAGGATGGCGCCTTGGTGCTTTTTGAGTACCGGGGCGCCACCCTGACATTTCTTTCAAATACTCTGACGTGAGAGCTTAATTTCCAACGCCTGGGGTGGAAGCGTCAGCTAATTTAAGTATGCTGTTGTTCAATTCTGCTAACCAGAATGACCGTACCCGTTTCTTTCGATCTGGAACAGGTTGGTGGGTCGCCCGAGCTCTTCGGTTTTGTGACTACACCCTGGCGAGGGGTGCAAGTTACGAAGTTCCTGCTGTCACACGATTTAACTCTTTGAATTTATTCTAAATAATATTTAAAAATCCAGTTCGTACCTCACAGGAAACATTACGCGTTTCTTACGGCACCGTATGCAGTTACGTTAATATTTAAATCCTTTGATCATGAGTATTGTAAACAAACAAAACAAACAAATTCCGTGGTTTTATTCCGGAAGCTAAGTATACCGACCTAGCGACCGCCGCTTGTCGGCGAAGTTAGTGCCAACTTTGGCGGATGGAGGGTGTTGCGGGGTCAGCGCAACGAATTCCCACAGTTGTTAATTTCGATTTTCTATACCTGAGCCGCTATTTCCTTGAAATAGCTCATCAGTTATCCTCACGAGGCTGAGTGAACCCCGTTCCAGACTCACTATTTCTCAGAAAATCTGGCAGCGCCGGGAATCGTACCCAGGACCTCTGGATCTGTAGACAGGAACTTTGACCACTAGACCACAGAGGCGGTCGATTACTCTGAACAGCGACACATGTTTCGGTTACAAAGCAGGGTAACATTACAGAAGTCTGTACAGACAGACAGATATTGGATACCATTTATTTCGAGTTCAGTTACACCGAGCAGGTTGGTGCAACAGTGAAGCTGTAGGCCTGTATCTGGGAGGTGTTCGGTTCGAACCACACCTGTTATGATGACTGATATTTACCGTGATTTTCTTCAGACCTCCCGGAATAGTATTTCGATTATGATGCGACCGCTCCTTTCAAAACTCACTGCAACTGTTCGACACCATGTATAGTCTAGACATTGAAAGCACTGTAAAATAGGCCACAAGAACAAATTTAGATGTACAAAAATTGTTGTGGCTTGGAAATTCGATATGTGAAATGCATACTCTGTAAAGAGAGAAACAGATAAAATTTAGTTACCTATATTGTGTATATCATTTTCATGTTATTTTCTTTCTGGACATTTCTAATAAAATTTATTGAGACTTTTTTGTACTTTGAAAGTGACGAAACTAGGAACAACGCAAGATGTCCCCCGGATAGAGGCGTGTCTCAAAACGTGCATATGTACCACAGGGTCCCAGTGTGAAGATGCCAGGTTAGTCTCATCACAGCAAGGGGAGCGCAGTGACGTAACAACATGTCTGAATCCGTGGGACCGACGCGCGGCCTGACACTATGACCTACTCAAGAAGTCAGTGAAATTATTCAGCACGATATCGTGTGTTTAAATCTGGAGACTGGAGGACTGTTGTTGAAATGTACCGGATTATTTAGGGTCTTGCTTAATTCAGTTAGGATGAAAGCGGCGGTGTCCCGTAACCTACCCAAACGCAACTCTCTGAGAGCAATTATTGATTCTCCCGCGCGAGGGAGGTCACTGCTCGCGTCATCACTCCGGTCGGCCCTACGACCTTGACGAGGGTTGGAATTAGAGCAGGGCGGGGTTGACATCGTGACATCCACAGGTTGTCAGTAGCTAGACTGTGCACCGCGAATTTACACGATGATAGATGAGTCATCAATTCAGAAAGGATCTGCAAAGAAGCGATTGTTAGTCTAGATCTCCGGAATTATGGAAGGACTGACGGAAAAAAACCACGAGAAGTCTCAGGACAACCGATATTCTGGCCGAGATTCGAACTCGGCACCTCCTGAATAAAAGTCTAGAGCGGTGTCGCTATCTAAACCCATATGTTAATTTATCTTATTTTTGTATTGCTAGCGGGGTGGGACCTAGTCCCTTGTGTTGCTAGTGGGGTGGGACTAAGTCCGTTGTACTGTGGCCACTTCTGGCCTATTGTACCAGCCCAAGATGATAGGTGAGAGTGATTGTGGAGCAATTGGTGGAATGGAGACTGGCAGGGGAAACCGAAGTACTCGGAGAAAACCTGCCCCAGCGCCACTTTGTCCACCACAAATCCCACTTCACCAGACCCGGGATCGAACCCTGGCCGCCGCGGTTGGAAGCCAGCGACAGACCGCTTGAGCTATGGCGCGGCCCCTAATTTATCTTAAATGTGTTTATTCATTTAAGGACGCAGTCAGTAATTCAGCGTCTAATAAGACAATGGATTCGTAAGGATATGTAGGGAAGCGATCATGCGGCATATTTTTCCCTGTTTTCTTAGAATATAGGGTCTTGGTTGGAGAATTCGCTGTCCTCAGCGCTTCGTCGTTTTCCTCAGTATATATACACATAAGTCATGGCTTTATAGAGAAGCTACATCTGTATAGTCACTATCCATTCGACAGAAAGCTGGCTGATGCATTGAGGTCACAACAGTGAATTAAATTTATTCTAATTTTACTAAAATACCGTATTTACGCATGTATAGGCCGCTTGCGTGTATAGGCCGCAGCACAATTTTCAGACAGAAATTATAGAAAAAATAATTTTCTTGGAATGTTATTTCAGGAGTAGAACACTCTGTATTACTAATTATGAATATAATTGTTTTTAATGAATTTTGATTTCGAATATTTCAAATATAAGCCGCACCCCAGTTTTCCTCTTGAATTTTTGGCAAAAAAATGTGCGGCCTATACATGCGTAAATACGGTAAATTCAAATTAATTAAGTAAAAATAACGAAAATTAAAAAATAAGATAAAAATAAGTAGCTTATGCAGTTGAAAGAGAATCATTAATTAGCTTAATCGATCAATGGCTTGAAGATTTACTGCTTTGGGGGGAGAGGGGTGAGAGGCCTTGTAGTCTGTTAAATAAGTATCATTATTTCTGAAGAACCTGCTACCTGAAGATGGAGGCAGCACAATCCTCCGAAACGTTGGTAACTAGCCCGTGCAGAGTCATAAGCAGGATCGATCTTTACAGTGGCGGCAGTGAGAAACGCGAAGCTCAGAACCTACTGGATCTGGCAACACCGTAACCTAGAGACCATCCGACGTACAAAATAGCGAACTGTAGAACACCATTCGTGTCCCAGTTTTCGCTCTTCAAGATACGCAAATCTGCATTGTGCTACAAGCAGGAGGGTCCATAGATTTTGCAATTTACCTAACCCATCCAGCTGCACTATGGCCCTGGGGTCGACACAGCGTCTAACAGAAAGGAGTACCAGGAATCTTTCCAGGGGGTGAAAGGTAGCCGGCGTGTTAAGACTGGCAAACTCACCGCCATCTGTGAGCCGATTATCTAGAAAATGTGGGAGCCTAAACATCTGACAACCCTATGGACCTCTACGGCCTGTTACAGGGATAGCTTTACTTTTTAATCTATACTGTAAAGCTCTTTGCTGGTGGGTAGCACAATTATCGCTTATATTTCTTCCTACGGAGAATTTCTTCAAGAAATAGAATGTGATAACCAGGGCCTGGATTTTGATGACATGAAAATATTTTAAAAATGACCTATAAAATGACCAAAAAAAATTCCATAAAAATGACCTAAAGAAGGAAAGAAAGAACACTTCGTTTCCATGTTATTCACATTTCAGAAAACATGAAGAAAAATTCCCTAAATTGTCCAAAAATGACAAGAAATACCCTTAAAAGCCCAAAAATTTACCAAAAAATTACCCCCAAAATGAAAAAGAAGACTTTAAACCTAAAAATGTCAAAAAATGACAAAAAAATTACCTATAAAATTTACATTTCTGTAACCAGCAGCTCATATCCGAGATTTATATATTTAAGAGCATCGCATAGGATACAAGGAAAAAAAGATGACATATCATCAAAATCCGGGCCCTGGTGATAACTCTTCGGAGCATTAAAGCAGTGAGAGACAGAAATGTAAGTGAAAGGGAAAGCCGTAAGATGAGGAACACTTTGGGGGAAGGGGGAGAAGGAGTATAATTTTGTTAGAAGATTGCCAGGCTTGTCCGCTCCCGCTTCTGGTAAGAGCACTCTGGAAGTCGAGAGGTTAGGATAGAAGCACTGGCTTGAGACATGGGTTACGGAATGTTGAGGCATGAACTTCATCTAAATAATATTTAAGAATCCAGTTCGTACCTCACAGGAAACACACTGCGTCTCCTTAACAAAGCCCAACCGGTTAATGCTGTTAAGGGAAATAATCGCTGTTTTTACTGCGAGAATATATAAACTCTCTGAGCATAACGTACAGTATTTTCAGAACGTACTTGCAGTAACCACTGCGCTTTAAAGCCTTGACAGATTTTTCAGTACCTGACTTTTCGTTGGTTATTTAACGACGCTTTCAGTAGCGTGGCTATGTGGTCGAGGGAAAGGATGCCCGGTGATGCAGCCGAGACTCGAAATGAGCACCTCTCGAATACAAGTTACAGCGTTTGGCGTTTTTAGTGCTCATTAGACCTTCTCTAGAAGAATGCCAGTGCACGGAACTTGAAGCCGTCCACGCAGAATGCAAGAACGTGTAAGGAAATGACTTTCCGTCCCCGCAGCTCCCCGTGTGGGGGTAACGAGATTTCAGATTGTGCGACATTGCTGACTGTGACGTAGTAAACAGACACGCGCCCCCTTTTCCCGCTCAATCGATCGATGTGAATCGAAGCTTACACGAGCAAGCGAGGTTCCGGCCGGTGGTTCCCTCTTGCTCTTGTCGGGTCAAGGTCTGGAAGCGCCACGTGGCAGCACCTGTCAGTGTCAATCCCCTTACAGCGTTTCTTTTCAGTTGTGTCGCCAACGTCAGACGTTTACTACACGGAGTTCTAAAGCGTAAAATCATCTGTTACAATTGGGTCCCTAAGTTTCTGTGTGGGGGACAATGCTACCGCAGAGTAGTATCAGTTGTCAGGTTATCTCAGCTGCGTTGGCGCGTTAATATTTTCTGTGTTTGTCGCCGTGTACTTTAGTAAATAGGTACCAACGCTTCCAAATAACCTTCCTCGATCTTCAAAGTAGAAGACGCTGGCATCAGGTTCCTACGAAACGTCTGTAGATGCTTACCGATCGTTCTATACTGCTTCGCATTCCAGGCGACCATAATATTAATACAGTCATTGTAAAGGCTGGAGAATATACTTGTTAATAAAATACTTTGGGTACAATCATAAAAGGGAGTCTGCAAGGCTCAGTCGGTATAGTGACTGGGTTACTGGCTGGACGACTAAGGAATCGGAGTTCGAATTCCGGCAGGGCCAGAAGTTTTTTCATTTTTACATAACGTCCAGACTGGTTGTGGGGTTCACCCACTTTCCTATCCAGCGTATACCGGGGGCTATGCCCCCCAGGAGCAAAGCGGAGGGGCGTGAAGCTGACCACTCATCTCTATTTAGAGCAGAGGTTAAGAAAGAGCGGAGCCATACCTCTACTCCCCATATATTTTCATATTCTTTTGCATAATTAATCAAGCACAGGGAAAGCTTTACATTTATCTCATGATCATAAAAAATGGATGATTTTCAAGATGAATATCATACTTTGGGAACTCTTACAAAAACACTCGAGAAAGGAACGAAACAATACAGTAGTCTTCATTGGACTAACAAAAGAGAGCAGTGGGTTTGCGTGTGGAGAAGGAATTACGTGAAGGTTGGAGAAATTATGTTTCAGAGAAGGGGAGAATGGAGCAGAAATGGAATAAAACACTGATATCGTGAGAATGAGTGCGGTGTGATTGAGATGGAATATAAGAAGATTATGCTGAAAGCGGTGTTATATAACATAAAATTGATAAAAGAGAAGGGGCACATCCCATAAGAAATTTGGTGTTACGCGAAAGGGCACACAGAACGTAATAATAAGCAGAATTATAGTAAAATATGCATTTGTAAGTGGCATAAACTAGCTGCATTGACAATTAGACATCCTATTGAAACATGTTTCATACAAACTTTTTTTTTTGGGGGGGGGATTGGACAGTTACTGAATCTCTGTTCACAAACCATTCAGCTTACGATTTCGTTCTCATCCGGTTGTTTCAAGTGTAACTTCTGCCGAACAAAGATGAACGGTTTCTTCAGAAGTCGTGACAATTCTCCAGTGGTTTGCCTCTGCCATGCTTCGTTTTCCTTGCAAAACCATATACTGTGCAAGTGGTAAGCCCTATGAGCGAAGAAACCCTGTAAAACAGTGTTGCTATAAGTACCGCATGCCCTCTTTTAGTGCTAATTAAAATAATCTGTGAATTATGCTCACAAATTGTATTTATGTTTCCTACGATTTTAAGGAGGAGTCACTGCTATTTTTTTTCCTAATCTGTAGTGGTCTTTACTGTGGCGCGGTGTTTCCTGTGAGGTACGAACTGAATCTTTAAATACGACGTAAAAGAAATTCTTTCTTTTTTCTTCTCTATCTCCCTTGGGGACAGAAGAGGATATTGTCATTTGAAGGAGAAAGCTATAGATCGCATCAAGTGGAGGAAATGTTTTGGAAGAGACTGTGGACCTGTCGTCTTGACAGATTACTGATGATGATGATGATCTCAAATAAAGCAACAGCACAGATAGGAACTAATATTAGGTTCTCGTATTTAAGCCGGACTGCTGGCTACAAGTCAGTTTGCATCCGGAAGGTCCTGCGACCGGCCAACTCGATCAAGGTTTTCCGCGATTTTTCTCGGTCCTAGAGCGAATGCTGAGTTGGTACCCAAATCCCACGTTGCATTGCATGCTTCACATGCATCCCCCCCCCAAAAAAAAGAATTCGCCCCAATGTAGCCCTCCCAATTTTAGATCAAATTTCACTTTAATGCAGCCCTTCCATCGTTGATACTAAAATTAATTGCTATTATATGCAGTAAAGCCCCGACTCAACGTCTCTCCTCTGCTCATAACACTTTCCCCATCCACCATAAGTGCATTGTGTCTCGCTGTCTTCTTGCTCTCAAAAAGTCTCTGTACTCTTGGCGAATTTATGAGGTTCTACCGACCAAGCAAAGCGGAATTCCGCTGAAAATTTTCTTAAAATCCTTACGAATTTTCACTTTTATTTTAATGCTAACGGCCGTCATGACCTCCATCATAACCACATAGGAAAAGTAAACAGGTTGTTCCTATCCTTAATCAGGCATCACGCCACGAAGAGGTATTGAGAAGTGGAGGTGTAGCTTCGCTCATTATTCAGCCCCCAATGATGAATATAATTTCAAAAATACTAGCCCGCAAAACATTTTTGTTGCTACCGACACGACTTACATCTTGGTTCTTCCTGCCGTCTTCAGGATCTACCAATATGCGTATTAACTTCCAGAATGAGGGAAGAGAGACGTCAGCCTGCACGGTAATGCGATCAGACCAGCATTCTCACATGTCTTGTAGTAATGGCAAGAAAATACAGCAGATTTCTGAAAGAGCTCACTTTCGCAATCAAGAAGCAGCCTAGGGATTGAAGATGGACAGACAACCGCATAATAACAAACCCGACCAATTTGGCCTGTGCAATTTGACCAGGACTACATAACGTGAATAGGGATCAGGAGCAGCTCAGTCAGCATAGTGACCAAGCTACTTCTCGAACGACTGGGCAACCAGACTTCGATTCTAGGCAGGACAAAATGTTCTTCTCTTCTCCACAGAATTCTTAACCAACTCCGGTATCGCGTGCCCATGCAGCGAGCCGGAAGGTCGCAGGTTCGATTCCTGATGAGGTCATGACCTAATCCTACCAGTCGCACTGTGGCCCTGGGGTCGACTCAGCCTCTAACACAAATGAGTACCAGGAATCTTGCTGGAGGTTAAAGGGCGACCGGCGCGTAAGGCTGACAACCTCACGGCCATCTGTGAGCCGATTGTCTAGAAAATATGGGAGCCTCGACATCTCACAACCCTATGTGCCTACAGGGCCTGTTGCAGCGATAGCTTAACCTCTCCACAGAGTTGCAATCGGTTCTGGGGCCCACTCACTCCCCTATCCCATGGGTACCAACGACTTTTTCTGCAGGAGTAAAGCTGAGGAGCTTGAAGCTGACAACTCACCCTGCTCTATTACCGTGATTAAGAACTCTTGGAGCTATACCTGCACTCCCGGATACGTCTTCATGGCGTGGTTCTATCTGTATGTCTGTCTGTAGCCCTTTGTTGGACCCTGGCCGGTTTTTAGGTTTTTTATTCCTATACGCAGTCGGTATAACTCCTTTGACGGGGGATCAGCCCGTAGCAAGGCCACTACCTGCACGCAGGACAACACAGACACAGAATAAAAGAACACAGACATCCATGCCTCATTTGGAATTCGAACCCACGACCCCAGTGTTCGAGCGTGCGAAGACAGTTCATGCCTTAGACCTCGCGGCCACTGTGATCGGCTCACAAAATTCCAAGAATTTTTTTTGAACCTGAAATTTCAGTAGCCTGTTCACAAGAGCCTCATGTATGCATTCCGCATTTTCCCAACCTATTTAAAATCCATTTTAATATTATCCTCCCATCTATAGTTACGTCTTCCTAGTAATTACCTTTCAGATTTTCATGCCAAATCTTTGCATGCATGTCTCCTGCGTGCTACATGGACTGCCCTTCTCCTTGAGTCGATCATTCTAATAATATTTGGAGAGAAGTAGGGTTACAGATTATGAGGCTCCAGCCTCCATTATGTCTGTGTCCTCGTTAAGTTTGCAGCAGAACTTCGCTTCCTGTCGCTTGTCACGGCGCCGCACTGAAATTGTAACTGACGTTTGTTGGCTGAACATGTAGTTCTATGCTGAAAGAGTGTTGACTTCTAACTTCTGCATCACCTTACGTGACAAGTGCTACGAGCAGCGTGTCCGAGCAATTAAGTCGCGGCTTTCAGCAGACTTGCGCGGTGCCCTGCGCTGGGCTCTTCAGGATCCACAGCTCTGCTCTCTGCGCTTCTGGTTAATGGCATTGTCAGTGTGGCACTGTAGGGACACGAAGTGTACAGGGTCAGAAGGAAGGAGACCACTGGGAAGACCAAGGAGTAGATGGGTGGACAATTTTAGAGTGGATCTTAGATAGGATGGGATGGTATGGATTGGATAGTTCTGGCTCAGGATAGGGACCAGTGTAGGGCTCTTGTGAACACGGTAGTGAACCTTTGGGTTCCATAAAATGCTGGGAAATTCTTGAGTGGCTGCAGATTTGGCTTCTCCTCAAGAAGGGCTCAGCTCCATAAGTAAGTAAGTAAGTAAGTAAGTACAGGGCGGGTTGAGGTAGCGTATCTTTCCGGACGGTAAGTGCTGGGTTCGATTCTTGGCCGGGACACCGGATATTGTAACTGAGGTAGGCCACGACAGCTTCTTTTGAATTCCCTTGTTCATCTCGTATTAACCTATTATTCGAGGCTATATAGTCGATATAACGTCCCGCTAACAGAACTCTTGAATGGAGAATGTATTAAATTTTAAACAGAATGAAATTAAATTCATTCAGCTGTCAGATAATAAAAGTCGGAGGTTCAAATAGATGTACATAAAATGTCGCCATTAGGCATGGTCCAGAGGCAGTTGCATTCGTCGTCGCGTGTCCTCAGCATTGAATTTACTGTCCATCTGCCTTGCTATCTATCTAAGTATCTTTTTCTCCAGCTCTTGCCCAAAGTGACCGATTTCCAAGAAGTTTCTTACAGTTTTTTTTTTCACTGGCTCTTCCAGCGCATTCAGGCCCCAGGCCTCTTATTCAGTTCCGTAATCATTTTTCACAGACGGTAGGACTCCTTGGACGAGTGATCAGCTCTTCGTAAGGTCTCTACCTAAACAGAAGACAACACAAACAGAATAAACACATACACACACCAAACATCCATGCTTTGAGTGCTATTTGAGTCCATAATACCGGCGTTCGAGGGAGCGAAGACAGTTAATGCCTTAGACCGCTCGGCTACCGTGACCGGAAGTTTCTTCCTATAAAAAAGTAAAATTAAAAGTTCTTCCTATATGAATTCTAAATACGTGTTATGATTAGTTTCTAGTCTGTCTCTTTTATGAGATATATCCTAAAAGTTACGACATTTATACGGTATTTATCCATGGCTTGTAGTCCGCAAGCGAACTATACCAACCGAGCGACCGCCACTTGTCGGCGAAGTTAGTGCCAACTTTTGCGGATAGAGGGTGTCACATGGTCAGCGCAACGGATTCCCACGGCCGTTAATCTCGGTTTACTAGACCGGAAATTTATACGGTATTGTTTTTTAAATGTTTTTTGTGGGTCCTTGTGTCCGCCAGTTCGTGTCCTCTCCCCGTAATAACTTTCGAATCAATGGAGAATTTTCCTTGCTATCAAGAACACCAACATTACTCTCCTGCGAACTTCAGAGATGGCAGAGACTCTAGCGGCAGTGCAGTGTTTTACAAATTTTTGTGAGGATATATCTCACATGAAATCAGCCGGAACTGAACCCGAGGCTCCGCCGTGAGAAGCCAGTACCTTGAGCTATGGAACGGCCTGACTACAGTTTTCAGTAGAAAGGCAGAGCAATCAGACAGCAAATATTGACATTACTCCAAAACCTTCGATACCCAAAACTGCACCCATGTTGATCTTCATGCATTGTTGACAAACAAGAGAAGAAGAATGTTCCTTTATGACGTCATGTCCTGTACACTGTCAGATTGATACACCTGTATGGTACATTTTAGCGGCGTGCCAGAGTAGTATCATTTGGGCCTCACAACCTGAACAGGATGTACCATAAATACGTATATATGGAACAGAACTTTGGACAGTTGCAAAACTGGTGATGGGGGGATCAGATTAAAGCGGATCGTAAAGGAGTACAGTGGGATAATGTGGATTGGATTCATCTGGCGGAGGATAGGGTCCAGTGGCGGAATGTTGTTGTTATTAGAGGGGGTAGACCAGTAGTGGCGGAGTGTTACTCACATTGTTATGAACTTGGTGTTCATATAACGGCGGTGAATTTCTTTAGTAGCTGAGCGACTGTGAGCTTCTCAAGAAGAACCCCGCTCCATGGAATTAGTTAAGGTAGGCTCTTTTGAATACGGTAATGAACATTCGGGTTCTATGAAAGGCGGAGAATTTCCTTGAGTAGTTTGGCGACTGTGAGCTTCTCAATACGAGCCTACGCATTAACACACTGAAATATTTCTTGTGGTTTGTTTTGTGACACTGTTAGTAGCTTGACTGTAGAGCGCCGAATGACTAGTGAATGATGAATTGGAAAGGATTTGGAAGCTACGTGGCCAAACCGAGGTACCATCGCGGGAATTTTTCTGGAGAGATGAGGAAAACCACGAAAATCCTCAGTTTTTTCCGGTGTACCGACAGAGATTCAAACCGAGCATCTCTCGAGTGTGAATAGAAAGCTTTATCGCTGCACAAGGTTGGTTAATTGCTTAGTCAGCTGGCATCTATCTATCTATATATATCTATATCTATCTATCTATATCTATCTATCTATCTATCTATCTATCTATCTATCTATGGTTGGACATTGGCCTCTTTTTCAGTTCCTTGATCTTTTACACATTCGGCTGGATCCCTTGGACGGAAGATCAGGCCGTATCGAGGCCGCTACCTGCACACAACACAGAACAAATGCACACAGACATCAGTGCCTCAAGAGGGATTCGAACCCATGTTCCCACTATTCGAGCGGCCACTGTGATCGGCGACAGCTAGCATATGGGATTTATATGTGAACAGAATGAGACATTTTCGGTAGCCGAATTTTATTTTGTAACTTTGTAAGCCTACTAAGGTTGTTTTTGTTTACGAGTAGTTAGGTATGTCACTAGCCTATTGTGAAAACAAAGAATTTGAGCCTGGAAACATGTGAGCCAAGCAAACAGAATAACAGAATAAATGCTGTTATATGCTTGGAAAGAAAAATAAACCGAGACAGACGACAGCTCCTCCCAGTCTGAAAGTGTGTGTGTGTGTGTGTCACTGCTCTGACAAGCGGAGAGGTAAACAAGTGTTTCACTGGTTTCTTTGAATTAGCGGTTATGTCTTTGTCTTGTACATGGCAGTTTCTTGGTCGCTACAAGCGCAACAGACTGTATTGTAATCTGTTTGAGTTCACTAAAATCCATCAAAATCATCATCATCGGTAAAACAGCCATTTTTGAGCCATATCCTTAGAAGAATGTGACAGATTTGAAGAGACCGTCCGGTTTTCATTTCTGTGGATTTCGCATACATTTTTTTTTTTTTTGCAGTGAAAAGTGATCAGCCTCGCGTCCAACCCCCAGTCTGGAGGGCCAAGTCTCTTTATTTATATCCCCCAGCTACAGGGTGGCCCACTTATACCCCCAGGTACTGCGTTTCCTTTTCGTGGCCTCCTACGACTCGCAGGGCTACGGTGGAGGTATTCGAACCCGTCTCCACGAGGGGGCACAGCAAAATCACATCTCGTAAATATTGATTGTGATTTGACTGAAACATATCACGATCACATCTTATAAGTATTATAATTTCACTAAAGTATTAGAGATCAGTGATTCTCAAACTGTTGCACCTTGGCCCCCGGCTTGTCGTTTCGTTAAAAACCCATAATCACACCACAGTAAAAGCTTAGCTTCACTTTTACCAAGAAGTGTATTTTTAGCCTACTTTCCTTATTTTGAAAAAAAAGAGGGTAGGTTTATGCGATCTCCATGCTGTCTGTATATCTCGCCCCAATCAACTTTTAATGTCTGAACCAGTCTTTACGAAACTTCATATGTAGCCCATCTCAATGGCGTACTTCATAAACCCCTCCAATCAATCTGTTTGTCTGTATGTGTATCCCCATATCGTTGCCAGTCAACGGCTCGATATAAACGTTACCGTGGCAACGAGTACACGCAACAATAGAAGAATTGTTGGACGTCCCGTGTCGTATTAATGGAGAGCCTGTGGGTCGGTGGGATTCTCCCAGTCGTTTCAAGGCAATGGCTCGGTAACCACGTTCCCGTGGCAACGAATAATTGTCGTAGGTGTCATTTTCTATGCGGTCTGTGTCATATCAAAAGAAAGTAGGCGATTAATTCTTCCCAGAACTTCTTGTTGCTATCCCACATCCCATACAGCTGACAGAGAACTGCCGCCGGTCCCTATGGCACGATTGGTTACATCTCCTAAATAGAAATCTCAAAAGCAGAGCACAGTTTTTTTACGAAAATGCGAGGCCAATTTAAAATTTGGACTATTTAAAACTTGTGGCATAGTTGCAAGAGAACATGCAAAATCCTCTTTAAGTAGAATAGTCATATTTTTACGAGAAAGTTGGGGTTCAGCCACAAAATCTTAAGAAAGCAGAGAATGACGTCACGTGACATGCGCAGAATGGGTGCAGACGGTGCCTGGCTACTGTGGATAGAGGAGCAACCTGTTGAGAGATGCTGTGTGTACTGATAGCAAGCAGACAGTGAGGTGATTCCGGGAAAGGAGAGTTGTAAACACTGCTTCGTTCCACTGAACTGTCTAATCACTTCAGACATGCGCAGCTGGTACTGAAACTCAACGGCGGCACTTTTCTTTACGTTACGTAGCTTTGAAGTCTGGCCTCTACAGCCCCTGTAATCAGGACTGCTACAGTTTCTGGATCCTTCGGTTACAGGAGTGTACACATAACGCAACAACATGGCGCCTTCAATCATTTCTATTGCCCTTATCTCGAAAATCTCTCAAGATGTACAGAGTAAGTGTAATGAGCGCATAGTTGAAAGATAAAGCTATCCCTGTAACAGGCCGTGGAAGCCCATAGGATTGTGAGACGTCGAGGCTTCCACATTTTCTAGATAATCGGCTCATAGATGGCGGTGAGGTTGTCAGCCCTACGCGCCGGCCGCCCTTTACCCCCGGGAAGATTCCTGGCACTCATTTCTGTTAGAGGCCAAGTCGACCCCGGGGTCATAGTGCGGCTGGAAGGATTTAAGTCAATTGAAAAATGCACCTCGTCGGGATTCGATCCCACGACCTCACGGCTTGTTGCATAGTGCCTCAACCAGCTACGCTGCCGCGTGCCCACACGTGTTTCAATTTAATTTATTATATAACCTCAGTCCGGTCTAGAAAACCGAAATTAACGGCCGTGGGAATTCGTTGCACTGACCCCGCAACACTATCTATTCGCTAAAGTTGGCACTAACTTCGCCGACAAGCGGCGGTCGCTCGGTCGGTATATTTCGCTTGCGGACTCAAACCACGGAGGATTTTTGTACATAACCTCAGTCCGTAACATCATTCGCGGCGATACGAGTGCACACTGCGTGAGTTGTTCTCAATGTACGAGCAGAAACGCAGGGTTTGCGTAAACGTCTACCAAACTACACGGCATGACATGCGAAGAGGTAGAATTTATTATTCATGGTCACCGCCATGAGACCGGCATATCTCATTATGAGATAACTTTCCAATGAAGCTGCTCGTTTGCCCCGTGTCATATCTCAGGCGGTTAGTGTAGGCTTCCCACCGCGGCGGCCCGGGTTCCATCCAAGATCACTTTATATGGGATTTTTGGTGGACATAGTGGCGTTGGGGCAGGTTTTCTCCGAGTACTTCTGTTTCCCCTGTCAATTCTGATTCTACCGACTGCTCCACACTCATCATCTATCATCCGGGGCTGGTAAATAGGCCAATTAGTGGCCGACAAGCCGAGTGGACTCAGTCTCACCCCACCGCAAGAAACTAAAAAACTGAACTAACCTGCTCGTTCTTTTCAAAATGAACTAAAAAGTTACGGCTCTGATAACAAGTTTTCTTTTCATGTACATAAATCGTGATCCTGTTTTGTTTCCGCATGACAACGAGAGACCATCGCCAAGACGAACAAATGATACAGAATTCGAAAGACTGAATTCGGATATTCTGTGTATTCCAGTCAGGGTATATTCGTTCACTTTTGAGCCCGGTTAATAAAAACATTGACTAAACGTATTAAGTCGGGGGCTCCCAAAATTCGTGATACCGCGACTCTTCCCCGTAAAATAATAGATACATTTATGCGATTTGCACGAATAATAAAGACACTGATGTACGCGTACATTAGGATTAATGAGAGAGAGGAATCGAGCCCGTGTCTGACGGCTGCGAGCACAGTTTCCGAAAGCACGAGTATTAAATCTTGCTGGCTTGCCAAAAAATGTGCATGGATACAAATATTTGTTAAATAATTCACGAGAACCCAGCGCCCCCCCCCCAAGGTTTCGCGACTCACAGTTTCATAAACCATGTATGTATGTATATATACCGAGTTAATCTAACTTAGGGCGGCCGCACACCAACTGCGTCAAGACAAGCATCAAGACATGAGACAAAAAAACAGTCATGCTTCATTCGTGATTGGTCAGATGAAGCTGACGTCAGCATCATGACTCAGACCGGTGTGTGGCCGTTTTCATAATCTCATTTGTTTCAACTGTGCTCCTTTCTATGCGTCATGTCGGCGACATAATGTCTTGAGTGTTACATGTCTTGACGCATGCCCGTGTGTGGCCTACCTTATGATTGTTTCCCTTAAGTTCTGCTTGGCAGGTCCCAACTACAAGTGTCTCAAAATTTCAAAATCCGGAGATCCCATACGTTGTTTTCTTTTCGTCATAAAAATTCTCCTGGAGCTTACGCCCGCGGACTAGTTCGGCGAGATGGACACACACGCACACAGATGCTATCATCTTTAGATCGTTTCATAGTGTGTGTGTTCTGGACTCCTATTTCACGGGTGATGACGTCAAAGCCTCTGAACTCTTGGATGGAAAGCCCACTCCCGAAACTAGACGCTACAGGTGTGTGACCGACCTCAGGAGGCGCTAATCAGTGCAGTGTGCATCAGCACACTCCCGCTGTGTGCTGGCGGAGGCTCGGGCTCGGACATGGGTTACTAGATTCTTGGTGCACGGACCGGAAATGGCGCAGGCCTTTTTTATGGGTTTCCCCTGTTAATCATCATTCCACCATTGCTCCATACTCATCGGTCACAGGCCTATAGGCCTTAGTTTAATATTGTAGGTCTAAAACTGTGGTTCCGACGCATCCCTATTGGTCTTCACCAAATATTCACACCCTGCATCCTTTGAAATAAATTTAACCGTCTGTACTCGTGTTTACATCTACCGTTATTGTAGTAATGGTGTATAGGGGGAGCTTCGCAACCCGCACCGAAAATGTGAGTAAAAGATTAACATTTTTAAATGAAAATGCCGCGCGTTTCAGATGTATAATTCCAACAAATGTTGAAAACTAATCACTCTGTTTGTTTCTGATATTCTGATTAACATTTCTGACTGATGCTTATAGACGAGAAAATTCAATTAAGCAAAAAAAATGTGTATGTCAGCCGACTCTGATATTACAGACACAATTTCGTGGCATAAGTGGCCCCCTTGGTACCCTCTCAAGCCCCCCCCCCCAAATTTGAGAATCAATGGTCTAAAATATATTTGATATTGCGTCGTCATTGGATAGTGATGTAGTTTCTTTATGTAAAAATTAGAAAAAATAGTAGCTTCTGTTTTCAGAACATGGGAAGTCTTGTCGAACAGACAAGACTTACAGTCCGTAAAGTTGCCTCTTCAAGGTATGACTTACTCCAGAAATACGTTAAACAGAGCGTACTAGATCTGTACGTCTGTAATGTGTGCAGTAGGAAATTCTGGATAGCTCAGTCGGTGTAGCGACGGGCTGCGGGCTGGAAGGCTGGAGCTCGATTCTNACCGGGGGGGGGGTATGTTTTTCTCTTCTCCACAACATCCAGGCCGGCTTTGGGGCTCACCCAGCTTCTTATAGAATGAGTACCGTTTCCTCAGCGGTAAAGCGACCGGATCGTGAAGCTGACCACTCACCTGCACCTAGTGCCGAGTTCAAGGATGACAGAGCCATACCTCCATTCAGCCTTATGTATTCATGGCGTAGTGCTTAATTAGTTAAGCATAGGGACAACTTTACCTTCTACCTTTTAGGAAGCCAGCTTTGTGAGTTTTGCTGGAAAGTCTTTGTGTAGATTGCGAAGAACATGTCCAAACATTTTCAAGTTGGCCCTACTTGTTTAACTTCTTCCATTTCTGCGTTCAGCTTTTTTGTGTGCCTGCTAACAAAACAAAGAAGGTAGGTCTTGCGGCTTGCTACGCAGACCGAACTATAAGGGACATTGAGGGCTGATGCGGCGCAAGAGGAGCCTTTTTCGTCCTGCCTGCCACAATTTTCTCCACCCACAAGCGATGGGTACATTTGCCGACCTGGGACGAGCAAGGTTAACTTCGCCTGATGAGGTTTCCCCGTCAGTAATTAAGCGAGGGACAAAGACAGAGGGTGACTGAGGTTCCATAGCGTGGGAAGCTGATCCCTTACCTTCTACCTGTACAAGTGACACGTGACAACATTGGGCGACTCATGTTCTGTACATCACTATAGACAGCATTTATTTTCTTCTGTGATATAACACCCTGAATCTACGTTTCGCAGAAACGTGCTGCCCCCATCTTCAGTGTCGAAGAATAAGCCGAGTGAGAAAACAGGTGACAAGGAGATCGACTCTAGAGCTTGGTTACTTAGGCTGCGGCCACATGAGCGCACAAAATGCGTCCGTTGTAACGAACGTCGTGACGTCCGTTGTAGATATAAACAAGAGAGGCGAATGCTACGCTTTCTTCAGATAAAAAACTACTCACCGCATTCTGCAACTGTGTGGTGTCCTCAGCAACGTCCGTCATAAAGTACGTTCGTTGCAACGGACATACTTCGTGCGCTCGTGTGGCCCCAGCCTTACTCGGCCTATTCTTCGAATCTGAGGTTAGAGACGACATGATCCTCCGAAACGTCGGTCGACTACACAGCGTCATATCTCAGAAGATAGATATCTTCTTAACCTCTGCTTTGCGAGTACCTGTCAACATAACACTAATTCTAGCACGTGGACTCTGCTGTCTAGGACATGTTTCGACACGTGTGTGCCATTTTCATGTCCGGTTTTTAGTTACAATTATGTTTATTATTTAATTAGAGTATATTTTCCATGTAAACCGACTAGATCCACCTGTGTATTACGTACTTTATATACTACAGTGCGTTCAGTTAAGGAGGAAACTTCGCAACACCGCTGACTCGACCCAACATTCCTCACAGATTGCTACTGTATTTTTTTTAATGCTAGTGGGGTGGGACTAAGTTCCTTGTACTGCGGCCACTTCTGGCCTATTGTACCAGCCCCAGATGATAGGTGAGGGTGACTGTGGAGCAATGGGTGGAATGAAGATTGGCAGGGGAGACCGAAGTACTCGGAGAAAACCTGCCCCAGCGCCAGTTTGTCCACCACAAGTCCCACATGACCAGACCAGGGCTCGAACCCGGGCCGCCGCGGTGGGAAGCCAGCTGTGGCGCGGCCCTATTGCTACTGTAACTGCTGATAGCAGAATGAGTCATTAGCGCTGATAAACACGCGCCGTTACAGTTACAGCAGCAATCTGTGAGGAATGTTGGGCCCGGTCAACGGTGTTGCGAAGTTTCTGCCTTGATTGAACATTCTGTATATGCTAAATTATATAATACAATGGGCTTGTTTTTAAGCTACTTTCCTTTCTTCTGAACCCGTCTATGTGTATGTATAACCCTCTACTGTCCACCTCTCTGTATATTTCCCATAATTTTTGTTAGGAAGCATATGGGATCGCCCTGCTATCTGTGTGTTGTCCTCATTTTTTTTCTTTTTCCGTGTGTCCCGTGTCGTATCAAAGGAAAGTACGTCATTAGTTTTCCCTATAGCCTCTGTTATTGTCTATTGGTTAACACTGCGACAGCTTTGCTGAAGTTGTGGGCACAGAACACTTTACGCGGACGCGGTGTACTGAACACACTGTCCGCTGGACCAATAGCAAGGCTAAGTATCAGACACGTGTTACCCAGCAACCGTCAGTTCCTGTCTCTCTCTCTCTCTCTCTCTTAAGACGCAGTGGCACTTCAAGAGTTTCGCGCAGGGATTAGACTGAATCCTCTGGTTTCAGGATTCGCAGATCCTAATGAGAAAACTTTCTAGCTGAAGCCTGCACCACATAAATAACGGTTAAAAAATGGATAATTTTAAATTAAATTTATTAAATTCTTATAAATAAAATTGATTCTATTCATTACAAAAAACTATTGAATAATTTTGTACTAAAAGTTCCTGGCCGGTTTTGTGTCTTACCCAGTCTTCTATACAGAGGGTACTGAGTGGGGAGTGCTGTACCCTCAGGATATAAAGCTGCCGGAGCGTGAATCTGACCTCACACGTCCATATAGTGTTGAAGTCAATAAGAGTGGAGCTATACCTCCACTTCTCCATAGACTTTCATGTCGTGATGCTTAATTAATTAAACACGGACAGTTTTACATTTTTTTTACATTTGAATTAAGTTATTATTAAAATAGGCCATGGCTACTTTCTTCCAGATCCTTTACAATTCATCTGTCATCTACCACCCTACCATTCAACACCCACTAGCAGTGTTGTGAAATAACCCACAATACTATTCGGGCGGTTAGACACTGGGTTCATACTTGGAGTCCAGGATTCCATTCATGGCGGATGAAATGGTTATTCCCCGAGTTGCTTCGATCTTTGCACCATTGCTCTATATTTATGTCGCATCCACAGGCTTTGCTATCTCACTGACCTGGAAGTTGGTTGCATTCCTACAGCTTTTAATGGCCACTACTAGACGGATCGGAGAACATTCCATTAGGCTTGCTTTCGGAACAGATGCTCGTCCGGTGAGCTAACCTACTGTGTCAGACTTACCAACACATGGAAATCTGATGAGAAATGGAAAGTGATATCACTAGAAATGTGAGCGGTCACCGTGTTCTATGTATTTGTAAGCCAACACACGGAAACATTCGTTCCAGGAATGTGAGCTGTAACAGTAACCATTATTCGAAGAAACTGCATATGAAATGCTTCTTTCTATTGTTAAACAGAGGGGGGAGGGGTATGTTTATCGCGTGGCTTTATATATATTTTTACATGCTTTACCCTCAGTCCGGTTATGTTACCTATCGCCTGCTCTGTGAGTTACGCAAGGTACGAGTATGTGATGATACGTAAATACGACGGGGAGGTGGAAGTAATTTTGTCTAAAGCATTGGCGATCTTGAAGAAAAAAAAAACTAATTTCAGGAAACTCCCACTCAGGGCATGGATGTTTAGTTTGTGTGTGTGCGTTTTTCTGTGTTTGTGTACAGGTAGAGGCCTTGCGGCGAGCTGATCAACCGCCCAAGGAGTCCTACCGAATGTGTAAGTTCTAGAAAAAACCAAAGTGAACGGAGAGGTTCATGGAGGTAGGCCTAGGCCCACTGGGGGCTGTAGTGCCAAGGGAAAAAAAAATTCAGGAAACATTCATTCTTAAAGTTATTTGTCAGTTCTGATAATTAAGCGTCGTTAAATGAGCAAAGTATGAAAAGTAAGTGTTATACCCCACGCTAGTGCAGATATTTGACCGCCTCTATGCTCTAGTGGTCAGAGTTCCTGGTTACAGATCCAGAGGTCCCGGGTTCGATTCCCGGCGCTACCAGATCTTCTGAGAAGCAGTGGGTGTGGAATGGGGTCCACTCAGCATCGTGGGGATAATTGAGGAAGTATTTCAAGGAAATAGCGGCTCAGGTCTAGAAAACCGAGATTAACGGCCGTGAGGATTCGTTGCGCTGACCATGCGACACCCTCTATCCTCAAAAGTTGGCACTAACTTCGCCCACAAGCTGCGGTTGCTCGGTCGGTATAGTTCGCTTGCGGAGTACAGGTCACGGAGTGGAGAACAGATTAATTCCCCCCACTTTCGGATCACTGCTCGCTGGGCCTTAGCAAAACTACCCCTTCCTTCCCCAGGTCGTATAGCCGGTGAAACGATAATGAGACTGTATCAGAAAAGTCTGGACTATGTAGCTCTGTAATCCCTACTTATTTACGGTTTGTTTAACGACGCTGCCAACAGCCCATATTGAATTCAGAAGGTTAGGAAATACGAGTATTGCGGCAGTGGCCTAATTTGGTCCAGACCGACCCTGGGGCCCACCCAACCTTCCCCGGGGGTAAAGCTGACCACTCCCATCTAGTGTCGTGGGCAAGAATGGTGGAGCTATACCTCCACACTCCCATATGCCTTCATGGCATAGTGCTTAGCTAAAAAAGCATAGACATCTGAAGGAGGGACTCATTTACGCAGCCTCTGGTCCGAGATTTGAACCCGTAGACCTCCTGAATAAGAAGCAGAGGTCATATTCATCCTCGACATTAGGTTATACACTGAGGATAGTGTCAGGAATTTTCTCCGTAACGTTGGTAATCGCCTACCGGACTACATTTTGTCATAAACCAGAATACCACGATGTGTACGTGTATTCTGCGGCTCTGTACTTCCTTTTGCGGTATCTCATTTCACGAGTGTCGCAGAGATAGCGCAGTGCGGCCGACAGGTCTAGTTTCTGCAGACATGTGTGCTGAATACCGGCCTCCAGCAATGTGTGACGTGTATCCGCGACTGTTTCTTGGCGCGCGGACTCTCTCTGTGCGTGTCCAGATGTCACTGCAATTGTTCATTTAATACTGACGCATTTACATTTGGTAAGGAACGTTTACCCCTTCGCGTAGAGTGTCACACAATGAACGTTCTCCGATAAACAGCATGCACCGGGTATTGCATATCTGCACAGTCCGCACGCGCAAAGCAAGTGTCGACACACTTTCACTGTGGCCGTCACCCGCCGTTACAGCTTGGGACCGGTAGCAAGTCAATTTTGTCTGTTGTAGTTACAAGACCAGCCTCAGTGCTACCAATCGTAGCACACAAAAGATAACGATACTTTTTGTGGATTGTTTTAGCAACGGTGTCTTTAGTCTCAAACCTAGATGTCATACTCGTATTATCCCAGGATTTACCTGTCGGGACCGAATACAACCACGAGAAGCCTTAGCTGTGTTCCACCCTGGACTCGAACCGAGAAAATCTCCCGAATACGAGTACATAGCGCTACGGCTAGATCACTATTTTATTCCATACGAACGCGACACATGAACCGTGAGTCCGAAACGTCGTATAGTGTAACGTTAAAAATGTAAAAGGATACGTGAATGTTAAGCAGTTATTTATCAGGGCGTCGGCTACTGTACAAGTGAGGCCGTTTCATTCACACATTAGCACCTACACCTGCAGGTGTTCGGTTGCGTAACGCAACCGTAATGGCGCCACTGGTTTCCCCGCCCGCTTCATTGATTTGCTGCAGGCATTTTCAAAACAAACCGCGAACGACTCCAGCAGTCAGCCACATGTCGAGTGATTTTCTGAAAAAAAAAAAAAAAGAAATGCAAAAACCGGACTAATTTTTAATTAACGGAAACATGACTTCAAAACAAGAATTTAAGTGTACGGTCTTCTGAGGTCGATATAAATCATGCCGATTCGGAAGCACATATTGCCTCCATCTTCATGGTCGAAGAGTAAGCCAAGCAAGAAACCAAACACATCATCTTTGGCTTATTCCTCGGTTATGAAGATGGAGGCGACATGTTCTTCCTGTATACCAGTTGATTTCCAGTAGACTACACGGCGTTATATCCCTGAAGATAGAACTCTTCATAACTCTGCTATCCGCTTGACTTATTCTTCGATCCTGATGATGGAAGCAGTATGATACTTGGAAACGTCACGCTCTCTTCGAAGTACGCAGCGTTACAACCCAGAGGGACCACAGCTGTGAAAACTTCAGATTAAAGAAAAATTCAACTTGAAATTCCTCTTTGTCGGTTATTTTACGGGGCTGTCACGCGATTGGTGTGGAAAAAAGCCTCTCCCGGAAACAAATATAGCTCCTTATCTCTAGGCCTTCTCACTTGGATTTATTATTTTCTGCTCATATAACCTTAAATTCGTTTCGAATTCTGTTTCCGAAAATATGGGATAGCTTAGTCAATGTAGTGCTATGACGACATATGTGCCCAGTAACTAGCAGATAAATGCGGACAGCTGTGCAGCTGATGGACCATCAAACCCACTACCACGGCCGCAGCCTCTGGGGGAATCATAGTTCATATGTAACCGCTCTGCGGCCAAAATTCAGAGCCTTGCTATGCTAACGCAGATGCCACATGCTATAGTTACGATGTGCATTAAATGGTTAACGCAATCCTGCTTCAAACCTGATTATACAAAATGTTCAATCAAAGAGGAACCGGGCCCAGCATTCCTCACAGAATGCTGCTGCAACTGTAACTGTAACGGAGCGCGTTTATCAGCGCTAATGACTCATTCTGCTATCAGCAGTTACAGTAGCAATCTGTGAGGAATGTTGGGCCGGGTCAGCGGTGTTGCGAAGTTTCCTCCTTCACTGAACGCACTGTATTTTTAGACGATTTCTTCATACTGTCGCCTTGTCCGTGGGCGTAACTACTATTTCAATGGTCCCCGTTTTAAGTTTCAGTGAGAAAATCATTCTTCGCCAAGGAATTTTCTCCTTAAGCCAAGAGTACTACATCTTTCTGATACTGCGACCCCATAATAACATATGCGATATCCAGTCTCAATCGGCCATGGAAATATGCATTTCTGTACATTGTTACAAGACCCTGCCAGGCTGTACGGTGACACTTGGTATCTAAATAGCTTTACAGCCTCTCTACACCCACAGTAAGCTATAAAATGTTCCTGTACAGTCACGAAAAGTGCAGTTCTGCGCGCTGTTGCAGGTCCCTGTCAGGCTGTACAGTGACAGCATGAACTAAATAGCTTTACAGGCTCTCTGCACCTACAGTAAGCTACAAAATGTTCCTGTACAGTCACGAAAAGTGCAGTTCTGCACACGGTTGCAGGTCCCTAGCAGACTGTACGGTGACAGCAGGAACCTAAATAGCTTTACAGCCTCTCTACACCTACAGTAAGCTACAAAATGTTCCTGTACAGTCACGAAAAGTGCAGTTCTGCACACGGTTGCAGGTCCCTAGCAGACTGTACGGTGACAGCAGGAACGTAAATAGCTTTACAGGCTCTCTACACCTACAGTAAGCTACAAAATGTTCCTGTACAGTCACGAAAAGTGCAGTTCTGCGCGCTGTTGCAGGTCCCTAGCAGACTGTACGGTGACAGCATGAACTAAATAGCTTTACAGGCTCTCTACACCCACAGCAAGCTATAAAATGTTCCTGTACAGTCACGAAAAGTGCAGTTCTGTACACTGTTGCAGGTCCCTACCAGCCTGTACGGTGACAGCAGGAACCTAACTAGCTTTACAGCCTCTCTCCACCTACAGTAAGCTATAATATGGTCCTGTACAGCCACGAAAAGTGCAGTTCTGTACACTGTTGCAGGTCCCTACCAGCCTGTACGGTGACAGCAGGAACCTAACTAGCTTTACAGCCTCTCTCCACCTACAGTAAGCTATAATATGGTCCTGTACAGCCACGAAAAGTGCAGTTCTGTACACTGTTGCAGGTCCCTACCAGCCTGTACGGTGACAGCAGGAACCTAACTAGCTTTACAGCCTCTCTCCACCTACAGTAAGCTATAATATGGTCCTGTACAGCCACGAAAAGTGCAGTTCTGTACACTGTTGCAGGTCCCTACCAGCCTGTACGGTGACAGCAGGAACCTAACTAGCTTTACAGCCTCTCTCCACCTACAGTAAGCTATAATATGGTCCTGTACAGCCACGAAAAGTGCAGTTCTGTACACTGTTGCAGGTCCCTATCAGGCTGTACGGTCACAGCAGGAACATAAATAGCTTTACGACCCCTCTACACCTACAGTAAGCTATAAAATGTTCCTGTACAGTCACGAAAAGTGCAGTTCTGCACACTGTTGCAGGTCCCTATCAGGCTGTACGGTGACAGCAGGAACCTAAATAGCTTTACAGCCTCTCTACACCCACAGCAAGCTATAAAATGTTCCTGTACAGTCACGAAAAGTGCAGTTCTGCACACTGTTGCAGGTCCCTATCAGGCTGTACGGTGACAGCAGGAACCTAAATAGCTTTACGGCCCCTCTACACCTACAGTAAGCTATAAAATGGTCCTGTACAGTCACGAAAGAATTCGCGAAATGTTTCTGGCTGCTGCAGCTTCATCTGAAAGCGCCTGCAATAAACCTAACCGACTTACTGACTTACCGAAGATGTGCGTGGATGTTACTGTATTTCAAACAATTTCTGATAACTAGGAGGAGCCCACTGTACAGTACGGTTTCGCGATCCCCAGTCTGAATACCCATGCTTAAGGCTCCTCTAGCCCATTTTCCCTATCCCCCTCTCGATTCTCTCTGGGTCTTCCTCCGTTACATCTTCACTTGAGACTCGTCTAGTCGGTCCCTGCTGGACCCAATTCCAGTGCTTGCCGCGGTAAGCTGTGACCTCACATTCGACGAAAATGTCCATGTCATATCAGTCGTTTTTCGTCAATCTGATATGTTATCGCTTTCCTACCTCAGCATCTTCTCTACTTACCTCATTCCACAATTAATCCCGAAGTTTTTCCTGCACAAATCTGCTCTAAGGTAGGCCGCACACCGGCATGCGTCAAGACATACAACAGTCAAGACACGTTGTCTGCTACATGACGCAAAGAAAGGAGCACAGTTGAAACGAATGAGATTATGAAAACTGCCGCACACCGGTCTGAGTCATAATGCTGACGTCAGCTTCATCTGACCAATCACGAATGAAGCAAGACTGCGTCTTTTGTCTCATGTCTTGATGCTTTTTTTTTACGCACTTGGTGTGCGACCGCCCTAAAAGCCCGCTTCTGTTACTGTGTCCTCTGCTTGTCTTTATTTACCGTCCATGACTTTGTCCCGTATGTTATTAACCATTTGATAAATTAACGAACTTGTTAAGCACGATTATTGTTGAGTTCAGTCTGACAGGGATTTCGAATAGAACAAGTTAAGCCACTGCGCCACAGTCCACTTGTTCGTAACCTGTTGTGATTTATGGTAGTTGCTATATATAAATCGAAACATAGTGTAGGTGGTGGCTGGAAACGCTACCACTGTAGCTATGGCTTTACATGTCCATCCACCATATTGCGAAGAAACTGAGATACAGGCCGTCTTCCTAGACCTTACCTCTGGGTTGCGCATAAGAAGTGTGGCGCGAAACGGCGGAACAGTGATTGCACTGCATTGTGGGTGGGGGAGGGATAACGTAGTGTAACTATGACTGAGTTGTAACTCATACACACCCCACAGCCCCTATCTCAGTTAGTGGACTCGACCAAATCCACTGCGCACTCTGTTGAGAACGGCCAGGTTTAATAAGACGGACTGTACACAGTAGACCGGAGCAGAATCGCTTTCTTTTCCTTTTGTAGGAAGGATGCAGCTTGCTGAAACACCGGCCCAGCGCACGGGTGTCCATACCTTCACGTACAAATTGAAAACCTGTGCAAATTTGCGAACAATATACCAAGGGGAATTTGAATTAGCCGCTACTCTCTCTTACGCTGCCATGTTGCTGTCTGTATACAAAACTATACGGAGTCACACCCAAGACAACAACAATATTCATGGTTACTGCCGTGGTAACATCAAATCTGAGATTAATCCTCTAAGGTGACGTTATTTGAGGCGGAAGAGTTGGTTCCTCAAAATTATTGTTATCTATATACCAAAGTATACGGCATCACGTATCATACGACAGTAATTTTCATAGAACCTGAGAGAGGTGTACTCTTCGCAACATCTATACATTCGAAATTATCTCCTACCCTGAATATGGAAGCAGTAGGTTCCCCCGAATCGTTTATTTCTATTTACCAGAGTACACGGCGTCACATCCCAGAATGAAGCGAGCTTAATATTCACTGTCGTGAAAAACTCGAGTTTTAGATATCTGGGTTTTATACAGGGTCATACATTCTGCATATTACACAGGCGCATTTAACCATATACCTTCTGTGATATAACAGTGTAGTCCGTTGAAAGTCAACCGACGTTTCGGAGGAATATATCCCCTCCATTTTCAGGGTCGAAGAATCAAGTCAAACAAGAAATCAACATGAACTTCTCATTTATTTAAGGTCGATCACATGGTCCCTGCCGCTAGGGTGCAGACGCATTCCACCCTCCAGGATTTCATGATAGGAAACAACATGTTATGTTCCTTCGCGTGGAGCTGTGCACTGCTCCTTTGGCGCTGCAAGAGAAGGAACACAGTATCGACATGAGGTTGGTGGAGGGGAGATGGCCTTACGTAACCCAGAGAAGGTAACCCGTATTAATGAGGCATCATGAAGAGGCCATCCTCTTTTCATCACGTGATGGGTTGGCCTCATTGTTTCGGTACGCGATTCGCTGGAATGGAACTATGTACTCGGCAATTTCGCGCTCTGAGGGCGTACATAGCCCGGCAGCCATGCTGTGTTCCGGCAGGAACCAACGTCTGTATTCTATTTAATAAGTACTGTCACGCGTATGCGTGAATATAGACGGGGGTTTTGGGTTGGATATCGGGTTTATTGATCACTTACAGGTCATTACTAGAAATAATTATAACACGATCACTATTTCCACACTCTAGAAAATCACGCCAAGTCTCCCTATGTGTCTTTATTAGTAGTTGCCTGATAACGGCTTCTAACAATGATTGCTCCTCTGATTCCGGGCTCAAGGCCTCTCTGAACGGCGGCTCCGTTTCAACTGAACTACGCGGCTCCCTTTTAAAATTGTTCACTGATCATCCTGCAATTTGAAATGTACTGTGTAGGATATTAAACGGAAACTGTATTTTCATATCCTTTTTAAGCACCCGGTACACATTTATACCTGTCAACTGCTTTAACGTCAAAGGCAGTCTACACAACAGTAACTTCAGAAAACAAATAAGACAGACAGTATCGTGTCAACATCTGCTTTCGTTTGCTGTTGATGACTTCGCTTCATGTTTCGACCCTACAGCATCCAGATGGGTTGTGTGGTCCACCCAACCTCCTATCCAACAGGCATCAGATCTCCTTCTCGAAAGGTAAGGCGGCCAGGGCGTGAAGCTGACCACCCCCATCTAGTGCTTAAATTTACCATAAATAATAGGATAAAGTTCTCCTTGTGCTTAATTAATTAAACAACACGACATTAAGACGTATGGAGGAAGGGAGATATAGCTTCACCATCTTTATACCTCGGCACTGACTGGAGGTGAATGGTCAGTGTCACGCTCCGGTCTCTTTATCACGGTACCCATTAAGAAGGAGGCTGGGTAGACCCCAGAGCCTGTCCGGAAGCTGCGGAGAAGGGAGAAATGTCTTTCCCCAGCCGGGAATGAAACCCTGACCGTCCAGCCCGTAGTCCGTCGCTGTACCGCCTGAGATGAAGAGGTAAACGCCCTCAACCGGTAAATCAATCCAATATCGATTTAAACGTCTGTGATATCGATATGGGAATATGTATGGATTTACGTTCCTAATAACATACACTTGAAAGTACAACACGAAAGAGCAATTTTGAACTGTTAACAGGAACCGCGGTGTTAAATGGCAACCTCTCATAGGTCGTATTTCTGGGGTAAAACCAGAAACGTGTCCACAACTGCCCTAGCCAAGCCTTAGGGTAGGAACACTCACAGCGACATCGGTCGTACGACGTCCGTACGGTTCATGTCGCATCAAGCAGTAGAATATAAAGTGTAGTCTTAGCTTTCGTACGTGACGACGTGCCACATCTACCGTACGACAGTCGGAGAGCAAAGAAATGTATTCGGTCGCTCTAGTGTGAAAAGGAGGTCGTACGGCAAAAAAAAAATCACACGACATTTTTCCTTATGACCGAAGTCGCTGTGTGTGTTCCTAGCCTTTTTTCTATTGCTAGTGGGGTGAGACTAAGTCGCTGTACTGCGGCCACTTCTGGCCTATTGTACCAGCCCCAGATGATAGGTGAGGGTGATTGTGGAGCAATTGGTGGAATGAATATTGGCAGGGGAAACCGCAGTACTCGGAGAAAACCTGCACCAGCGCCACTTTGTCCACCACAAGTCCCACTTGACCAGACCCGGGATGGAACCCGGGCCGCCGCGTTGGGAAGCCAGCGACTAACCGCTTGAGCTATGGCGCGGCCCCCCTTTCTTATCTTAAATAATGTTTTAGGAATCGGATTAATTTCGCATAGCTATTTCTTACCTGCTAATTCTTCAGCACCCCCCACCCAGCCAGGAACGCTTCGCGGCCCAATAGGAGGCCGCAGATTCCCCTTAGGGACCGCTGCCCCATACGATAATGGCAGCCGAAACCCCGTCACAGCCTTCAGGCTCTATCGATTGTATAGAACTGTGGCGGGCTGTTCTGTAGCGTTGGTGGGGTTCAAACTCGCGTACACTTGTATCACGTGGTGTGGCGTGCGTGCTGTCTGTGGCACGCGTGTATAGATTGCCATCGTGACTATGTAATGAATTCCAACCTCTGCTGCATACACGGTCTAGCATGAGCGGTAAACCATTTTTATCTTCAATCTGATACTTACATGATTTATTGATTTCCTCAGAAGTAATTTCCCCTATCGCTTCCACTGGGAATTGTAAGCCCACACTCTTGTCTCGGTCAGTCCAGGAAGTGGTACTGTTATATACCAAAATTCTTAACACTTCGACAAGTGTGTTCATACCGTTATTATACTGTCATGTGCAGGGGTTGTTGCGCGTGACTTAAAAGACGGGTTTTGGATTGGATGAGTGGTTTTATTGCACCTTATACATACATAACTCTGAACAACGGCGCTATATCTGATCTACACACTCTACGGTTCACCGTTACACATGCGCTAGAATTCTCAGTCTTCACTAGTCGTATCCTGGCAACGGATTTATAACCGTCTCATTGTAACTTCTAATCACACGTGACGTCTTCCTTGTACAGCCTAATTCATTTCTCGACATTCTCAATTATCTTCGCAACCGCTTGCTGCGTGAATGTGCATTTTGTAGTCACATTAATTGTACACTGTTTCTCAAATACTAATGACGGGACAGCGAAATAATGAACACAGACCTCACCCACTCCGCTAATTATCACTTGCACTGTGGCTCTTGTATCGTGTTTGTCTATCCAGTCTCATCTTAAGTTTTGATATGCGTGGAGGGGGGAAGTGGCAGGCTTGAACCAGTATCAGCCGTGTTCATGCTTTCCCTGATCCGAATGCAGTGTAGAGGGGAATCCCCGACAATCCTTTTCCCTGCTCACGCCAGAACCTGTTGTAATGGCTGACAGGAGCGAGTCTTTACATTTAAATAGAAAACATTAATTCATATGGCGGTTTAAATTAGCTTATTTACAAACATGTGTTGAATTGACAAGTGCTGAAACCCATGTACTCGTATGAAGGAAGTTAAATAGGCCTAGCTATGATCTAGTCTTCATCATTCATTTCTCACCTCTCATTTCATGTTGGTTTTGTATTTTAAACGAAGTCGTACTTCTTAGGGTTCGAGGTTCTGACACCGGTGGTTACGAAGAACACTATATTCTGGCATGTAACGTCGCGTAGTCCGTTGAAAGTTAACCGATGTTTCGGGATTACACGTCGCCTCCATCTTCAGGGTCGAGAGTAAAACACCAGCATGAAGCAGGTAGCAAACACTTCTCGATCCTGAAGATGGAGGCGGCATGTTCCTCCGAAACGTCTGACGACTTTCGACGTACTACACGGCGTTACACCCCAGAAGATAGTGTTCGAGTTGTATTTCGTCTGTACTTAGTCCCAACGTTTTTCAGCCAGTATTTCGACGTGAATTACGAATCTAGTATTACCGGCCGTGCGATTGGTCGTGAGACTATGGAACAGATCCCTGAACAGCAGTCAGTCCATGAGAGAACAATAATTTGTTTTACTAAGCTTTTTAGCATAGGCCTGTATTTTACAGTCAGGACGCATGCCTATCAACTTTCCTTGAGGGTTCCCTTTTCCTCTTCAAACTGACTAATACACGTACTTCCCCCACCAGTGAACCGGGGTGACTGAAGAAGACATTAAAAATGTAGGGAATATAATCGCCCCATCACATCGTAAACAATTCTGCGGCGTCGGGTGTCAGATTGTCTCAGATTTCTCGAGTTATAAAACGGTGCGACATTAAAATGTTTTACGTTTACGAAACCCATTGATTTAGGTTGACGTCTGGACGTTCGGTTTGCGTTTTCTGCATTGTATGACGGGTGTGGAAAGCAGGCAGAGACAGAAGCACTAGCTTAGGTACAGGACAAGACATGTAGTAAACCTTCACAGAAGTGTTCCGATAATACCGCATAGCTTAACGGAAGAAAGCGTAATTAAACATTAAACATAGGCACGTATTTTATTTTCCTCTACAAAATGGTTCAAAATATTTTATCTAGTTAAATATTCAGTGAGTTACCGCGAGAAATGCTGGCTGAATGCATGCAGATCTTCATCTGAAGTGTTCGTTACTGTTGTTCGATTTTAATCAAAATTGGAGTATGCGTGCGGTAATGTTTTTTAATAAATCTCTCTAGTACCAAATTTCATGAAAATTCGTTGAGCGATTCTGGAACTCTTAAATATTGACGGACAGGCAGAGAGAGAGACGGTGAAACTAATAGCCAAATTTATGCAACTTGTCATTGTGAACCCGTAAAAAAAAACACGGCGGCGAGACACGGTTCTATCAGGAGATCTCTGAATGCGAATGTCTGAGTTTGAGGTTCGTGTCAGTGAGGCCTGTGATAGGAAATCTCTAAGTCATCAAGAGATTTTCATTTTTATTGTCTACAGCATCAAGTGTCAAGTGTCAAGTTGTTTGTACTCGAAGAAAATAACTTGCATTAGTCTGCTCCCCTTCCGTCCAGCCTCGGGCCTCATATCGACACAGCAGATAAAAGAGGTTGGCGCCGACTTTCCATTAAAGTAGCGGACAGCGGGAAACGCAACTGCAGCGCAAGTCTACAGTCACGTCCCGATTTCATGACCCCCTGTATCAACGCTCAAAGCTGACCGCCTCGAAACAGCACTGGCCAACAGATACGTGTTTACGAAGCGTTTTGCAGGTATACTGGACATATAAACATAACTGCCATGTTGCTTGCTCTACAACCCCCCACCCGGTCTCTCTATAATGTAACGCCCCCCGCCTCTCTCTCTCTATATATATATATAATGTAGAAATGGAATAAAAGCTCTGAAATAATGCCGCCCTTTCGGGTTACCACAGCAACGAATTGTCGAGCGTTAACGTGTTGCATGAAAGTAAATTATGCAGTGTGTCAGGAAGGAGCGCGCAGTCTTCATATTCAGTGTATCGTGTCTATTCTATGAGTACTGTTAATATTTCGCTCAGATATATGCTATATAGTATGCTGTGTAAAGGAGACGTATATACGATTGATCATTTGTGCGTGTTATTCGTGGGAGATGGCGTTAAACTCCGGTCTCTACGTATCACTACTTAATATATACGACTGGAGGGAACACGGAAGAAAGCAGGCGAAGTTAATAGTCACTCACTCAAGGAGCTGAGCACTTCTTGAGAAGCCGTTAATTGTGCAACCACTCAAGAACTTTCCAGCATTTTATGTAACCCGAAGGTTTATTACCGTGTTCTCAAGAGCTCTCAACTGGTCCCTATCCTGAGCCAGATCAATCCAATCCATATCATCCCATCCTATCTCTCTAAGATCCGTTTTAATATTGTCCACACACCTACTCCTTGGTCTTCCCAGTGGTCTCTTTCCTTCTGGCTTTCCCACCAATATCATATATGCATTGGAAGTTAATAGTGCGTAAGGTTATGTAACGAGTTGTGAAGACTTCCGGGTGTCATGCTAGTAAATAAGTAAATGCTTTCCCACTTCACACCGAATGGCAGAACGGCTGTAAATGTGTGGATCCAAATATTGACACCGCCCCCGGGCCCCCACACACGCGAATAATGCGGAAGGAAGCGCCGTCTTCCTGTTTGCAAGTACCGCAGTAGATCCACAGTTCTGCTGTAGAAAGCTTCCAGCGCTGCGACATTTAGTGATGTGGTAAATGGGTGTTGGACGTGGTCACGCTCAGTGGGTCATGCCGGCGGCAGGTGGCGATATTGACTGCACGCCCCCGCCCCCGCGTATCGCCCACTCGAGTGCAGCAGGTCGGCCGACCGCACTGCAGCAGACTGCAGACACGTGTCCCGCCTGTGGCACACACTGCAGCCCCCTGTCCTCCCAGTGTCCCTGTCATGCGCCCCGACTGACTGACCTCTACAGGGAAAGTTGGCCCTGTTGAAGGGGCCCGGCAACCAAGGTGTCCCCTCCGGCGTTTCGAAAAATCGAACAAGGAATTCTGGGAATAACCGCCTAATTTCCATCGATATGCCACGGACATCATAGAAAACGAAAAAGTTAGGTGAGGGACGCGCAGACAGCAAGGCAGTCTCATAAGCCTCACAAATAAGGTGGACACACACACAGACAGAAAGGTGGTCTAATATATAAAAGTAATTCTGGGAAGAACTAATCGCCAGCTATCCTTTGACCGCATAGAAAACCAAAAAATTAGGGACACAGACGATGAGGTGATATCATAAGCCTCCTAACAAAATTCTATGGAGGATACACAGATAGCAAGGTCACCTCACAGGCCTCCTTTTCATTGTTCAAAATAAGGAAAGTAAGCCAAAGATGACAATATGCCAGTTGTTAGTGCCAAAAATTAAAAGGACTTTTCTATCCTGAACATCCTACACGACTTAAACGGCTCAAACTCATTCTTGTAAGCAAATTCTTTACTTCACTCCCTGGCTGCTGTCATGTTCCTAGATTAAGCCGCAGTCAGAGTTACTTTGCAACTGGCGATTTGCCGCCAGTGAGTTCCATCTTAGCGCCAACTCCTTGAGACCCACGACCAGAGATTCTTTTTCTTTCAATTGAACCCTTGAGGTCGTAGTCCTTATGTGACACCATCTCTGACGAGAGGATGGGTTTGTCTCCAATGAATAGGCTTGGTCTTTGTCAAGTGTACGTATCGCGCATATAGCATGTTATTGAAAAATTCTTCCTTGTGCATATACAGGTCCTCTGTCAGTACAGGCTCTGTAAAGCAGGTCATTTTAAGGAAGTAAGGGTATCACTTGGGGCAGAATAATACTCAGTGGCGGGCTCTTAGCAACACAGTAATGGACCTTCCTTTTTTCCACGAAGGGTGGGAAATTTCTTAACTAAATGAGAGACTAATAGCTTTTCAAGAAGGACTGTGTTCCACCTGGGCACGGCTGAATTTAATATTTTTGAAGACTCTTATTTGGATGTGTAATCCGGTCATGTTACATTTCCTCTGTATTTTGCAGCAAGCACTTGATTCCATGCCATGGCTTGTACATTCTTGTAATGCCGCCCTCTACTTGTTCCAGGTGGAGTGTCCACGGCGCTGTCGATGCGATAGGGACGCTTTGTGTGCTCGTGGTTAGCGTGTTAGGGACATCTCGGTCTGCAGCCCATGCTACCTTCTCAGCCCAGCACAGGCTCCAGCAAATGCATACGCAATGAGAAGTAGTGACGGCAGGAAGACATCTTGGCCTAAGGGCGCTGCCAGTGTGGGGTCTGTCGTCGGCAGAGAAGACGACAGTTGCGGCGTAGGAACGCGGCGTCCCGACGCCGCATGGTGCTAATGACGATGGCCGAGACCCAGGTTGAACCTGCGACAAGTACAACACCCTCGACAACAACACGCAATCTCGTAGAGTCAGATCAGCGACATGGAGACAAGAAAGTCAGCAACAATAACCACCCACACGCCACAAACAACAACCACAGGAACAACAAGCAAAGGAAGAGAAAACGTCTCAACCAGGTGGTAGACAAACTTGCTACTCAGATTTCATGTTCGGGGCAGCCGCCCCTTAATAACAACTTCCACCACCACAACAACAATAACAATCACATTGATCAAGATGAGCTCAGAGCACCGTCACATGTTCTGAAGACATCGAAACACATGTTCAGTGGTCGCCAGTCCGAGGGTCAGGAGGAGGCCGGACGAGACATGGCGCCCCACGGCGATGTGTTCCGGTTTGACAGTGCGGACAGAGAGCGCTATCATTATGGCGCCATCTCGGAGGAGGACGAAGTGGAGGATGTGTTTAGTCCTGCGTCCTCGTCAAATAAGTCGCCACACAGCTCCACAACAGACTCTCCCAAAATCAATATCAGCCCACTAAGGATTAAAGACAGTAGCATTGAAGAGGAACTGGACGGTGGGAACAGCTGCACCCCTCCACCCCCACGGTTACAGGTCTGCAAGTACGTCGATCCCTCTGCAGAAGACGAGATCCAGCACTGCAGCCCTCGCCCTCGATATTCAGGGTATCCCTGTTCGTTATGCCCGACTGCAAGTGGCCTCTTACCGCATGCCCAAGACAGATTCTTCTCGCATTCACCTGTTTCCCCACAAACCCCCAAGTCCCCAGCCGCTACACCTGCCTGCGCTTTCGAACACTACTTACATGCCAAATATGCAGATCTGTT
Organism: Cryptotermes secundus; assembly: GCF_002891405.2. Lineage (NCBI taxonomy): Eukaryota > Metazoa > Arthropoda > Insecta > Blattodea > Kalotermitidae > Cryptotermes > Cryptotermes secundus. Next base: position 616,096 of record NW_019733846.1, on the reverse strand, counting down.
TCGTCCACGCAGCCACTCGGATTCAGACCTTCAGAACTGGTTGGAGGCGGGGAGCACAGAGAGGCCGACAGATCGAGGAGGGATAGTGCCGAGGCAGCACGGCCGGACCGTGCCTCGTCCTCTTACCTTACAGCAGCTGCCTCATCACGGGAAGGGGGGCTCGCTGGAATCGGAGCATTCCTCGCCTCAAGATTCGCCTCTGGACCTGTCCATGAAGGGAAGCCGAGAGCGTGTGGGTAGCAGCACGAGTTCCGATTCTATGCCGGCTCCATCACTGGAACCGCCTCCCGCACTGCAGCTACTGCCCCCGGGGTTCCTTCCGTCGCGGGGAGCCGTCTCCGTGCCGGTCGTTAAGGGTGATGTAGCATCGCCCACAACGAAGGAATCGGTCGCAGAACGCTATAACTTAGACGTGTCGCCCGTTGTGGAGGAGATGCCACCGGGACTGGACATGGCCTACGTGTGTCCGGTGTGCGGACAGATGTTCAGCTTACACGATCGGCTGGCCAAGCACATGGCCTCACGACACAAGAGTCGTCAGCACAGCAATGATTCTGCCGCCAAGACGTACCTATGCGAGGTCTGCAAGCGATCGTTCGCGCGCAGTGACATGCTGACTCGACACATGCGCCTCCACACGGGCGTCAAGCCGTATACTTGTAGGGTGTGCGGGCAGGTGTTCTCGCGCTCCGATCATCTCTCCACACACCAGCGTACACACACGGGCGAGAAGCCGTACAAGTGTCCGCAGTGCCCATACGCAGCATGTCGGCGGGACATGATCACCCGTCACATGAGGACTCACACTCGCTATGAACCGGGGCCCTCAAGCTCCGAAATTCCGGAGGACCATGGCAGTACCGCCTCTCCAGACTTTCCGCTTTCTCCCTCTCAGGCGCTTAGCTCATTGTCCGTGCATTCGCCGATGGACACTTCGCCCATGGACACATCCAAAGACACTTCGCACATTTCTCCCATGGACACGCCCAAAGACACTTCGCCCATGGACACGCCGAAGGACAGTGACTGAGGTCAATTATTGGTTGTGTTCCCTTCGTGGCATAAATCGCTGGAACAGAATCTGAAGCCAGTGAGACAGTTTACCGCTATGTATGCCAACTGTACACGTACGAATGACACCGTTCCTCTTGTTCTCACGTGTGACAGACAGCCACATGGAGGCTGAATAAGATCTGGGAGCAAGATTAAATTTATCATAAGTACATTAACCTCTGTCATGACTTGACTGCCATCTACGTAGACTACAAACAAGCGAATTGTAGGTTCACTTAGACAATGAAGAACGCTCACTGTGGTTCCGTGAGTGTAATGATTGAAATCATGAGGTTTGTGGCGAGGTTTGCACATCAACCAAGGAGATTTCCTTCGCTTAGGATTGAGTACATTTAACTCTATTTATGGCTGTTGTCTTATTAAGGTTCCCAATGTTATATGTGGTGGTATATGACAAAACAAAATTGTTGGCCCCTTCCTTTTTGAATAGAGCAATTTATGTGTACGAAATATTACCGCCGGTCGGTCTTTGGAATTGCGGTTTTAACACTGTATATATACATTTTTGTAAGAAAAAAAAATGTTATCAGTCCCAACCGACGCTGTATCATATTATGCGCAGGAATTTTTCTTCCTCTTCGGGTTGTCAGTGTATAGTCACATTCATAACTATGTGGACCACACAAGACACTTTTATTGTTCTCCTTTTCTATTTATCTGCTATCATCACTCTCCATGCCCCCCTCCCCCAAATTTGCTTGTGAAACATTGTAATGATCAGGAACGTACAGAAAGTGTACAGATTTGCATGTAGCGCTTTAGGGAACTACATCAGGTTCCTTCGTGCTGTAAATTCACTTTCACTTCTGAACAGTGGCGGCTTCTGTGCCCTGTACGGAGCCACAGTTCCACACATGCCGGTCATCTCCGTGCACTGTACCTACACATGACGGGAAGTGCCAACTCAAAATGATAAAAATAGCTTTCAGTTAAGAAAAATAACGACATCTATATATAGTTGTCTATTATCTTCGGATCGGAATCTCCTCGCTTTGATTGAATAATCTCGAACCTTGTCACGTGGTACTGCCTGCATTTCTGCTGGCTTCATATCGCTTCTTCCCTTACCACTTTACGGAATATCCCCAAGGATTACGGTAGTTGCTGCTTGAATTTGGGTACATAGAAAGGCCTAACTTTGGAATTCAGCGACCAAGAAAAGACTTTCTTAAAAGTTTATTTTTTTTCGCCCTATGAAAGTATGAATTATTTTAATTGTTTCCCCTGTCCTATCCATAAACCTTGATGCAAAGCAGTGAATACCCAATATTGTAACGCACCACTGTGAACAGGAACAAATGAATTAACATGTATCTTATTTAACAGAAATAAGCATAACAGCTACGAGAGGAGGATTTGATGTTCTCCCAGGGGAGGTTATGAAGATGTCTGTCTTCTGGGATATAGCGCTGTGTAGGATCTGAGGCTCTCACAGCGGTGGCCATGAAAAGTTCTACCTTCTGGGATATAGCGCTGTGTAGGATCTGAGGTTCTCACAGCGGTGGTTATGAAGAGTTCTGCCTTCTGGGATATAGCGCTGTGTAGGATCTGAGGCTCTCACAGCGGTGGTTATGAAGAGTTCTGCCTTCTGGGATATAATGCCATGAAGTCCGTTGAAAGTGAACTGACGTTTCGGAGGAATATGTAATCTCCAACTTCAGGACTCAATAATAAGCCAAGATGCCTCAACTCGATACGTGCTTGGCTTATCCTTATAACCTGAAGATGGAGGCGTCATGTTCCTCTGAAATTTCGGTTGACTTCTAGTGGACTACACGGCGTTATATCTCAGAAGATGCAACTTTTGTTCGAATTATCTCATATCTCCGATTTTGTTTTCCAATTAGGAACTCAACACCGAATGTTGTTCAATTCGGGAACAGTTTTCGTCATAATTGATTTATTTCGTTTTGCAAATTATAATTTAGAATAAACTGCTCTTCAAGGGTCTTGTTTCCCCGATTGCCACAGTGAACCTGCAGTATCCCAGAATACTCAAACTGTGTCACCTTCCAATGCCAAAATTCTAGACTTTGTAACGCTGCGGAAGGAACGAGGAAACGTTAAAACAGAACACTTATAATGTGGGTTACGTACCACACGTTGAATAACACTAGTGTATGTTTATGGGGGAAATGTATCACCTGTTTAGACCCCATTGCTTCCTCTTCACCTATTTCAGGTGAGTCTTACAGTGGGGCTTCAGTCACCGAATGTTTGCGCCGTTCACATCCGGCGTAACGTTCATGATATTATATAGGAAGATGGCCACCAGAGGCCACCACTAGCGAGTTGTGTTTACTGCCGCCACGACGCGTCTCGACCTTGCTCATTCCTTATCGATCTTCATGAGAGGCAGTGGGAAACCAGGTCACTCTCGTTAACATGTCCGAAGCAAGGCCATTACACCAGTGGCTCCCCAACATTTTTTTTTTTGTATTAGGCTCCCTTGATGTGAATATAAAAAGGCTTTATGCCCCCCCCCCAACTTATACAAATGACTTGAAACGCGATTTAATAATTACAGAAAATAATTATTAATGAAGCCTTATGGTATATACAAAGCCCCCCCCCCCCCCAGTGAAATTTCACATTTGTTATTTAACGTAACCCTTAAAAATAACTTAAAATGCGATTTAGCAATTTTGAGATAAATAATTATTGATGAACCTTTATGGTATCTATATAGCGTAATGGGTATAGCAACTGACTATGGGCTGGACGACCGAGGGATCGGAGATCGAGTCCCGGTAGTGTCAAGAATTTTCTCTTCTTCACGTTTTCGAACCGGCTCTGGGGTCCACTCAACCTCCTATCCAATGGGAACCGGGGGTAAAGCGGCCGGGGCGTGAAGCTAACCACTCACCTCCAGCTAGTGCCTGGATCAAGAAAATGTGTGGATATATACATCCACTCCCCCATACGCCTTTATGGCGTAGTGCTTAATTAGTTAAGCACAGAGACAACTTAACATTTTTATGGTATCTACGAAGTATTTTTTTTACTTAAATTGCATATCTGTGATTAAACGTAGCCTTATAGTGTTGAAATGAATTCAGAATTTGTCATCGGTCAATTTTTCGGGAAAGCTTTAAAGTTCCCTGGGGAGCCACTGTTCTCACTTCGGGAGACGCTGATGTACACGTCCTACAAGACTATAAATTACGGTATACAGAAGTTCATAATCAGCTTCCTATGTGATTTTACATAAAGCTTAGATTATCATCATATTAAGAAATACATATAAATTCAAAGTTTAAAAATATCATCAGCTTTAATTTTTCGTTGTATGGAAACAAAAAATTAAAATTCTGCAGTAAACCCTCCCTAGAAATCTGCGCTCTCGGTGACACCGCGAGGGGGGGGGGACTTAACGCTGATGTCAGTTGAGTTGAAGGTTTACGCTCTTACACACGCTGAACAAAACAAAGCTTGTCACGCAAATACGTAGGGGGGGAAAAAAACTAAACCATCTTTAGCTTTTTGAAACAGCGGCGCTATTTAGGATGTCACGTTTTCACAACGGTTGTCATGGAAACGTCGGCTGACTTTCAGCGGACTACACGGCGTTGTAGCTACAAGATAGAACTCTTTAGTTGCGGTATTTTTCGTAAGCTTCTGTATTGTGTTTGAAAGGCCAGTATAATCGAATTTTCCTCTTTCGGCAGATAAGTATTTGCATTTATTTTCAGGCGTATAATCGAACCGCACTGACGAAGGGTTCGCCGTAATGCCCCGCGTGTAANCTCTAACAGGCCATGGAGGTCCATAGGGTTGTGAGATGTTGAGGCTCCCACTTTTTGTAGACACTCGGCTCATAGATGGCGGTAAGGTTGTCAGCCTTACGCGCCGGCCGCCCTTTGCCTCCAGGAAGATTCCTGGTACTCATTTCTGTTAGAGGCTGAGTCGACCCCAGGATCATAGTGAGACTGGAAGGATTAGGTCAATTGAAAACAAATCCAATGACCTCATTGGGACTTGAAGCTGCGATCTTCCGGCTTGTAGCATAGTGCCCCAACCAACTACGCTACCGCGTGCCCACACAGAAACACACACACACCCACCCACACACAAAATGTTCTAGGTTAATATTACCACTCCGCGCTTCAAATTCATGTCAAAATGTCTTATCGAAACTGGATAGTGGAAACTCTTCTGTACTTAAATGGAAGGGTCATTTATACATACGTTTAAACCAAGGAATTCAAGCTGATCTTAACACACTCTTGAGAAGAGACAAGCAGATACGTTTAGTCGTGTAAGGAGCATATGAAGTAGATATAAAAACGTAGGCTCAGTTGCTTAAAATTGATTCCAATAATTTACGCCCAGAAGTTAAGAAACAATGGGCGTTTCCAGGACAACAGCCCACTGAAATTAGTACAAGGGACACAGCATTATTTAGTCAGCTATAAATCTTATAATTCTGTGAGGGACATTTATCGACCTTGTACAAAAAAAATCATATTATCGAATGTCACAGATGAAGATCAAGCGTAGGCTGGCGTATTGGGGCGTGTACGTCACTCCATCAAAGGGTAGCGTGTTGATCATGATTAAGTTTTACATGAACCCTAGTAGCATAAGGTAACCGTTAATATGTCAAAAGCAAGGCCGAACTGCGAGGCTGTCTACATACATACATAAGTTGAAGTTGATCGAATTTAACCTACACTCTGGTGGTTATGTTGTCTGTCTGTTAAACTTGTCGGAAACAAGGCTGAAAAGCGTCTGTAGTTGTTACGGCATCCTTATCGCTGGGGCGTCTTTTCGATCAAAAGTTGGAAAACTTTACGTTTGAGAAATACTACGATTTGTAATTTTAACGAAGGCAAAATCTGCAATTTTCATATTATGATCGTGTAGTCTGGTTGAAAGTTACAAATGTTTCGGAGAAGTCTACTGCCTCCATGTTCAGCGTAGAAGAGTAAGTCGGGCGTATGCAAATAGTGAACGGGAGTACCGGGACTAGTATACTGAACGAACCAGAAGCAGAGATTGGCCCTTTAAAGGCCCGTCTTTCAGGAGCAGAGTCAAAGGGAGACAGACAGACGGACGAATTCAGAGGGCTTGGCAGATCGGAATTAAATAGCTGAAGACAGACAAAAGAGTAAAATGAATTATAAATAGGAATTTGAATGATCTCTACCAAGCTTTTACCCTGAAGAAGGTTCCTCTTTAATATTAATAACCATTTTCGAGACTATATTGTGCCATAATCCTGACCAATACAATATACAGAAAATCTATAACGGTTGATTTTTTGATTGAATGGGTAACCTGCCTTCATCAAGGTAAATCCTACATGGAAGTCTGAGTATGTGAATGAACATTCCCTAGTAGTTAGACAGTCATGTCTGAGACTTAAAGTTACTCTGCCGTCAGCTGAAGTATCCCATGCTCTCCTCTAAGACTGCTTGATGCTATTTCAACACAACACAAACCCTTAATACTGTTTAAGCCAAGGCGTACTGCAGTTGTGACGCTGAACCTGACTTTGGGGCTTCTGTGCCGTCTGTGTGCAACAGCCTTCACGACTTTGCACACAGACGGCGCAAAAGGTCCAAAGTCACACCTATATATAGTGCAACAGGATGCTGAACGTTAACATTTCAGCAAAGGAGGCCCGCCGTGTAGCAAATGCTGGATCGTTTATTGACCCCCTTTAAGCATGAAATTATTGAAGAATGCCGTCTTCTGGGATGTGGCGCCGTGTAGGTAAGTGCGTTCAGTTAAGGAGGAAACTTCGCAACACCGCTGACCCGGCCCAACATTCCTCCCAGATTGCTGCTGTAACTGCTGATAACAGAATGCGTCATTAGCGCTGATAAACGCGCGCCGTCACAGTTACAGCAGCAATCTGTGGGGAATATTGGGCCCGGTCAGCGGTGTTGCGAAATTTCCTCCTTGACTGAACATCCTGTATATGTGAACCGATAAAACCTGCACGGCGCCACATCCCAGAAGAGGCATTCTTCAGAGTCACCGCCGTGAAAACCTTACATGAAATTATTGGTTTAACTGGTACTTAAACATTGAGATCCTACTGCACAGAAGGCATCGAGTCGTCGTGAAATGACACAATTTTTTATACTGCTCACGGAAGTATTTGCTGTTCATACTCAGATCATACAAAATACATAAATACGGTACGTGGATAAAACCCAGACGGGCAATACTTTAGTAACTATTGTACTTGAAAAGATTAAGGCCATGTGTGAACATTACCGCTGCTACAGGCCTTGGTCTCGAATCTTCATACAATAACAGAAATAGCATCAAGAGAGCTTTAGCTACAGTGTTTCCCCATTTTGTTTCATGTGCCAAATAGAATGGCCAGTGAATTTATTTTAATGTAAGAAGAATTATTTCCTACATATGCCAGTGTTTTACTGCAAGATAATGTCATCTTTTTTACACTTTTTACGTTTTTAATTATTTAATAAACTCTAATCCCAATATGTGAACTGATTTGGCTTATAATAATTATTCGCCGTTCTGTGTTTGTATGTGTGATGCTGAAATCGAAGGAACTGTATTTAAGGTGCTGCTTAATGAATCTGTCGACCTGTAGTGCCATCTCATGTAAAAAAAATTGTTATTGTTATACTGCTATGTGACCTTTGACGCAGACGAGATTAACTGAAACCAGTAATCAGTGATATAGGGCATTATTAGATGGTATAAAACTTGGAGAGTTGTGATTTATACGAATTGTTTATACACATACTCTTATGTGGCTCTCTCAATCGGTTTTACTGAGTGTTTAACTTATGAAGCTTGATCGTCTATTTCCTTCACGAATGGAAGTAATTATTTTCTGTTCTTTTATAAAGCTGTATTGACTAGTTCAGAAATGTTACGAAGTCTCCTTTGGTTTAGCTCACACGCTGGAAGCCATGTTGAATTTGTCACTGTTTGGTCTATAGGATCAGTTGTTAGAGGACGATTGAAATAATTGTGCCAGATTATTGTAATAGATAATAAGTTATTTTGTTACCCCCCTTTTTATACCTTCTTTTAAACGAAGGTATTTTCATTTTTTGTAAATTTGGAGTTACTGCCAATGTATATTACCGAGGTAGATTGTTTTCAAGGTACATATTTTTGTTCATCAGACTTGTTCTATATTATTTATGTCATTTAATATTTTTCATCACATAAGTTCGGTATAGCGGTGATGACTGTTGAGGCTGTGGCCTTCTAGACTGTGACACCGTATAGTCTTGTAGGTGGATAATAACATGCTGTACTAATTCAGTTTTGGAGCTGAGTGTGGATGTTGTCAGGGCTTCTCACAACTCTCTGGTTGCCTCCTCCCTCTTCCCTTGGAATCTGCCTATGTAAACCAGCCGATTACTAGCCTAATCCGGCTCTGAAGATGGAGGTATCGCCTTGCTACCAAACGTTGGTATTCACCTGCAAGACAGCGCAGTATTACAGCGCATAAGACCGCAATCTATTTTCATCACTGATATATCTGTTTCATTATAAAGATTGGCTGCATTCCTGAAATGCCCCCAAAGAGTACAAACCGACGAAGACCGCACATGATGTTCTGCTGTGTTAAAACTCTTTAGCATCTGCGAAACACAAGTTTCACTAATTAAATGTTTTTTTCTTACGTCTGTTTCCAACCTCCCATTTCCCCTTCCGCCTGCATTGCCTCCCGTTTCGTAGTTCATCGTTCGTTGAAAGGACGAAGTTCCGAATTTGTGTCCAAATTTTATATGGAGATGAAATTGGGCCTACAATGTAGTGTTTATTCTTGTAACATATCATGACTTGTTTGTTGGTTAACAATGTGACCCCGTTGGCTACGGAGCAAGCGACAGCTGTCTGCCACCAACTGCAGGGGAAAACTGACACTTCTCGAGAACCCTAGGCTGTGAAGAAAATTAGCTTCTATGATTTGTGTTTCAATAATTTTATGGGCAAACGTTTTCAAAGCAGAAGTTAATTTAACCAAAAAAGGATAACAAAACCTCATTTCAAAGAAAGTGTAATTAAATTACTAAGAAATGTTAATATACAAGTGCATACGTGTGAGTGTGTGTGTGTGTAAGAATGGACCATTTGTACACAAACGCTTTGCTTAGCAACAATGAAGCAATTTCACTGCAAGGAGCAAAACAGTGCCCCAATTTGTTTTCAATTGTTGCAGCTGTTACTGTGTGTTTTTTCCCATCATTCCAATCTGACAAGATGCAGTAACCTGTCTTGTTATCTTCAGAATTTTACATTACAATACTGATGTTATCTTGTAAGTGATTTTTCTTTATGGTATTCGAAACCCCTTGAGAGTTGAGGCCCTGTGCTGTAGCTTACGGGCCGACGTAAATTTCGAACTGTCATACAGGAAGCTGGAGCCAAACTGTGGCGTTTGTTGCAGTTGGTTGGAGCCATAGCGAGCGGTCGTTTTTTTCTGTAGCCAATGATCGGAGCATGTGACAATACACTCGTACACAATGTTCACTCTGCATTTAAAACAAAAACCTGTTTGTCTATTGGTCAATGGGAGAAAATAATGGTGCTAAAATTGTCCAAATGTTTTTTGGAAGAGAGAGAGAAATAACGGAATGTGGCCGTTTAAATTATAAAAACATTGAAGTGTGGGGAGAAATGATGCTATTTTTAATTATAAAAATTTGCTAAATTTCATATATACTGCCATTTAAAAAAGTTTAAATCTCTATACGATTTTATCAGGTCATGGCATATTTTTTAATATTTGAAAATATAATCCATAAGTGCATACTTATTAGAAGCAGAAGAAGAAGAAAAAGAATAAAAATGTCTTTCAATAGAAACTTTTTTCCACACACACAATTATGGATCTTGTAGATTTGAAAAAAAAAAAAAAGACAGCATGGAGTGAGCCACTTCCGTTAGCGACTACACAAATCTTGCCTTGTGGCTCGCTCTACGCATTGTCTAGTTTTGCCTGTTAACAATTTTATGGAATCATAACGCCTCTAGCCATATATTTTATATGTCACATCCAATTTGAATATTAAAACACAACTTTAAAATTACTTACATACTTATACTTGCCAATTTCAACTTTTTCCTTATCTAACGATACGATATGTATAACTGATTGTGAATATGCAAGAAAACAAAGAGGCACTGTGTTCCATCGGAATTTGAACGATAAAATTGTACCTGCGAAATGAAAGTTACTGTGATGATGTTAGATTGTTGTTCATTGTGTATATTGTAATCAGGGTCTCCATATTTTTGTGTTTTAATTTGGAACTATAAGAGAGTTGATAACACGAACGGATATGTTAATAAGAATTCAGGTGTAAATTTAATGTCATTTCATTGGAATTTCCGTTGAATAATAAGTATCATTACACGGAAGCGAAGACAAATATCATTTTATTTTAGAACCAAACTTTCCTCTCAGTATGTAATTCTATACTGATTATATTCGATTTAACGTCCTACTTTTCAGACAACAATACAGCAAAATGTAGCATAACTGTGTCCTTTGTTTATACATAATACCATCTTTTCAGTACCCCAAGACTAAGCAGTTTTTCTTTCAAAATACGTGTATCTTACCTCTTTGCCACGGGGATCACTGTATGACTCTATGTACTAGAAGTACATGAAATTTAAATGATTCGACAAGAATCGCTACAAAATATGAGAGAATTCCCATACAGGCAGAGCAATCAGTTGCCCAATATAGGAACTATTTCGACTTTCAGCCGATGACGGTGCACGGCCGTCAGAATACCTAATGTAGACGTCCCGAAACCGTCGAAATGTGCTAAGGGGTTAACGCTCTCTCATAGGGTAAATATACCCAGTGTATCAACTAATTCCGTGGTATGCGGCTTTAGCCGTGTATGAAGATCTGTTAAAATGGATTGTGGAACATATAAAGAATTTTGAGTATTTTACCACGAAATAATATAATGAAGTTGAGTAGATTTACCCCATTGCAGTTTTCTTAAAATATTTCAAAGTGTAGCAAAGTATATATATTTCTTTGTTAATTTGTTAAGCAGGCTAATGTATTTTTCTATATATGCAGAATTTACAGAATGCGCCCGCTCATACAGTACGGCATGACACACAGTTCTGCAAGGTTATGCTGCAGCTACTCCCACCCTACCTGTGTTTCAACTCTCAAAAGTTCGAGAATGTCTAACTATACAGTCAGTCACAACAGCACAGCCTACCGTGTTTAGAAATTCTGCCCGGGATGTGGATATTCTCAGTGGATGCCACGCGAATTTCCTTAACTTCAAAGGAACAGTGTTTTATTTGTTACAATTCTATCGAAATCTCCAAATTAAGACAACACAGAAGGGTTTCAAAGTTGTAAAACAAATCCTCTACAAGTAATTTTCATTATTGACAACAAAAGATACTTTGGTCATAATCCTTTGTACTTCCAGTGAAGTTCTGAAAACCATCGGTGTAACAGGGTGTTCAAGAGTTTCTATTCCTGCTGTTGGAGTATATTAAAAAACTGTGAGATTCGGGTAGATGTATAAGACTCGGGGTCTTCACAGCGATGGAGATTCGTGATGTGACACCGTGTAGTCTGGAAGGTGGATATCAAATTTCGGAAGAACGTATAGCCTGAGTCTTCCTGTAGGCAGTGTGGTATTCTGAAACTTGTACCCACTTACCAGACTACACTGTGTCATCCAAAAGACCGCAGCATATACATGTAGATGGGGTCGCGAAAGAAAGCCGAAGCATAGTAAATGCATAATTTTGTCGTCATGCAAACATACGAGAAAATGTATATAACAAGGGAAATGCAGGCTTACGTCCAAACAAAATACATGGGGAGTGAATCGGACTGAAAAAATAAGGTTCTTTATTGCGTTTTGTTTCAAAGATAAAATATATTTGAAATGTAGTGTTTTAATAAAACCGATTATTCGTTTGAAATGTATTCCAGAATCACAAAATATCAAGATGTTCAGACCTCTCATAAAGTATAGGCAATATTTCGGTTCTTCTGTTTCTGCTATAATTTTTCTGAAAAAATTACCCCCTCCCAAAAAAAAAATAAAAATTTAACTGCTAAAACGTAAAAATTGCAGACTCAGGCGTCCTCACAGCAGGAACCTATTTCATTATTATTCTGAATCTGAGTTTCTCATGGATGTGAGCCTTCATAGATGCAACTCCGGGTAGTTTGGGCTTTCTTTGGACTAGATGGGGTCCCAACCCTTAATTCTCGTTAAAATTCTCGCAACTAACAATTCTCCACAGTTAAACTATTTAAGGTGAGTCTTTTTGTAGTCGGATCCGCAAAGGCATTTCTCTCAATTTCTCTGCTTTTCCCATATTATTCACAATTCTGCCATTGTCCCCTCAGGGTACGCCACAGTTCTGACCAGGCAGCACATTACCATATCTTCCGTCTTTATGTCGCGGAGTTCGTCTCTCAACTGACACTTCGCGGGTTAGAGTAACGAAGTTTTGTAGTTCTCATATTCCGGCAGGTTAGCGCGGTAAATTCATTTGCTGAAAGGGTAAACCGTTCTGTTTCTCCCTCGTCTTATATCGAGAGAGGCCCCAGAGACACACTTGTGGCCCCAAGAGTGTTCCATTTGACGTAAGGCCAGAATGTAAAACTTCAAGGTTTTTAAATAATGGCTTGAAATACAAGTCATTGCTGTTGTGACTCCCCTAATTTCCCAAACTTCCTCACGTGTTCATTTGTTAGCTGTTTTATCTTTAAGTGGTATTTAAAAAAAACAGTAGATGTCTCTCTTATCTGTTTTGTCAAGTGTCAAAGTTCTGTCTGAAAAAAAAATTGTTTACGGAAGGCAAATTTTATTGGAACACATGTACAGTATTATGAAGATCTGGTTAATGTATTTATGTTAAAAAGAAACATTGTGTAACTCAGTACATAGAAGGAGGGTGTCGAGGTGGATAACATATGCTGTCATTTTTGTTATATTTGTAGAAGGTGCGGACAGCCGTGTGAAAAAGGAATCCACACCGAGTTTCTTCACATTTGCTCAACATTATCTTCTGTATACATATATATATATTCTCTCTGTCGAGCTTGCATTCGAGAATATCGTATATAATATATAATATTTTGAATAAATGATTCTTTGTGAATACGCATTTAAGTAATTTATTGCCAACCTTCCTACCTCTAACCACAGACTAATAAAATATCTCTGAGGGTACGTCATCACCAGATAGTGACGTAGAGATAGCCACGTCGTCACTAGACGCTAGTTTCAACATATAACGGAGAGTCAAAATCTTCGCATCGAAGATGTCGCTGAAAACACGGGACCCCCCCCCGTTTGTCTATAACGGACTATCAGCAATGTTCCAGACACAATATTGTCACGCACAGCATTCAGTGACTACAGATGGGGTTTTGGATAATGGGATTTATTGACAACTTACAGGCCGTAACTACGTACAAATTACTATAACACTATTGCTATTTCCACACTATACAAAATCACGCTAAGTCTTTTGCAGACCGCAGTGTATTCACTAGTAGTTGCCTGGTAACGGCTTCGAACAATGGCTATTATTGTGCTTCCGGACTCAAGTCCTCTCTGAAGGGCGGCTCCATTCCAACTGAATTATTCTAACTTTAATTGTCCTCCTTATAACCCCTCTGCACAGACCGAGTAGAAAATACAATGTCCAACAGTACCTCTGTTGTTGCATGCACATCCGTTTCCAAGGGAACGTGTTGACCGAGCCGTTGCCTAGAAACACCATTCCCCTATTGTTTTGAGTTTACTGGACAACTGATGGATTACTAACGCAGTAAACAAGATTTTGAAGTTCATGGCGAATCTGAAGGTTACTGTATTCTGAGAAGCGACGTCTTATAGCCCGCGAGAAAGGGACCAAGTTTCGGAAACACACTTTACCCCCATGTATAGGATTGAATACTTTTCTCCTTCGACCCTGAAGATTGAGGATACAGGTTCCTCCGAAACGCTGGTAACGTTATATTAGACTACACGGCAAACACTTCCTGCAAGGCAATAATCTTTATAGTAACCCCGTAATTTCCTGCTGCAAACTCTGGTAGCAAAGCCAGTTTTGGGGTAGGTTTTCACCCACTTTCAACCCACACAACCCAACTTCGTATTCTCCATCCTAATATTGTCCTCCCATGCTTCTCAAGCATACAGATAATCTATTTCCGTATATTACGTAACAAACCTGTCAATAGCTCAGGCTACACAGTGTCAATATTATGATAAGCAGTGAATGATGAATTGGAAGGAAGCGACTGTGCCCTAATTTGGGGCATCAGCGCGGTATAAACCCACAGGAGCTGATGCTGCAAATGTGAGTAACGATCCCGACCGAGATTCAGAAACGCAAAACCAGAGGCTCTACACCTGTACCTTGAGCTAGTTCACTAAAATACGTGTACTCAACTGCAGTTCTCACTTGTATTTTTGTTCTGTTTCTAACTATCGCTGAGCCATATGGCGTCGGATGTGTGCTAATAGATAAGTGCTGAATTGTAAAACAATTTGGAAGGCTGCGATTGTAATATAGTCGCTATATTATCCCGGATATTTCCTGAAGGGAGTGAGAAAACCCACGAAACACCTCACTCAGGATGGCGCCGAGTCTCGAATCGAGCACCTGATGAATAAGAGAGCCTTAAGGCTAGGCAAATCCGTCCAGTGATTAGTTTCAGCTTGTGCTAGTCACGGCATCGCATTCCTAGTCTGCACGAATTTACTGTATGACCTTCAGTGCAGCAATTCAATTACAAATGAACCAGCTATACCGAACTGGACATGCCTGCACGTCCGCGGGACAAGAGCGTCAGGCCGCCTCTCCCACGATAACAAGGCATCACACAGCACCAACACCGGTAGTCCCGAGCGTCAGTTTCTATGCAACATGCAGTGCAGTACCTCGCTCACCTCAGGGCTTTCGCTCGTGAAGAACTAGTAACACCAAGCGCTTACACGAAAGACGGGTTAAGGGAGCCGAGATGGCCGTTAACATTGGCCAAAACCTAAGCTGTTTCACTGAACAAAACAGAAGTTTCGAAGAACTAATCGCCTAATTTCCTACGATACGACACGGATCGCATAGAAAACGACGCGTCTAACAATTCTTCTATTGTTGCATTTTTCTTCGTTGCAGCGGGAACGTGATCACCGACCCGTTGCATAGCAACAATAAGGGGATACACACACAGACATGACTGAGGGCAGGGATTGGCACAGGTACCATGACATACATACCAAGTTTCTTAAAGACTGATTCATAGATTCTAAAATTGATAAGCGGGGATACACAGACAGAACGGAGATCGCATAACCCTACTTTCATTTTTTCAAAATATGGATAGTAGACTAAAAAACAAGTTAAATACATTTACAAATAAACTATAAGTTAAACATAAAAAACTGAACGGGTTGTTGTATAAGTTGAAGCTATAGACTTGTAAACTGAAGGAACTCGGCTGGGGCATTATGCTACAAGCCGGAAGGTCGCGAGATCGATTCTCGATGAGGTAATTGGATTTAATTTACCCAGTCCTTCCAGCCGCACTATGACCTGGGGTCGACACAGCCTCTAACAGAAATGAGTATCAGGAATCTTTCTGGGGTAAAAGTGCGGCCGGCGCATAAGGCTGACAACCTCACCGCCATCTGTGAGCTCATTGCCTAGAAAATGTGGGAGCCTCGACGTCTCACAACCCCACGGGCCTCCGCGGCCTGTTACAGGGATAAATTTACCTTACCATCCCGCCGGACGCTGGTAGCGTCTTAAAATAAACAACAGAAAGGACGCCTAATTATTAAGGTAAAGGAAAACGTTAAGAAAATTTTGTGCGAGAAAGAACTTCTGGGGGCTGTAGCGAAATGTAATGTGCCTTCTCCGGTTTGGACACATTACGTCTCCGCTACAGAGACCAACCGGTTAATGCTGTTTAGGGAAACAGTCGCTATTTATTGTGAGAACCACACGGAACACACAAATAATATAGGGATTCAGTTCGTACCTCACAGGAAACACATTATGTCTCCGCCACAAAGCCCAACCGGTTAAGTCTGTTTAGGGAAACAGCCGCTGTTTATTGTGAGAACCATACGGAACACACAAATAATATAGCGATTCAGTTCGTACCTCACAGGAAACACATTATGTCTCCGCCACAAAGCCCAACCGGTTAAGTCTGTTTAGGGAAACAGCCGCTGTTTATTGTGAGAACCATACGGAACACACAAATAATATAGCGATTCAGTTCGTACCTCACAGGAAACACATTACGTCTCCGCCACAAAGCCCAACCGGTTAATGCTGTTTAAGGAAACAGCCGCTGTTAACTGTGAGAACCATACAAAATCCATAAACACACATGGTAACAACTCTGCTTCTGAGGGATAATACTGAGGATATGAGAAGGACACAGACTACATTACGCGGTATCACTACGGGGCAGTAACCTCTCAGGTGCCAGAACTTCTCGTAAAGAATTAATGCTTCCCACGCCTGGCTATGACCTCTTGAGCTCTGACGGGCAATTACTGACCATACCGAAATTGTTGTTTTTGAGCAACCTGCAGTGTACATACCGCTACTGGTTGTGTTTCCCACAAGCAGAGCCTGACCGCAGAACACCAACAACTGGACCTCGCTGCCGGATCTACAGTTCCACATCACTTCCAGACCCTGCGTGCACGAATTTGCGGTCGCGCCATCCCTAAAAAATGGGGAGGGGGAACCATGTTCATATGAAATTGAGGTATGCCTCACAAATTGTATCTCAGCGCCGTCTCAGCTGTGTTACTGCCGGGTAAAGGAGTCAACGCCGATCACAGTGTCCGCAAGGTCCCTGCCCGCTCGAGCTCCGGGATCGTGAGTTCGAATTCCACTCTAGGCCTGGATGTCTGTGCGCATTTATTCTGTGTTTAGGGCCGTGCCATAGCTCAGGCGTTTAGTCGTCGGCTTCCCAACGCAGCGGCCCGGGTTCGAGCCCAGGTCAAGTCGTGTTGGGTTTGTGATGGACCAAGTAGCACTGGGGAGGTTTTCTCCGAGTACTTCGATTTCCCATGCAAATTCTCATTCCACCGACTGCTCCACAATCACCCTCACCTATCATCCGGGGCTGGTATAATAAGCCAGTTAATGGCCGATGTACCAAGTGGACTCAGTCTCACCCCACCTCAAGAAGCTAAGAAAAATAAAACTATTCTGTGTTTATGTGCTGTGGTGTGCTGTGTGTATGTAGAGACCTTGTGACGGGCTGACACCGCGTCCAAGAAGTCCTACCAACTGTATACAGGATTTCTAAACTGAAAAATTGTCCAGAGTCCCCAAAAAGGGGATGTAGGATCATTAATGCATGAATGAATGAAAGGTGTCGCCTCTTCTTGTTCTTCATGAACATCAGTAACCCTCTGAGTCACGAAGCAGTAAAACAGAAAAGGTGGCCGGGGCTTTGGAAGAGTGTGAGACGGTACACTTTAAGGGGGAAATAGAAAAATTGTCGGCTCTGAATGTACCCACCAGCCAAATGCTGGGATAACACCTCGATTAGACTACAACCGCTTCCTTCTAAATCCTTTCTAAATCAGTTTTATTAGGCATCCCATTGTCCAACGCTATACAGTCTCGACACTGGAAGCGTCGTTAACAACTTACAAGTCAAGAAGTTCTGGGAAGAACTAATAGCTTACATTCCTTTGATATGACAAGGACCGCATATAAAACGACACCTCCAACAATTCTTTGCCGCGGGAACATCTTTACCGAGTTGTTTCCTAGCAACGACAGGGGGGATACTCCGACCCACACACACACACGCGTCCCTCAGTTCTTCTATTATTACGCTGCCGCGGGAAAGTGTTTACCAAGACTTTGAGCAGCAACGATAGGAGGGCTACACATACAGACACACAGACTGAGGGAGGGATTTATGAAGTACGCCGTTGAGATGGGCCCAGTACGTACCAAGTTTCATAAAGAATGGTTCAGGCATTCAGAAGTTAATGGGAGGAGGGATTCACAGACATACAGACAGCACGGAGATCGCATAAACCTACTTTAGGTAAGTAGGGTCAAAATCTGTGAACTCTCACTTGCATTGAACGTCGACACAAGACAGGAAAACAGGCTACTGTTTTATCGACCCCAGATTCTGGTTAAATTATATTCTGAACACATGACTTTCGAGCTGCTGTCGAGGCTTCTCGGAAACGCTGCAGATTGTTGGCTATTACGCGATCGTTACAGACAGAAGGACGAGAACAGCGCGCGGGTGTGGGAGTGCCTCTCACAAGACTCGTACTTGCACGGTCAGCAGACCGCATTCACACACCGTCCATCAAAACGGAGGTATTAATGAGGACATTGCACGTTTCGGCTTCTAATAATAAACTTGCTGATCTACCGGGCGTTGCCCGGCGTAGTATCCTGTTGGTCTTGATGAAATTGTGACTTATCGACCCACTGCTAGGCAACGGTGCTGTGAACACGCGGCTATAACAATACGCAACCAGAACGATAGGTGTTTTCTATATGATCCGTGCCGAGACTGCTTGCTAGGAAATTGCGTGGCAACACACCTGTAGCTGTGTTTTCTGAGCTGTGTGGTCCGTGCCGCGACTATATAAGGGTTTGAAAGACAGATTCACCCGTGTGGAGGCGGGGTCGAATACCTCCACCGTGACCCTGCGAGTAGCAGACGAAAAGGGAAGTCTCAAATATGAGACAGTAAAATATGGTCGTGAGTCTCATGGGAGTCGGATCCGAGAGAGACTGCGCTGGCAAGGACCAGCACTATATACAAAAGACAAACCCGCCCTCTCGTCAGAGAGGACGCCCCACAAAAAACAAGACCATAATTGTCAAAGAGTAATAAATATCTGGTCATGAGTCCCAGGTGGGGCTCGACACCAAGACTTACTGACTGACTCATCGTCAGTCGCAATGTGAGTTTGACTTTGATAGACAGAGTCAAGAGAATGGGAATGCAACGGAGTACAGCGGAGTACAACAGAGAATACGTGGATGAGAGTTCAGTTATCAGCAGGACATGGGAAGTTAGTAGTTGAAGGAGAAATAGAAGCCAACCTGTGAAGACTTAGTGTGTGATAAGAAGTTTTATTCACAGTAAGGCTGTTTAAATTCCGTTACCAGGATACGGCTAGTGAAGATTTGGAAACCTAGTGCGTGTGTAAGGGTGAACTGTAGATTGTGTAAATAAGCGATACCGCTGTATGGTTTGTAAGTATGAGTTGATTGTAAAAGGTGGTAACAAATCCAATTATCGAATGCAGAATCCGTACATAGTCACTAATACACGTGACAATATTAATCGAAAGGAAAATGTCTAGTATATTATAATGGAAATATTCCTACTTTGTAAGGATCTTTAATAACTGACATTTATTTATGGAAAATTGAAAACCAGATACTAGAAAAACTTCAACGGTTTTACAGAGTAACCGATTTTTTTTCTTGTAAGCTCTGTCGAAAGCAAGACAAAATCCATGCACTATTTTTTTTTCTCATGGGGTGAGACTGAGTCCACTTGGCACTGCGGGCACTTCTGGCCTATTGTACCAGCCCCAGATAATAGATGATGATGCTTTTGGAGCAATCAGTGGAATGTGAATTGGCATGGCAAACCGAAGTACTCGAAGAAAACCTGTCACTTTGCCCACCACAAATCCCACATGAACTGAGCCGTGCTCGAACCCGGACCGCCGCGGTGGGAAGCCAGCGACTAACCGCCTGAGCTACGGCATGGCCAGATGTATGCACCAGTACGAACTGTTTTCGAGCAACAGGAAAGAAAGGAATTGTGGGGGGGGGGATTTCCTATTTGGGAAGGGGGGAGCTCAAAGGCGTGAAACATCCCGTGGGAGGTACAGTGGTGTGGAAATGTATAGAGAACAGACACGCGCCTCTCCTTATAGTAAGTAAAACTATCCCTGTGCTCCCTTAAGTGACAAACATTTTTCTCCGCTCATTCTTAACATCGGCACCAGATGCAGGTGAGTGGTCAGTTTGACGGGGAAGGAGAATCCGGCAGCCACTGGATAGAACGCTCAGTGGAACCCAGAGGCGGTCTGGACATAGAATATTATCTTACCCCTACCGGAAATCAAACCATGATTTCTTGATTCTCAAACCCGTAGTCTGGTCAACGCAGAAACTTGGCCAACTTCGTAGTTAAATTATCTCAAAAAAGTCGTGTTTATTTCTAACCGCACCACTATTGAATCACGACTCACAGTTTGACAACCAATGAAATAAAATGTGATAGGCCTACGTTAATCCTGCAAGTCTCTTATGCTTTGACGATAAGGTCTAATTGTATAGTTAACATTCCTTGACAGAGAAATGCGTGGGGTTCGACGAAACGTAAGAAGCACTGACAGCGTTCTGTACGACAGGTACCGTGCTTTCTGCATGGCTGCGTGGACAACACGGTCTGTGTTACGTTGCCTGGTCTGCATTTCATTACAGCGTGCAATATGAATCGAGAAGCAAGCGCTCAAGCCTCGGACAGGCGCTTGGCAGACACATGCGCACCTGTCACGGCGCATCTCGTTTCCACATTCAGGCGGTTAGCGATGTACATCACGTCCAATATGTAGGTTACATGGGACACTGTCAACCCTATCTCCAAATGTTTCTTTCGTGGGCTTTTTAAAGACGCTCTCAGTATCAAAATTGATAGGATGATTTTGAGGGATATGGAAGCGAACGATCGTGGCCTACTTGAGGTGCAATCTTGGCACTTGCCTGCGGAGACTGAGGAAAACCACAAAACCAGTCAGTCGGGATGATTGTTGTGCCTACCAGTATGTCAGTCCGGTAGGATCCCACAATGTTAAGTCTATATCATATTCAGATGAATTTTCCTAAGCAACCACAGGTTCAAGTTACGAAATTTGGTACAAATCTGTGTGCCGGTTCCCGGTACCTGCTTTCTCTTTACGAAAGTTTACTCCTATATAATGTCTATAACACCTTTGCGGGTAAGTTGTCGTTATTTCCTCATTAAAAAGTCAGTACACGACAAAACGTACTGTGGTTGTGCTGTACTGAGTTGGGTCGAAATCGGTCTGATAGTTTGGGCTTTGTCATTTCTTGGCAGGTAAAAGGTAAAGTTGTCCCTGAGCTTAACTAATTAAGCACTACGGCATGTAGGTGTACGGGGGAGTGGATGTATAGATCCACATTTTCTTGACCTCGGCATCAGTTGGAGATGAGTGGTCAGCTTCACGCCCCTGCCGCTTTACTCCGGGGGAAAGAGCCCCGGTACTCATTGGATAGGAGGGTAGGTAGGTACACAAACATGATTAAACTAACATCTAGGTTTCGAAAATGTTTTCTCTTATAATAAAACAGATAAAAATATAAACGTTTCTGTTTGGAGTAATAGAATTCCTGTTCTACGACCAACGCTACTATACTTCACACGCAGAGTAGTATATCCGCATTTTACTAGATCTATGAACACTGAGGCTAGTGATGTTGTATTTTAGCGTCCTGTTGCACTGATTCACGTCCATGGTGTGTATGTATTG
>NW_019733846.1:536885-594277 GCF_002891405.2 Cryptotermes secundus | reverse complement strand
ATTCTGTTTTCTCTAGTCGTCTCCTAGCAACCGCTCTCAACATAGAAACTATCACTTCTAATCACTATGAAGTCTTCTTGTATTCAATCACTCTGTACTCCTCTGTAGTAATCTGTACTCAACTAATCTTCACATTTCATTAAGAACATGCTCCATTGTGGTCCTCGTGCTCTCAAGTGTTCCGAGATTGTGGATTCGCTTCTCCTACAAGAACTCGACACAGACCCCACGGAAAACAGAAAACGTATTTTTATGATGTCACCGCGTTGCATAGTACGGTCGGATACGCGGGAATATGTTTACAGAGCCGTTCCTAGAAACGGATTGCATAACCCCGTTTTTATGTTGTTGCGTGCGGGTATTACTTAACAACGGCCGTTTCTATGGCTCAACAGTTCTTGCATGAAGTACATACGACACAATATATAGCCTATGCGTGGTGCTTCAGATTTAAAATTATTTTTTTTAATTCGCTTAGTGGGGGGTGGACTCCAACTGGGTCACTCGGCACGGCGGCCACTGATTGGCCTATTGTAGCTTGCCCCGGGTGATTATGATGATGGAGAATTTGGTGGAATGAAGATTGGCAGCGGAAACCGAAGTACTCGGAGAAAACCCGGCACAAATGCTACTTGACCAGACCCGGGATCGAACCCGGGCCGCCGAGGTGGGAAGCCAGCAACTAACCGCTTGAGCTATGGCGCGGCCAAGTTTGTATGTTAGTCTACAGTCTACACTTACATTCTAATTGGGCTAAATCTGGGACTGCAACAAGTCAAATGGGACCAAGTGATACGGTTACGGATTATGACGCGGAGGGTGAACATGGAAATGGTGATTATAATGATGATGGTGGTGGTGGTGGTAAACTGTTGGTGCCAATGGAGGATGGTGATAATGGTGGTTGGGTCTGCGGTGATAATCACTGTTCTAACAGGATCACGAACATAAGAGCAGTTAATAAATGAACCCAAAAATTCAAACAGATGGAGAAATCAAACTGTCAACCCCGTTCAGCTGAACATAAAATTTTCAAAGTATACATTTACCCGCAACGACATAAACATAATTAGGGCATTTGGGAAGAATGCCTAACAGTCGAACTTTTTTAATTTCTAAAGAATATAAACTGCGGAGTACAAGGTCCCATGGATGTTCACCAAAATGTGGACGTAACAGTTTTATTATTTTGAAAAAATTATCTTTTTTTTTGTTCTTACATCCCGGGTCTAAGTAAATAACACCAACAACGTCGAATACAGTGGTCTGTAGTCTTAACTAATACCAACAAAACAAAGAGGAATTAATAAATGGGTACATTTTAATAGTCTTTATAAAAAAACAATATTCTAGGAATATTGCCCCAGAATACGTGCTCTTAAAATGGTCGAAATATGTAGGGCGCGAAACAACAAGAACTAAAAAGTAAGTTAACATTAAATTTGTCCAACAGTTACAGTTCTACGCTGTTTGTACGGTTCCATTTAAGAATTTTAAATATTGTAACCATAACAGATTAAAAAAGCTTAATCAGTAATTGTGGTTAAGAACTGAACATAACTCCCGCTTACCCGCGGAATTCTGCACTGCAGTCAGCTCCAAGCACTTCTGGGATTGTAAACGTAGACTAATATAACACAATATTATATTTAAGCATCCTGTTGCACTCTATACGATAAATGATATGATCTCCGTCCCAAGTGCAAACAATATATTATATGTCCTTGATCTTACTCTCCTTTACACTACGTGTTTCGGCCTCAAACGGTCATCATCAGGTGTATACACTCACGTTGTTGTTACACTGCACTTAGTTTAAAATTTAATATTTAAGCGAAGTAGATGTTGATAATAACAGCAAAAGGAACAATGTGTTTTTAAATGTTCAATTTTAAACTAAGTGCAGTGTAACAGCAACGTGAGTGTATACACCTGATGATGGCCGTTTGAGGCCGAAACATGTAGTGTAAAGGAGAGCAAGATCAAGGACATATAATATATTGTTTGCACTTGGGACGGAGTTCATATCATTTATAATATAACACACTTTCAACCACACACACCTGCATATGTAGGTTATTTATATTACTTAGGTTTCACTCAATTAAATCTGTTCATGTAAATCAAAACATGCTCAAACGCGCAAAACGTGCATTGCACTAAACTACGTCTCGCTGAAAACGAGAAGCCGCGAGACACCCGCCATAAACTGTTAAGTCCAACTGTGACGAACACGCAACTGGAGGGAAGTTTGATCGCTTCATTTGTCATAACAAGCAAAGAGATAGAGACAGATAATCGACAGGCGACTACCCCTCTTTTCAGGAACAGCGTCGCTGAGTAGGATTCAACATTGACCTTCGGAATATAACACCCGGCCACATGCGGTAGTTTCAAGTAACATCTTTGCTCAGTTCGTAAGGAAGCCTTTCCCACAGTCCGCTAAGTTACTATGAATTTGCCTTTAGCGATGAAAAATTAACTTCAACCAAAGCTGTTACCAAATAAAGTGGTAGAATTTTACATGATCAGAAGTGATAAAGCTGACAGTGGCCGACCTAAGCGGTTGGTCTGGAGGCAATGCTCTAGAAGTGTATACGGCAGGTGCTCGGTTAAATTCTCGGCCTTGGCATCAACCACCCCGACTCAATGTTTCCGTGATTTTCCTCAGTACCTCAGGGAAATTTCCCTCGATAATACCTCGGCTAGGCCCCAACTGTTTCCTTCAGAATCCTTTCCAATTCATCACTCACCCTGCTATTCGACGCTTTTCTCTAAGTCTTAGTTATTCACAGCGTCGTGCTGCGATCCACAGAAGTATTATAGGCCTACAGTATTTGCTAGGACTGTAATGCCATTTTAATATTTTCCGACAAGTTTGTAACAGAAAGGTTCAATTAGCTTAGCTACACCTGTCTGTTCGTATTGCTGCTCACATGCAAGAACTCGAGAAGTTCTGAATACTTTTTCATAAAATTTGATATCGGAGAATTCTATGAAAATCTGTCGATTATTATATATATATATACATACCGGGTGTTCCTAAAAGAATGATGGGGTTTCATTGCCGTATATCTCCGTCAGTTTTTGGTGATGAAAAGCAAAACGCATACGGACTCATAACGCGGCTCTCAAATTTTAATTTTGTATATCGCGCTCTTCCCTAGTACCATTTCCGACAGTTAGAAGTCGTGAAATGTAAGATGGTGACTGGTAACACCTATCAACACATGCTGGAAAATTGGTTGTTTCCACAACTGGCCAATGATTCCAATGACTACATTTTCGAACAGGACGGTGCCCCCCCACATTTCCACAGCATTGTGAGAGGTTTGCTTAATCTAGTCCTTCCTCAACGATGGATTGGTCTTGCTGCAGGTGAAGATGCCCCCCTTCTCCGGTGGCCACCCCGATCCCCGGACATAACTCCATGTGATTTCTTCTTGTGGGGGTACGTGAAGGACATGGTTTATGTACCCCCATTGCCCCAATCGCTCCAGGATCTCCGGAACAGAATCAACTGTGCTGTGGAGACCATCACACCTGAAATGCTGCAGCAGGTGTGGCAGGAATTCGACTCTCGCATTGATGTGTGCCGGGTAACGAAAAGTGCGCACATAGAGGCACTTTGATGGACGTACATAAAATTTGGACAGTTAATCTTCCGATTGACACATGTTATGATTGTACACGGTAAGAAATACGAAATATATACGTATCTAAAACCCCACCATTCTCTTAGGAACATCCTGTATATATATACATACACATATATATATATATATTTTGGAGGTTTTCAAAATCTTAAGGAGCGTCGTCATATAACCAATGAACGAATCGAAACAAACAAGTTGGAAAAGGGCTAAAAGGTTATTGTTATCAATCTAAAATATTCTGCGCGGTAGCTAAGATATAATTTCTCATTTTACAAAATAAGAAACCAGGTTATAATAATAAAATTTGCGGCTATATCTCAGCCGAAACGGCGTTGATAAACTTGACTTGGCTCATCCTAGTCCGTCATATTAGCAGTATTACAAACTGACTCACAATATTGCTCAGTGTAATTGAGCAATAAAAGTTGTATTTCAATTTTTAATTTTCCTTAACAAGTGTCGGTCGAATTGACCATCTTCAAAAGGACGCAATCAAGGTATAATTTTTATATATTAATGACATTGTAACAGTGATTTCCTAAATGTTGCTTGGTCCTTCTGAAAATCGTCAATTCGACAGAAACATGTTAAGAAAATGAAAAATTGTAATAAAACTTTTATTAATCAATCACACTGGACGGTGTTACGAGTAGTTTTATGATAGTGATAAAATCAAAGAATTCAAAGCTGCCAAAACGACATCTCCTATAGTACCACGCTGTTAAGGCCGTGCCATAACTCTCGTAGTTCGACAGTATCTTCCCACCTTCGAGTCCAGGGTTCAAGCCTTACGAATTATACGTGGGACACACGGTGAAGGGAGTGGCACTGGAACAGGTTTCTCTCCGATTTCCTTCGGTTTGTCCACCGGAAATCTTCACGCCATTACTTCATATTGCCGTCCGCTGAGGTATGCTATAGCCATGATCAGGCAGCACATTATCACATTTTCGATCTTGAAGTGGGGGACTTCATGTTTGGCCCCACACTTAGATTGTAACAGAGGGAGAAATTATTTTTATGATTAAATTTAATTACAGCTGATAATGAATAAATTGACAAAGCTTTATACCAGCAGGTTAATTGGTCCCACTGTGCCATGATGACATGGGGGAGTGAAGATATAGTTCCACTATTTTTGACCTCGGAGTCAGATAAAGGTGAGTGGTCAGCGTCACTCTCCGGCCTCTTTACCCCCGGAGAAATCGCTCCAGTACCCATTGGAAACGAGGCTGGGCGGGGCCCAAAGCCGATCTGGACGTTATGGAGAAGAGAAAAAAGACTTGCTCCTACCGATTGAGCTATCGTAGCTCCTTCTATATGAGAATAAGTGATCGAAATGAGAAAGACCATGATCACGGTGGAATGCATTCCAATTTTCTATCAGGCTTCGAGGCAACTATTTGGTGTACATAACTCGATGCTAAGGACTTCTCACATCTGCGTGAGATATGGGCGCGGGACACGCATTGTAACACTGTGGCTAAAGGAAAATTGTTATTAAAAGCTTCTAGTTCGAGGCTACATGAATACATTCACTTTGAATCATGTGTGTGATGGATTTCCGGTCTCGAGGGCAAGAGGCAGAGATGCCCTGGAACAGCACGCAACTCCACAAGAGCGCTTAGGGTTGTCCAGCATCTGTCAAGTAGAGGCGAGAAACAAGTGAGTCACGTCAGTGGCTATGAGCAGTATGGCCGTCCGGGTTGCAGAAGTTCTCACCCTTGCTGAATGGATCCTTGCGAAACGTGACAGGTTGGAGACATTCATGTCCGCGGTCTTGGGTTCCTTGCTCAGTTTCAGGGCACTTGGTAACGTGTCGAATCATATGACGTGGTTTGTGATTTTACTACACGAAGTTGTCAGTGACTATACCATCGAATAGTAGGAACACTGACGAAGAATTAATTGGAAAAGATTTAGAGGGAAACGTTTGTGATCTGATTGAGGTACTAGCCCTGCATTTCCGGAGAGCGACTGAGTAAAACCACTAAAATCATCAATCAGAATAGCAAGTGTCTCGGCCGCTACTCGAATGGAGCACGTTCCGAATGAAAGTGCAGAGCGTCATCCGCCTGTACGGTGGCCTAGACGACATGACGCCGTGAAGTTCGATTTAAATATGAAAATTTCGGGGGAGCCTGTTATCTCTATCTGCAGGGTAGAAGAAGGGAGAAAGTACACTGGCATATTTACTCAAAGCAAGAACTGTGGAGCCAGACAAACAGCCGTTGCTAGCTAACGGCTCTGAAACAACATTCATTTCTAGGCAAAGGCCGCGAAACGAACAAAGGTACCACGTCCGTTGCTAGGCACCAGATTCTTAATAAGTAATAATATATGGCCGCTGCTTAGGGAACAGCTAGGCAAACACGTTCCCTCGGCAACGGCTACACATGCAAGAGAGGAACTGTGTTTTCTACATGGTTCGTGCCGAGATGTTATAAGCGAGACGAGGTTTAGAGTGCTCAGTTGAAAGTCAAGCAATGAAGAGACGACTTTACGTGTGCTGTAGTTATTGTTATATTTAGAGTGTGTAATTCAGTGAGACTGTTACAGTTAGAGCGTTAAATTCCATTACCAGCAAACGACAAGTTGAGACTGTAAGAGACTGAGAACACTAGTGTGCTTGCGACAGTGAACTGTGAAGTGCAGTAACTAGTTGTATTAGTGGTCAGTAACCTGATGCACCAATCTGAACCCCGTTTATAGCCACCCCTGCACACGACACTGCCTTGAAACTTCTTAAGGTCTCGTATTTGCGAAATTTGCTTGTTTTATCCTCCACACACAGGAGCACTATGTGACACTTGACGAGCTCTCAGCGGTGACTATGAAGATTAATTTCTTATGGCCTGTGACGCCGTGTAGTCTGATAGTTACCAACGCCGATGCGACGTTCGATATTCCGTTTCATAGTTAAGGAAGTCAGATGATAGCTTTTCACAGCGCGGTCTTTGGTTCAGTCCCTTGCAAGTTTATGAGATCATTTATGGACGAAATATCCCTGAAATAGGCTTTTCTCCAAGCTTCCTCGGGTTTCCTCTGCTAATCATCATTCACACGTATCACCGTCTCCCGAGGTGTAGGAGTGACGTGAGCAGGCAGTATACTGTTCACATTCTGGGGGTTCGTCTTTCACCTGTCACTTGGCTGGGCACAGAGAAAGGAAGTTGAATTTCCACGTTGGATAACCCTGTTCAGGTGGATGTGTACGTGAGCTATGTAATCCTTGCAACACTTACCGAACACTGCCTTACAGGGACTTACCAGCGAGTGACACCAATGCGTACGGCGGTGCTGGTGTCAGTCGGTTTCCACAGTTCAAGCTCTTATGTAACAAAGTGTAGTCGTCCATGTGTCTAAGCACCAAATCATGTAGGGGTATGGGGAGTGTGGTTTAAACGTGCTCCAAACCTCTACATTTAAAATGAAACAGCTTTAGGTTCCGGCCGCCTTATTCTCGGAAAAAGCCTTCAAAATAATCTGCTTCATATTCGGAGGGTACTAGGTTCAAATCTCTGTCCCGAGGCAGCGTATCCTGCGAATCTTCGTGCTTTTCCTCATTCACTCCAGGTAAATATTGAGATAACATTTGAAAACGTCCATTGATAGAAAGTACCTCTTTCAAACGGATTCAACTAAGCAGGCTCATCTCATCTTTTATTCCTGATGACGGAAGCAGATACAGTTTCTGAAATAGTTTAGATATTTACTTCAGGATAATGTCAAACATAATAATTTTGTAACGAAAAACAGAATGTTGCCACATATGTTTGGTAGATTATCTGAAATATGCCACGACCACTTCCTTCCACATCCCCTGTAATTCATTACTCACTGACCACTCTGTCACTCGACGCTCTAGTATTCCAGTCGGAGCGGTTGACAGCGTCGTTAAATAAACAATAATTAAAGTAAACGGTGAAATAAGATTCCCCTGGGGAGGTTGTCCGCCGTTCAGAGGCTCCGCACTGCCACCTTGTTCCAAGCAATTACAGCGAGCGTGACAAGCTGAACAGCTGTCCCAGTGTTCTGAGTGCTGCTTTACACTTCGTGAAGAAGTCACCATTCAGTGGAGTGGAACGCTTTCGTCAGCAATGAAACACTGCAGCTTCCTCTTCTTCTTCTTCTTCTTCTTCTTCTTTGCCTCCATTTTTCTCCTCTTCCTTCCAAGTATTCATTTTCCTTTTCCTTCATTTATAGTTGTAACCTACATTTTGTCTCTTCCTCTCTCTTCTCCCATTTTAAAATTGTCCTTCAGGTTCTCATCTTCCCCTTCTCTATCTCTTTCTCCATTTCTTCCTTGCATATTTCTCTTTTCCTTCTCTTCATTCCCGCATCCCTATTCTTATGTTTCTCTTCCTTATTTTCCTGCTTTTATATCACCTTCCTCTTATAACTCTCCTTCGCCTCTTCTTCTATTCTTGTTGATAATTATCATGATCATCAACCATTCCTCTTCTTCTTCTTCCACCAACTCCTTCTCCTCTGAAATACTCAGGCCTCGCGATTGTGAGTTAGGAGTCTGAAATGGTTAGTTAAGCTCCACGCCATTAACAAGTATGGAGGTGGAGGTATAGATCCACGCATTCGTAATCCCGGCAGTACATGGGTATGAGTGGTCATCTCCAAGCCCAGGCCGTGTAACCCCCGGAGAAAGAAACGTCTGTTGGTTAGGAGCTGCATGGTACCAGAGCCGGCCTGGGCGATGGGGCTGAAGAGGTGAATCTCTTTCCCCCGCCGAGAATCGAGTCCCGATTCCTCAATAGTCCAGTCCGTAGGCAGTGACTGTACCGACTGAGCTATCCTGGCTCCCACAAATTTGGATTTGGTGCTCTCATGGCGATTACTATGAAGAGGACTGCGGTAACGTGGGTTACAACGCCGTGTAGTTCGGAGAAAGTCCGATGTCTCGGAGGGTCGAAGAGTGAGCCGGCAAGAACCGACAGAACCAGGCGATAACATGCGTCCTGGCTTCGCTTGAAGAATAATGTGATATGTCTTCCGACATTGCAACCTAGCTTTGTACTTCTACCCTGAGAAGGGAGACAAAATGTTTCTCCGAAACGTCTGCAACTCTCCAGCACACTACGACACGTCATGTGTCCCAGGAGGCAGCGCCCTTCGCAATCCGTAGCAGTCCACAGTGGCATGGGGGCAGTCCTCCTTCGGGTGAATTCATTTGGATGAGGAACTGTGACCAGGTGCCCACGTTGGAGGCGGGTGACACTACATTGCGCAGCTGCAGAGGGGCGTGATCCGTTTTGTGAGGTGGAGCCCTGAGTAGGTGGAGCACATCAAAGGGGCGTCACCCGCAGTGCACATGCGTCTCAGTTCCGACTTACTCATATAATTCATTCCTGATAATTATTTGTCACTGTGGAGGCGAGCAGATGCGTTGTGCAAAGGTGACGAATTCATTTTAATCTTCTAAGCAAAGTCAGGCAGGAATTAGAATGGGATATAGAGACAAGAGTTCCTAATGCACCTTCATACTTAACAGAAACTACAAATTGACAAAATTTCTGTATATGTTAGCCCTTAAAGCTCAGTGGGTACTATAAATATCAACATCTTTAACATACTAAAACTCTGCGTTCTGCCCCCACAGTGTTTTTGTATGTGCCGTATAGTTCTCACAATAGACAGCATTAACCGGCTGGGCTTTGTAGCGGTGACGTATTTTGTTTCCTGTGAGGTACGGCCTGAATCTCTATATTATTTGTGTGTTCCGTGTGGTTCTCACAATAAACAGCGACTGTTTCCCTAAACAGCATCAACCGGTTGGGCTTTGTAGCGGTGACGTAATGTGTTTCCTGCGAGGTACGGAGTGAATCTCTATATTATTTGTGTGTTCCGTGTGGTTCTCACAATAAACAGCGACTGTTTCCCTAAACAGCATCAACCGGTTGGGCTTTGTAGCGGTGACGTAATGTCTTTCCTGTGAGATACGGACTGAATCTCTATATTATTTGTGTGTTCCGTATGGTCGCGAGTCCCAAGGGACTTGGACCCAAGTAAAACAGCGCTGGCACGGGCCAGCAGCATATACAAAAGACAGACCCGTAGTCTCGTCAGAGAAGGCGCTCAACAGAAACAAGACCGTAACTGCCAAACGATAATAATTATTATCTTGTCATGATNTTTCCTGTGAGATACGGACTGAATCTCTATATTATTTGTGTGTTCCGTATGGTCGCGAGTCCCAAGGGACTTGGACCCGAGTAAAACAGCGCTGGCAAGGGCCAGCAGCATATACAAAAGACAGTCCCGTAGTCTCGTCAGAGAAGGCGCCCAACAGAAACAAGGCCGTAACTGTCAAACGATAATAATTAATATCTGGTCATGAGCCCCAAATGGGGCTCGACACCAAGACTTACTGACTGACTGACCGTCAGTCGCAATGTGACTTTGACTTTGACTTTGACTATGGTACTCACAGTAAACAGCGACTGTTTCCCTAAACAACATTATCCGGTTGGGCTTTGTAGAGGAGACGTAATGTGTTTCCTGTTATACCTCCAGCGTCCATTAGCTAGTCATGGAATGGTGTTTAATTAAGCAGAGAGACAGCTTTAGTTCTGCTTAATTTTTATTTATGGGTTATCATTTTCACAAGAAATAGAAGTTTTAAATGTATACATATAAAAATTGATGTGATAAGATTATTAGACCAGATTTCTTTCCGTAATTTGATGAATGCCGGTCACGGTAGCCGAGCGGTTGTACTGTCTTCGCTCGCTTGGAAACCGGGATCGTGGGTTCGAATCCCACTCAGGGCATGGATGTTTAGTTTGTGTGTGTGCGTTTTTCTGTGTTTGTGTACAGGTAGAGGCCTTGCGACGAGCTGATCACCCGCACAAGGAGTCCTACCAAATGTGTAAGATCTAGAAAAATCGAAGTGAACGGAGAAGTTCATGGAGGTAGGCCTAGGCCCACTGGGGTTGTAGTGTCAAAGGAAAAAGATTTGATGAATGTATTGGACTTCAATTGGGTTAAGGAGTTAGTGGCTGAAACTTTCACCGGGAAATTACGTAAGAGGAAACCTGCCATAAAATGAGAGCTATGCAGAGTAAACTTACATCCAGGCTGAGGCATCGGGGGTTCGTGTCCCGAAGGGGCATGCTCTCCGGAAGTAATGCCCATCTCTCCATTACATTTATGCAATTTGTGTATCTATGAAACAGACGTGAAGCTTCACGCTTCAGCCGCTTTATCTCCAATAATGACGTACCCGCCATCTATGCAGGATAAATTACAGAGTTATTTACGAAGAGAAACATTCCTAACTCCTCTGCCTGGAGTCGAAACCCTTTCATCAAGTCTACAGCCTATGTTCCACGACTAGAATCTTATTACTGGACTAATGCATATCAAGCACTTTCACAAAACACAAAATTTTGATGAAATTTGTTGGATGACGCTTTCAGTATTTATTTGATAACGCAAGGTAAAAGTATTCCTGTGCTTAATTAATTAAGCACCAGGCCATGAAGACGTATGGTGATTTAAGTTATAGTTATACCATTATTAACCTCGGTGCTAGGTGCAGGCGAGTGTGCAGATTCACGTTCCTGTCGCTTTACCCCCAAGGAGAGGGCCTCCATGTACCCGTTGTACAGAAGGTTGGGTGGGCTTCATAGTCAGTCAGGACGTTTAGAAGAACAGAATGATCTCTTACTCCTGTCGGAGGGCTGCGCCATAGCTCAAGCGTTTAGTCGCTGGCTTCCCACGGCGGCGGCCAGGGTTCGACCCCGGGTCTGGTCAAGTGGGATTTGTGGTGGACAAAGTGGCGCTGGGGCAGGTTTTCTCCGAGTACTTCGGTCTCCCCTGCCAATCTGCATCCCACCAATTTCTCCACAATCACCCTCACCTATCATCTGGGCTGGTACAATAGGCCAGAAGTGGCCGCAGTACAAGGGACTTAGTCCTACCCCACTAGTAATACTCCTGCCGGGAATGGAACCCCGGTTACTTCCAGTCCATAGCTACTCGATATGCCGACTGAGATATCCCCGCTCTATATAAATTAATAACCTACCTAAAATATTTATTTGAGGGTGTGATTGTTGTGTCCACGAAAATTACTGTCTTCTGGGAATGTGTAATTTCTCCTCCCCCAAATTTTTGTTATTCACACCTGTAAAACGGAATAAGGTTTACAGTCCGTGTTTCTGGAACTGACCGTTTCAACCGAATGCCTTAGTTTATTGCGTCATCAACCCTTCCTCCCACAACGAAACTGCAACCGTTGCCCCGTTATCTCTTGCCATAACAGGGCCCTACTGACATTGCGTTCTCCACCCTTCCTCCCACAACGAAACTGCAGCCGTTGCCCCGTTATCTCTTGCCATAACAGGGCCCTACTGACATTGCGTCATCCACCCTTCCTCCCACAACGAAACTGCAAACAGCTGCCCCGCTGTTTCTTGCCATACTTCTCACTTGTGCTCATGCGCAACCCTGAGGCCAGGTCTAAGGCGCAGCCTGTACATAGCAACTTCAGTCGTCATGTGTCTGCAATGTTACCATGCCACCCGCTCCACTGGACCAGTATGTAGTGGCGCTGGGTGATTAATAACAAATATAAGTCTACATGTAGACAAGCAGCCAGCAACCGGTTCCTCTGTGCAGATGATTACAATTGAGTTGAATATAGTTTCATAATAATTATTGCTTTATTTGGGCTAATGAGTAGCTGGCCGCTACTGAATGCTTCTCTTGCGCCGTCACCGCGGGGTGTATAGTTCAACACAAATTTCTTGCACCCTAACGGTAACATGACGGGTTATGGGCTACTGGGATGTGACGTCATGTAATCTGCTACGTAGGTATAAACATTTCAGATAAAATTGTAATCTGAATGGAGTCGAATAGCTCAGTCGGTATAACAACCGCCTACAAGGCCTGGGTTCTATTCTTGGCAGTGTTTGCGAAACTTTTCTCCACAGTGTCCAGACCGCCACTGGGGCCCATCCAGCCTCCTATCAACTGGGTACCAGGGGCTATTTCCCCGTGGGTAAAGCAGTCAGGGTGTGAAGCAAACCACTCACCTTCATCTAGCGCCGAGGTCACAAATGGCGGAACTATACCTCCACTTCCCCACACGTCTTCACGACATTGTGCTTAATTAATTAAGTACAGAAACAACTTTACCTCTTTACGCCCCCTTTTAACTTTAAGTGATTGCCGGTCACAGTAGCCGCGCGGTCTAAGGCATGAAATGTCTTCGCTAGCTCGGAGGCTAGGATTATGGGATCGAATCCCACTCAAGGCAAAGATGTTTGGCGTATGTTTTTATTCTGTGTTTGTGTTGCTCGGTGTTTAGATAGACGCATTGCGACAGGCTGATCACTAGTGCAAGAAGTCCTACCGTCTGTGAAAAATGATTACGGAACTAAATAAGAGGCCTGGGCCCTGAATGGGCTGGAAGAGCCATTGTTAAAAAAAAACTTAAATCCTGGAAGGAACGTAAGAAATTAATCCCTCTTAACACTGGAACGCAGAAAGATATACCAACCCCTGCTCGTGTGTTAGGAATACAAATAAAAATCACGTATGAACATTAAACAATTTGCTACTGGATTGCCTCTCGCTGTACGCCTACACGACTGACACGCTGTGCCGTTTCTGTAGACGGGAACACAAGATGTGTGTAGGCCTACCACGAAACGAAGGAAGGATAAACAGGTTTTCACTTCGCTTCCTCCAACATCCATTTTATATCTGCTCTGTGTTTCAGTTTATGCACCTGTTTCATCATAACAGCGGTCTGTTCCTCCCTTTTACATAACAACAGCTCAAGGGGTTCGGCCTGTGCCAGGTAACCTGCACGCGATCACAGTCCAGCGGGCTCTATAACTACCGTGGTGTAGGTCCCTCAAAATTTTAAACTAATAACCACTGTCAAAAACACTGCATGTGAATACGTAAGCGCAGGTGTTTA
Source organism: Cryptotermes secundus (assembly GCF_002891405.2). Classification (NCBI taxonomy): domain Eukaryota; kingdom Metazoa; phylum Arthropoda; class Insecta; order Blattodea; family Kalotermitidae; genus Cryptotermes; species Cryptotermes secundus. Next base: position 580,672 of record NW_019733846.1, on the reverse strand, counting down.
GACATAAAGAAGCTCTTCCTTCTTGCGAGGGCAGTGATGACCTGCCTTTCTGTTTCTGATCTTACTTGTCGTGTGCCTCCGTACAACTTTTCTCTTTCACTTCCCATGGTAGTTTAATTCATTGTAGACACCCCTCTGCATTTCTATGTAGCAGAGTAATTCGTAATGATTAATATTCTGAGGTCCTATGCTTTTATCCTGTATGGTAAAAGTACTATATATGTGCTTAACTAATTAAGCAGTATACCATGAATGCGTATGGGGGAGTGGATGTATAGATCCACATTTTCTTGACCTCAGTACTAGCTCGAGATGAGAAGCCGCCAATTGTACAGTTACTCAAGAACTTCCGAGCATTTTATGGAACCCGACGGTTCGTTACCGTTTTCACAAGAGCCCTACACTGGTCCCTATCCTGAGCCAGCTCAATCCAATCGATAACATCCCATCCTATTTCTCTATAATATTATCCACCCGCCTACGTCTTCGTCTTCCCAGTGGTCTCTTTCCTTCTGGCTTTCCCACCAATAGCCTATATGCATTCGTCTTCTCACTCAATAGTGCTACATGCCCTGCCCATCTCATCCTCATTGACTTGATGAAACCAAATATCTACAAAGTTTAAAAAACACTTCAGTGAAAGAATCTGCACTACAGAGTACTATCGTTTAGGAAGTGACGCCGTGTTGTCTGGTAGAAATTTACCGATGTTCGAGAATGCCGTCTTCTGGGATGTGGCGCCGTGTAGACATTGTGTTAATCGACATTTCGGAGGAACGTATCGCCTCCATTTTCAGGGTGCAGCCACCTGCTCACGCTGGTTCCTCACTCGCGGATTTCTTATACCCTGAAGATGGAGGTGATACGTTCCTCCGAAACGTAGGTTAAAACGATATCTACACGGCGCCACATCCAAGAAGACGACATTCTTCATCGTCAAGGCCGTGGAAACATCAAATCTTACTTACGAATGTTCGTCTGAAAAGTTGGTAGATTTACATTAAACTACACGGCGTCATGACCTAAAAGATAGTAAGCTTCACATTCAACGCAACTAGAGCTCAAAACGAGGATAATTTGGTTCAGTTTAGTTATGCGATAAAAATACTGAAATAAACTTGTTCAGAAGGAGGAGCAGAAGTCGAGCATAAAACAAAATGGATCAAGAAGAAAGCAATGCGCTCACTAGGCACTGGGCTATGATTGTAGATAAAAGAGAATAAGGTGTCCTGTTGGAGCAAGCAGCTGTTAGAGAAACAGGTGAGATAGGTAACACCACGTGTTGCTTTCCAGACAGACCCAAAGCTTATTAGTGGGTTAAACCGGGATCAATATCTTCTCGATTTTACTCTTAGAGTTTTGGGTTGTGCAGCAACTTAATGAGAGACAGAGAGCGTTGTTACAAGACAGGGGAAATATACTTCGCGGCGAAGAGAACGAAGGAGAAGCGGCTGAATACTTCCTCATTTATTTAAAACAAAACCTGCTCTTCGGGACAGAGAAGCCCGTAAACTAAAGCAACGTACGAGAGACACGAGTGTTCTGTGGCTTTGCTTTTCTGGAGATCCTCATGAGTTGTATATTTTGTGTTTCAAAGCGGCGATTTCAAAATCTGCTTCAGGCGTCTACACTGACGGTTGAAGGTTATACGCATTTTCTAGGTGGGCGGTTGTACAGTAACTTTATCGACAGGAGCTATGTCACACCACTGCGTATTGCAAGCTAAGTACACATTAGGGGGTCGAGGCGGTGCAGTTCGCACCTCACCCGAGTGATTGAGGAGTTCCTCTGTAAGGTGCTGATCTGCACCAAACTTAAGCTTCATCCTTCAAGTAACACGTAATTCAGAGAACAAATTATGCAGCTGTCTTCACTTACAAATGCCTCAATCTACATGAGGAGGTTAGAAATCAGTACAACAGTTCTATCTTCTGGGGTATAACTTCATATAGTTGAAAGTACACCAAATTTTCGGAGGAACATGTCGCCTCCAGCTTCAGGGCCGAAAAATAAGATAAGAAAGAAACCACGTGAATCAGGTAGCAAGCAAAAAGAAATACAAATTAGCAATTAAAGGTAAAGGTAAAAGTAAAGTTGTCCCTGTGTTTAAGTAATTAAGCACTACGCCATGAAGAAGTGTGGGACAGTGGATGTATAGATCCACATTTTCTTGACCTCGGCGCTAGGAGGAGGTGAGTGGTGAGCTTCACGCTCCTGCCTCTCTGCCCCCGGGGAAAGAGCCCCCGGTCCCCATTGGATAGGAGGTTAGGTGGACCTCAGAACCGGTCTGGATGATATAGAGAAGAGAAAATTCTGACCCTACAGGGACTCGATCTCCGACTCCTCGGTCGTCCAGCCCGTAGCCAGTTGCTATACTGACTGCGCTACCCCGGCTCGCAAAAATTAGCAATTATACAATTTAATTATGGGAGCCAGGATAGCTCAGTGGGTAACTGGTCTATGTTATGGGCTAGACGAAAGTGGAATCACGCTTCGATTCTTGGCAGGGCAAGACGACACAAGCGCTGCGGGCTACACAGTCTCCTGCACAACGGCTTCCTGAGGCTCTTTCCTCGGAGGTGAAGCGACAAGGACGAGCTCACCACTCATTTCCCTCTAGCGCCGGGGTTAAGTATGAATGGAGCTTTACCTCCACTTCGTCATAATCCTTCATGGTGCGATGTTTAGTTATTTAAGCGCAGTGGTCCTTGAACCTAAGGGAGGAACATAGACTGAGGATGTTTGAGAACAGGGTACTGAGGAGAATATTTGGACCGAAGTGACAGAAGAATGTAGAAAAATTGATAATGGGGAAATTCATAAGTTGTACTCTTCGTCAAATATATTTAGAATGATCACGACACAGAAGATAATATGGACTTGCCATGTAGCACGCAAGGGAAGAGAGAAGAATAATGCATGCAGGGCTCTGGTGAGAGTTCCAGAAAGAAAGAGACCACTAGGAAGACCATGACGTATGCTGGAGAAAAATGCTAAAATTAATCTCAGAGAAGTAGAATGGGGCAGTATGCACTGGATTAATCTGGTTCAGGAGAGGTACCAGTGACAAGCCCCTGTGAAAAATGTTATGAATTATCGGGTACAGTAAAACGTTGGACAGTGGCATGTGTTTTCTCGAGAAGGACTCGGCCCCAAGAGCTTTGAAATTCACGTTCAGGTAGTTTTACCTTTTAGCTCTTGAAATTTAACTATGAATTCTGGGTACTATTTCACGACACATTACATCTGTCACATATTGTTCGACATTAAACTATTTTTTCAGTTGATATTCTCTTAGTGNGGGGGGGTGGAGTCCAACTGGGACCACTCGGCACGGCACTGATTGGTCTATTGTAGCCTGCCCCGGGTGATTATGATGATGGAGAATTTGGTAGAGTGAAGATTGGCAGGGGAAACCGAAGTACTCGGAGAAAACCCATCCCAGCGCCACTTTGTCCACCACAAATCCCACTTGACCAGACCCGGGCTCGAACCCGGGCCGCCGGGTGAGAAGCCAGCGACTAACCGCTTGAGCTATGGCGCGGCTTTCCATTTGATATAATAACGTAAAATCGTTTTCTTTAGTTATAGGAGTGGGGTGAATCCCTCAGTGCTATGTCCTCAGATGGGCCTGTTTCCTCACCTTCTGCTGCTAGATGAGTGTGAACATTAATGGAATGATAATTGGCAGGGGAAAACCTAAATGCTCGCAGAGAAATCTGTCCCAGTGCCAGTTTTTCCACCACAGATTCCAAAAAGACGACACCATAATTGAACTCAGGCCCTTTGCTGTGGGAAACCGGCGACTAACATTTTGATTTATGGTGCAACCAGCGGTTTTCTGTTATGCTCGTAGAAATATTTTCAAATTAACCAATTTTACATGAAGGAGGAGATGGATGCTAATTACTGGTCAATAATTACAGTTTCTTAGGCTGGACAGTTAACCACATTTCTTCTACAGCTTCACCCTTTTTCCCCGGGCACTTTTTCAAAGAAGAAGGTGAAATTCATACACACGGACACACTCCTCGAAAATAAACACGGAATATATCTCAGCATGAAAACGTATACGAAAACTCAAACACTGTTCAGGGGAGTTAGTAAGTTTGTTTCTTAGTTACAGATTGTTCATGCACTCTTACTGAGGTACAAGACTAATTCAAGTAAAAAGCAAGACAAAGTAAAATAATAAAAACATAAGAAACAAGATTTACCTATTCATACTGTAGACCCACTGGTACGTAACACCTGTGTAAACAGGCGACAGTACAACAGCCATTGCTAAGGAACAGCTCTGTGGATACGTTGTCTCCCCGGCACCGAGTGAACGTGCAATAATGGAAGAGACGTTTTCTGTGCGGCCCGTGCCGGGGCTGTATAACGAGGACTAGTAGTTCAGTGGTTGGTTGTAGTCCGCGAACTACCGGACTAAACGGCGTCACATCACAGTCTTCGTTGTGAGAACTATAAAAGGGAAGGAGAGAAAGATAGAGAGAGAGAGGAAATAAAATGGTAGTGAGAGACATATTTAGAAGGGGAGGCATTTTCTTTTGCTTTGAAACTTCCCAGGCAGTGCTCGCTGGTCCTTCTGTTGGAGGTAAATTTGAAAGATGGTAAATCCATAGGAAGTTAAGAAAATAAAGCGTTAGGATGTGGACTTTAAATCCAATATTGAAATGAACTTACTCCGTGGAGATGAATCCTTCTTGAGAAGCCGCCAGTTGCCCAGCTACTCAAGAAATTCCCCAATACAAATAACATATACAAGTTCAGATCGTAGCTCACATGAAACACATTACGCCTCCGGTACAGAAACCAACCGGTTAATGCTGTTTAGGAAAACAGTCGCTGTTTACTGTGAGAACCATACGGAACACACAAATACAATCTGCGAACAGAATTCAGAGTTTGAATCCTGGAGCAGGTGGTATATATAGTTAGCGCTGTACTTTAAAGGGTTAAAGTAGGAAGATAAGGCAGCTCAGTGTATCAAGGCCGCACGTCCCGCAGACAAACTTGCTGTATGCTATAACGCTGCGGTACAAGTATGCAACTGAAAAAAGGAAAAATAAAAGGGGATTACGTGCGTTGACCCGCGGAGGACTTGCGTCTCGCTTGCACTGGACGGACTGCCCAACGGCGTGGAGGCTGCATCAGAACAGTCAACCTCACAGCAGCACTACGAGCTGACAAGTGGCTGTTCCGTAACAGGTACGAGGACAACTGTCTAGAGGCGCGACACTTTGTATTCTGGTAGATCGTTAGTAACGTTTCGGAGCAAATATATGCCTCCATCTTTAGGATAAAAGTAAATCATGTATGCGAAAATGGAGAAGCTATAGGGACTGGAAAAGGGACCCTGGACGAATCAATGGTTCTCCGCCTCCTTATATCTCGGCTTACTCTTCTAACATGAAGATGGAAGCAGAATATAACTTCGAAACTTAGTAGCCATGTACCAAACTGCAAAGCGTCACATCCCAGAACACAGTAATTTTCATTTTGGATATAAAAGCTCTGGTAACAATCACTATGAACACTGCTACCGTAAGTAGTGTGATAGCGTGTAACACGAAATTCACCGACGTTTCGGACTAACGTACTGCTTTCATTTTCAGGGTGGAAGACTAAGCCAAGAAGATTGCTTGGCGTCTGATTCTTGCTTGTTATTTGCTCAGATTCATCTTCGATCCCGAGGATGGAAAGAGTATGTTCCTCCGAAACGTCAGTTACCTTCTACTGGACTGCAGTAGGTCGCATCAAAGAAGACGGAACCTTTTTTTCTGCAATTTTCACAGCCCTCTTTGTGAGACTCTCAAACCTCACACATCAAAATACGACGTAATTCCTAGACTTGGGCGAATATCCCACTTTTTCCATAAGAGGGGTTTCCGCAAATTTACGTCTTCGGTAACTGACTTCAACTAACTCCATGAAGCAGTGGCCTTCTTAAAAAACTAGTAATTGCTCAGCTACTCAACAAAATCCCTGCCGTTATTCTCCATCATGAGCCAGATGAATCAAGTTCACACAATCCCATCCTATAAGATATATTTTAATATTATCCATCCAACTATGTCAAGATCTTTCTAGTCATCTCTTTACTTCAGATTTTCCTCCCTATCTATCTATCTATGGCATTACAGTCCTTTTCTTGGACCTTGGCTGCTTTTTCAGTTTCTTGATCTTTTACACAGTCGGTAGGACTCCTTGGACGGGGGATCAGTCCGTCGCAAGGTCGCTATCTACACGCGGAACAGCATAAACACAAAATAAAGGCGCATAGATATCGATACCTCGAGTGGGATTCGAACCCACGATCCCAGTGTCCGAGCGGACGAAGACGGTTCATGCTTTAGACCGCGCGGCCACTGTGATCGGCAAATGCGTGTATTAAATACAGAGTGCTGGAGTATTACAGCAGGTGGTACGTATAGTAACCACTTTGCTTTGAGATGCTAATGACATAGTCGCTCTAGAATGAATATAATATATTCCTTTTTTTTTCTTTCTTTTTGGTGAAATGAATATTTAGTAATATGAAGGAGGGGGAGGGGGTTGAGGGCTGACGTGGCAAAGAAAATATTTACGTCACTGAATCGAACAAATCAATGAAACGTTATTTTAGGGTTGTGGAGGTGTCTGAGGGGCGGGAAGCAGCCATCAGGGTGGATTATGGGTCCCAAGAATGTGCAAGCACCACTCCCACCATTGTTCTATGCGACATCAAACAAAACATTCCAATGACGTTTCACCATTCATGACACTGTTGTTCGACAAGAGAGACAACCACAGTGATAATTATTGCTCGCCTATTATTCTTGGAGAGGGAGTTAAGGGCACACGCCTCTGACGTATGTAGGCACTGGTACAGTCGGACTCCACTTGACGCCACTCCCAGCGAAACTCGGCTCTCACAACGAACAAACGCAAGGACGTACACACGTCACCTTGCTTATCATCGCGTCCGATACGCAGGTTCATTACCCTCACAAGCTGCAACACAGATTGGATCCTCTAGGGACTAAGTGATCGCTACTGAGTGAGGCTCGGCTGGGGCTCATGACCAGATTATTTATTACTGTTTGACATTTACGGTCTTGTTTTTTTGGAGCGACCTCTCTGACGAGAGGATGGATCTGCATTTTGTATATGCTGTTGTTCCTTGCCAGCGCAGTCTTTCTCGGGTCCGAGTCCCGTGGGAATCGCGACCATATTTTACTGTCTCAGATTTGACACTTTCCTTTTCGTCGCCTCCTACGACTCGCCGATACAACACGGCGTCATATCTAAGAAGACATAACACGTTGCAACATCAATTGATTTACATCAACGGGGTAATACTACGTCTGAAAAGATGTTTCCCTTGGAAGCCGGAACAGGCTATGGCCCAATGCATGTATGCAGAAGAAGAATATAATGGTAGCAATGTACTGACTGCAGAATTTCTGTGCCTCCAGCTAACGTACTGCGTTAGGTTTGTGCTCGAACCGCGAGCGAAGAAACAAAACAAAAGCGAGTGTGGGAGGGCTCGCTGGCCAGGCGCCAGGCCTCAGCACTTGTCGCAACGCGCCGCCCAATTACTGCAACCACACGATATCGAGAGCCTGTCTGCTCCTTGCTTCGTTGGGAATGTGATTAGAGTTTCTTCTTGCAGCGCGGACAATAAGCCGAACCGTCTTCAGGCACTGATGCCGTCTCGGTTCGTGTTTGTGGATACTTCAGCGCTGTCGCAGTGTGGATTATAGAGCGTCGAACGGTGAGACGATTGATGAATGATGAACGGGAAAGGATTTCGAAAGAAACAGTCGTGGCCTATTCGAGATATCCTGGAGTTTACATTGAGCGACTGGAGAAAACCACGAAAAATACCATTAGGATTGCAGATGTCGCGGCAGAAATTCGTACCGAGCACCCATAAATGTTAGCCTCCTCCGGTTTGCTGTCCTGTCGTCTGGTTTACAGTTATCGACTTTTTGGGGAAATGTGTTGCCTCCGTCCTCAGGGTGGAAGAATTTAAAAATAAAACGGTATGGATGGGTAGGGAGGGCCGGAACCGTCAGAGAATGGATAGGAGAAATGAAAACAATGTAAAGAATATTTTGCGATAAAAAATCGTTTCTCGAGAATAGGATTACTGCGGAGAGGCTTACAAGTTATGATATATTGTGCTGAGAGTAACAGCAAGCCTACCAAAATGGGCTGTGGTGATTTGAATTGGATTATTCGAGGCCTGAGAGACAGCAGGTGTTGTCTTCAGTCTACTGCCACTGTCAGTACAACTGCCATGAGGCATCAGTAATGGGCCCAACATGAATAGCGTCACCCGTCCTTTCCCCATTCAGAAAATGTGAAATTTTAAGCCTGAAATTAATGTATTAAATATTTAAATGTTCAGTTCCTACCTCACAGAAAACGCTGCATCTTCCTTAGAGCGACCAGCCTTCTAATGCCGCTTGAGGGAAAAATCTCCCTATATTTTGAGAATTATACGAAACGCGTAAAGACAGTGTGGGCAGAACACGAAGGTTCTTAATGTTCAAGTAGGCAGTACGTATGGTTATGATGCTTTAAAGGGTTACACATAACCCTCCTTATGTCAAACAACCCATGTCTGACACAGCAAAATAAATATCCCTTACTTAAGTGCCCTTAAGCGAGCGAACACGGAATACGTACACTCGGGCTCATCACGGTCAAAGGCACTTCAGAACATAACCATTACCTACAAGCAGCAACTTATGTACCTCCAGCCTCGGCGGCTCCTCGACAATCTGCTCCAGCGATCGCATTTCCTTCCTCATTTGATGCGCCATTAATGATCACGTGGCATAAAGGGACCGCGTGTGGACACAAGCCTTAATGGCAAGTCCTACATACCCGGTATCACAACAAGTATTGTGGAAAGAGGTTAACACATTTTCACCTATCAATTACACTCGTTTCTCTGACATTACGGGAGGAACATAGACTGAGGGTGTTGAGGAGAATATTTGGACCCGAAGAGAGATGAAGTGACAGGAGGTTGGAGAAAACTGCATAATGAGGAGCTTCATAGCTTGTATTCTTCTCCAAGTATAATTAGAATGATCAAGTCAAGGAGAATGAGATGGGCAGGGCATGTAGCACGAATTGGGTAGAAGAGGAATGAACATAGGATATTAGTGGGAAAGCCAGAAGGAAAGAGGCCATTGGGAAGACCAACAAGTAACGCCCTCTGGAATGTAACGCCGTGTATTTTGGTAGAAGTCCACAGACTATTTAAAGAAAAACGCTGGCTCTCTTTCCAGGGTCAAAGAGTAAACGAAGTCAGCTTTGCTTGTTTCCTGCTGGTTTCTGTTTTTGGTTTACTATTCGACCCTGAGAGTGGAAGCAGTATGTTCCTCTGAAGCGTCTGTGATACCCTACCAAACTTCAAGGAAGTATATCACAGAAGGCAGTACTCATCCTAAGTATTGCACTACGTAAAAATAAAACATGGCCCGCCTCTCTGTATGGCGAAATGGGTTTCAGACTGTGATTCATGTTCCACGTTCTCGCAATCGACGTTAAAATAGAATTAAATGGAAACGAGGAGTGAAATGTGTCAGCATCTGTGGGATTATGTTGTCAGCATATTCAAACTAATAAAAGTCGACACGCTGAGAGATTCCAAGGCAAACACGCCGCTTAGTCACCGCGATTTCCTAGCAAGTGCAGAAACACAAAGACGAGAATATCACTGAAATCCGCAAGTGAAGATAAACACACGAGTTTCCCAATTACTGAAGGGCCCAAGGTTTACGCCCCAATAGGACTGCACTTACAAAACAGTTGGATTCTCCTTTCAGGACCACATGATCCTATTAATTCTGCATCGCATCCAGTGGTTCGCTCGTAAACTCGAATCCCTGTCCTCACTGCATTGTATCACCGAGCAATCATCCAGTATAGCATAATCTTCTTCCCTGAAGATGGAGGCAGAATGTTACTTCCAAACACTGACAACTTTCTGTCAAATTACATAGTATCAAGTCATAGAAGGCAGCCATCTTCTTCGTCACCGCTGTGATAACCTCAAATTTCACAATTAGCCAAAATGTTCACCGCCTTTTGTGCAACCAAAAGGTTCATTACCATATTCAAAAGAGTCTCATAATCCTCTTTATCTTGAACCACATGAATCTAACCTCTAGCTCGGGGATTCACAGACTTTGCGAACACTGCAGTTATGTACATTGTTAAAGGAAGCTGTCAGGCTGTACTGTGACAGCAGGAACCTAAATAGCTTTACAGCCTCTCTACACCTACAGTAAGCTATAAAATGTTCCTGTACAGTCACGGAAAATGAAGTTCTGCACACTGTTGCAGGTCCCTATCCGGCTGTACTGACAGCAGGAAACTAAATAGCTTTACAGCCTCTCTACACCTACACTAAGCTATAAAACGTTCCTGTACAGTCACGAATAGTGCAGTTCTGCACACTGTTGCAGGTCCGCATTAGATTGTACGGTGACAGCAGGAACATATAGCTTTACAACCTCTCTACACCTACAGTAAGCTATAAAATGTTCCTGTACAGTCACGGAAAATGAAGTTCTGCACACTGTTGCAGGTCCCTATCCGGCTGTACTGACAGCAGGAAACTAAATAGCTTTACAGCCTCTCTACACCTACAGTAAGCTATAAAACGTTCCTGTACAGTCACGAAAAGTGCAGTTCTGCACACTGTTGCAAGTCCTTATCAGGCTGTACTGTGACAGCAGGGACCTAAATAGCTTTACATCCCCTCTGCACCTACAGTAAGCTATAAAATGTTTCAGTGCAGGTGCAGGAAGAAAAGTTTGCAAAACGTTTCGCCGGCTGAAGCTACGCTGACCGAACGCATGCGTATTAAGTTTTATGGACTGCCTTACTCGTGAGAACTGCGCGTGCGTGCAGATGCATTCTGAATACTTGTTGGAAAGGCTGGCTCATATAGAGCGAGTCGCGAAGCCTACAGTTTGAGAAACCGTACTTTGGCTAATTAAAAATTAGTTTAGACAGAATCCAGCAGGTTCAGGCGTCCCGACGTACAGAAACTACCGACATCCGTTAAGCAGGCTGCAGTAGTTACAGGGGATTCAAACTGTTCAGTGGCTTTTTACTCCTGTTTTAATGATACTACAGCTTGTAGAACTGTAGAAATTGATTTTTTTTCCTTGGCACTACAGCCCCAGTGGGCCTAGGCCTACCTCCATGAACTCCGGTAGAAATTGATTAGTAGTCTACAATTGCAAGTGTCTATATAATATTGTGGCACATATCATGTGCTTCCCCGAAATTTTTTTTATTGCTAGTGGGGTGGGACTAAGTCCCTTGTACTGCGGCCACTTCTGGCCTATTGTACCAGCCCCAGATGATAGGTCATGGTGATCGTGGAGCAATTGGTGGAATGAAGATTGGCAGGGGAAACCGAAATACTCGGAGAAAAACTGCCCCAGCAGCAGCGGGAGCGAACCCTGGACTCCGCGATGGGATGGCAGCGACTAACCCCTTGAGCTATGGCGGGGGCCTTCCCCCGAACTTATTCTCTGGCCTAATGACGTCCTTCCCGTGAGCTGCTACATAGAGACATGGGTGGAATGCCTTCAGACATCGTGTGAGGAGGCTGCGCGGGGGATGGAATGTTTAAGTACAGAGTGGCAGCTTCAAAAGTAGTGTGACATGTCGCAAATTTTACCTTCGTTTGATCCATACAGTAAGACGAAACCTTCTTTCTGTTCTCCTTCACTAACAACCCTTAGAGTCCTGTTGCACCTCCAAACTGAACCGATCCTCCTTCTCGTTTAGAAACCCCGGCTGTTACATAAGGTAAAGTTGTTCCCCTGCTTAAATAATTAAGCACCACGCCGTGAAGATATACGGAGGATTGGAGGTATAGCTCCACTATTCTTGAACTTGGCAGTAGATGGACGTGAGTGATCAGCTTAACGCCCCCGGCCGCTTTACTCCCGAAGAAAGAACCTCCGGTACCCATTGCATAAGGGGCTAAGTGAGCGGCCTGTACGTTGTGTAGAAGAGAATATTTCTGTTCCTGTCGGGATTCGAACTCCGGCCGCCCAGCCTGTAGCCCGTCGCTATACCGACTGAGCTTTCCCGGCTCACTACATATTATTTACTTATTTATTTATGATTTATATTTAACAACTCGGTATATAAGGCGTCGATTAGTAGAGTGGTTTGTTATTTCTGACTTCCGAAGAGCATGGAGGGAAATGAGGTGGAGTGTTTCAAGAAACTACGAGTATACCTACATTTGCATGTAAAATTTAGGGACAACACAGAAGTTCGCGAATAAACATTATATATCTCAATTTTCTGAGCGATTATGGTAGTCTGAGGATTACGGTATTAGTGTAGTATTCGAAAGGTCCTAGGTTCAATCCAGGCCTCGTAAGTAAATATTAACAACAGATCAGACACTATAATGATAACCCCTCAACTGAGGATGGGAGTGAAGCTATTTCCGAAACGCCGTCTACAATAAATGTATTTCAGACAATGCACAATGAGCAATGAGATCTGAACCGTGGACGTCCCGAATACAAAGCAGGTGCACTGACATCTGGTTGTGCAAGACGGTAACCTCTTCGGGGGCAGTGCTTCAGAAACATGTTTAGTGAGTTCTTAAAATAAGAGATGAGAAATGCGGGGAAATTTATTTCTGCACTGCACTGCATCCCCCTGCATTTCGGCCATCACTCGGCGTACGTTCAGTCGCAGTACGTTATTAATTGTGGCTGCAATCCCCACTAATTGAGAGGTCTCGAGGTCGAGTCGCCGGCTGAAGCACAGCTGTTTCTAGAACACACAGCGGGGCATGATGGATCCTCGAGAAACTCAAGCTCTGCTTTCTTAGCTCCACTTTGTGGACTGGATTTGTTTACGTCAAAAATGAAAGTATATCTGAAGAAACATCTGAATTATAGAAGCTTCTTGTCGTAATTGTATAGTAAAACCAATTATAATGCGTCCTCATCTATATAGGCCATACAGGGGTATCCAAAAATTATCATTCTACAAACAGACCAACTCTATTGAAATGTGTGACTAGGATTTTGAGGTTCTTATAGTGGTGTTTTGGGGCCTCACGAGGAATAGTTTAGTACATATTTGTTGACATACCTGCGAAACATCGTCAAACGTCGACCGGACTATTTAATATTCTGCCCTGAGGAAGGAAGAATTTCGTTTCTCCAACATATCTATAAATACTCGTAGCCACTAGATTACGTGATGCCACTCTCTTATACCGTGATAATTAAGGAGGTAATATCCCACGAAACGTCGGTAAATAACCTGAATTCAGGGTATCACTTTTTATACCCTGAAAATGGAGGCAGCGTAATCCTTTGAAACGGGATTTTCTCATATAATACTGAACATATAACTGTGCATTTGGGAGATCCTGTGTTCAAATATCAAATCAGAGGCCTGTTATCTTGAGGTTTATTTTTGTTTTCCTCAGTCCTTCCGAGCAAATTTAGAGAACGTGTCTTAAAGTAATCCGCGTTCTCTTTCTTCCGCACTTTTTACAATTCATCAGACTACGCAGTTGATAAACAGTCATTCTACTGACTTTTCGTTGCGCTTCGTAAGGGCTTGCTCACCCCTGGGTTAGCGGCGAACCGGAATGTCTCTGGGACACTGCGCAGTGCAGACATATTGCCGACATTAACAGAGGAGTTCTGTGTGGTCATCTACAATGGCGCAACTTATATTTAGTTTGTGTTAAAATTAGTTGCTTAGGTGACCCAAGTTCATCAGCATTTACATTATCTACGGAACACTCGATGGGGATGTACGGCTGCGGAGTTTAAATTTCATTGGTCGCATTAACCTGCAGTACGACCGAGGCCAGGCTCGGAGCCTTATCTTCATACCGTTTATTGCGAACGAATTTAGATGCATCAGTCACGGAAATCACTGCACGCTTAACTGAGGCTCTCTTTCGCGTCGATTTATCTGTGATCATGTTGTTAACACATTCGCATCAAAACTTAACTGACATCCACTGAAACTATATACAAGGGAGAGTCAGTAAATAGGTCACAAATGGAAGTAAACATGCTTAATGGATGTAATAGGTTTTCTATATGCATCACTAGGTAGCATACAGTCCCGGTAGTAGACGCGCATGCGCATGTTCAGAGGCTAGTTTATCCCTTCCGAAAAATAGACCCAGTTTCCCTTGTTGCTCAGCACGTGACCGACTCACATTAGAGCATAAATTGCTGATTTCAGTATTGCCTTACTTTCCTGGCTATTCGCGGCGCTGACAGAATCTAGACAACACAGAGTCGAGTGGTAAGCTGATTGAACTGATGAAATCCTAATGAGTTGGAATTATTTACAGACTTTAAGTTAAATAAATTAATGGCCTTCATAGATATAAATAGAAAATATAACTCTAAACCTCAACTTAAAGACTAAAAATATGATAATGTACAGCGTGATGATAGGGATCCCACATCTAAAGGAAACAATGGTGGAATGATGATTACGGGGGGGGGGGNNNNGAGGTGGGGGGGGAAAAGAAAAAAAAACTCGTAAAGAACCTTCCTTCGGTGACATTTCGTCCTTCATAATCTCATATGAAGTTAGCCAGGATTGAACTCAAGGCATAGCGGTGAAATGCACGGTCCAACCGTCTGAGTTAAGACGCGGCAATCAGTTTTTCGCAGGTTATAATATTTCTGAACTTTGCTGCTCGTGTAGGAAAAATGAATGCATGTCGTGTGTTGTGGCGGGGTGTGGTAGTGTTTATACACCACAGGAATCTCCAAACCGATGTACCGTCCTTGCCGTCTACCTCTCTCTTCCTCTGATTAGCCTTCATTAACACCTCGTGGCAATGCGGCCTGATGCCTGTCTAGCAGCGACTTCTCTTCCTTCACCCCGAAAAGATTTATCTACCGTCCGTCCTCCTAGACCTGGCCGCTCTCCTTAGAATGCGCCCAGCGGAGCTGTAACAGTGCACATGCCTTATGATTTCTTTTATTGCTAGTGGGGTGGGACTAAGTCCCTTGTACCAGCCCCAGATGATAGGTGAGAGTGATTGTGGAGCAATTGGTGGAATGAAGATTGGCAGGGGAAACCGAAGTACTCGGAGAAAATCTGCTCCAGCGCCACTTTGTCCACCACAAATCCCATTAGACAAGCCCTGGGATCGAACCCTGGCCGCCGCGGTGGGAAGCCAGTGACTAACCGCTTGAGCTATGGCGCGGCCCTATGCTTTATGATAGTACAAAAGTTACTGTGTGGATAACTCTCCCTTCTTCCAACAGTGAAAATGCAACAAATATCCCCACTCCTTTCCATACTTCTCATGCGCACTTCAGAGACCAGGTCTAAGAACACTGCCTGTACTAAAATGTCCACGAGTGGCTGCCGTAACAGTAAGTACTTCTGTTTAATAATATACTCTTCCGCCATGAGGTTAAGACGGCTGTAAAAATATTTAAGCACAGTTTGTGAACCATTTTAAAGTATGTTCATATAATTGGGGGGTTCACATATGACTGAAGTCCTAATTTGTTAAGGTCTTTAACGTGTACACAGCATGAGTCACGGAGCAGGCTCTGCACTTGTATTCGGGAGGTGCTCGTGATTTTACCCGGCCCCTCTAGGAAAATCCCAGGGCATGACCTCATTCTAACATTTTAAAATTAATCATTCATCTTGTTATCATTCCGTCTTATACAGTCTATATTCGAACCGAGGACCCTGAATACAAATCCAAAGAGTTTAGTACACAGCACGCTCGGTGTAAGATCAGTGCAACTTTTGTCTGTCAGATTTAACATCAGGGACAGAATACAGGCTGGCGACTAAGCTGAACACAAACAGAATGTTACCCGCCTTGGACTGTACTCGCAGAAAACAGATTTGTAAGTCCAAAATTCGTGCGGGTTCATTAGCAGAAGCCGTGATTCACACTGCGGGGACCAATGGCCCCCCAGTTTACGTCTAACTACATTTGTCAATAGAAACAAAAACAGACACTACTGACGTCTAAACAGAACAGCTCGATTTGAATATTTGAAGCGAATGACCATCCCTCCTTGCATTTACGAAATTTTGTCAATTACTTCAGATGAATTCCTCGATAAATAAGGGAGCAGACAGCTGCTTGCTGCTTGTTTCCTTGCTCAGTTTATTCTTCAGTCATCAAGCTGGAAGCAGTAAATTCCACCGAAAACACAGTAAACTTTTACGAGACCGAACGACATCACTTCTCAGAAAGGTAAGATAAGGCTATCCCTGTAACAGGCCATGAAGGCCCATAGGGTTGTGAGACGTCGAGGTTCTCACATTTTCCAGACAATCGGCTCACAGATGGAGGTAAGGTTGTCAGCCATATGCGCCGGCCGTCTTTTATCCTCCAGGAAGATTCCTGGTACTCATTCATGTTAGAGTCTGAGTCGACTCCAGGGCCTTAGTGCGACTGGAAGGATTAGGTCAATTGAAAAATCCAATGTCCTCATCGGGACTCGAACCCGCAACCTTCCTGCTTGTAGCATAGTGTCTCAACAAAGTACCCAATTGCGTGCCCCTATCTCAGAAAGAAGTACCCTAAATAGTTGATAATTTAAAAATCTGCAGTTACACGAACGCCTGAATTCTATGTTACTGGTGCTACTCCTTACCCCGTTCCTTTGCTGTTGATATTGCTGAAGGGAATTTGAAAAAAAAAAGAAAAAAGAAGTATGTTAGAGTACTCACCGATGTCAGAACCTCTTCTCCAACATTCATAAATGTCGGTCCATCCTGTGCTGTGTAGTAAAGAACACACGTAATGGTATCATAAACTACGGTTTCTCAACATTTCTCACGTGGCATCGCTCTTCACAACAAACCAAAACAGTCATTATTTTAAAGCCATGTAGCTGTACAGGGCCAGTGCTAGACTGACTACAGTCCCAGGAAACGAAAAATTTCGCCGACCCCCTTCCCCACCTCAATTAAAGACAGATCATCTTAAAACTCCGTCAAAATTAACATCATGACTTTTCCAAATAATGTGACGAAATATTTCTAAAGTGGTATAATTCTTATATAACTTTTATTTATATTGGTGCATTCGAATTGCTGCCAATTAATGATAAAGCTATCCCTGTAACAGGCCGTGGAGACCCACAGGGTGGTGAGACATCGAGGCTCCCACGTTTTCTAGACAATCGACTCTCAGATGGCGGAGAGGTTGTCAGCCTTATGCGCCGACCGCCCTTTACCCCAGGAAGATTCCTGGTACTCATTTCTGTTAGAGGCTGGGTAGGCCCAAGGGTCATAGTGCGGTTCGAAGAATTAAGTCATGATCTCATCGGAAATGGAACCCGCAGCTACCGCGTGCCCCCAAATAAATATCAGCAGAAACTAAAGATGAAGAAGGATATTGAGAATGAGCCACCACTAAATTCATGTGTCCTCTCGACTCGCACGTGTTGCGGCGTCGGCGTCGGCCCTGTGCATGCAAGTAGGGACGGACCTCCCAACGACGAGGAATACGCGCCAACCGTTGAGATCGGCGGACAGGGGCGGCCGACGGAGCCATAAAGTAACCTGACGTTTATGGAGCATCACAGTTTAAATGCGATTAGAAGACCCTCCACAGTTTCGAAATAAAAGGAAATTGTTCCTCTCGCCTTCCTTTGTTTCATTGAACGTCCTGGCTTCAAATCACAAACAGGCCCCTGGCTAATCCGACTCTACTTCCTCGTTGTTTCCCCAGGGAAATTCCGGGATAATGTCCCATATCTGTTCTCGACTGCTTCTATCCACCGACATTCCAACATTCCAAAATTATTTTTGTGCGGTTCTGTATGGGCGTGAAACTTTGTCTCTGACATTAATGGAGGAACATAGACTGAGGGTGTTTGAGAATAGGGTGTTGAGGAGAATATTTGGACCGAAGAGGGATGAAGTGACAGGAGGTTGGAGAAAACTGCATAATGAGGAGCTTCATATCTTGTACTCTTCTCCAAGTATAATTAGAATGATCAAGTCAAGGAGGATGAGGTGGGCAGGACATGTAGCACAAATGGGGGAGACGAGGAATGCGTATAGGATATTGGTGGGAAAGCCAGAAGGAAAGAGAACACTGGCGAGACAAAGGCGTAGGTGGGTGGGCAGTATTAAAATGGATTTTAGAGAGATAGGATGGGATTGTATGGATTGGATTGATCTGGCTCAGGATAGGGATTCCATAAAATACTTGGAAATTCTTGGGTAGCTGCAGAATTGGCGGCTCCTCAAGAAGAGCTCAACTCCATGAGTAAGTAAGTAAGCGGTTTGTTTATTGGCGTTTTTAGAATCTTGGGCCTAGGCTATATAGCGTCTGATTGAGAACGACTAATGATTATTCCCGGCATTTGCGTCTACATTATAAAGACCAGTCACTTAACACTGATTAGGGATATAATCTCTGTCTATTCTGAGCATAATTTGAAACGCGTGTGCCTACAACGTGGTAACGGAGTATAAAATATTCTGTATATGGTACATATAGTTACAATTATGCTTTAATCCTCTGAAGCATTAAAGTCACCTTAATCAAAATTTTCTTCGCATGAAACACATTACTTCTCTAATAAAAAGATAAACGCTGAAGTCCTATTTAGTTAAACGATAACAACTCATTTTAAGTACCATCATATGAAACATATACTCGTATATGCACTGTGTGGAAAAAATGCGGTGTTGTTTACTGTTAAAACAAATGGCATATATAGTTATTACTGTGCTTGAACCGTTTAAAGCCCAATAGTTACTATATACACCGCATGTTTTAACAAATAAAATCTCTGCATTCTGCCCACATAGTGTATTATTTGTGTGTTCCGTATGGTTCTCACAATAAACAGCGACTGTTTCCCGAAGCAGCGTTAACCGGTTGGGCTTTGTAGCGGAGACGTAATGTGTTTCCTGTGAGGTACGGACTGTATCCTTATATATTATTTGTGTGTTCTGTATGGTTCTCACAATAAACAGCGAATGTTTCCCTAAACAGAATTAACCGGTTGGACTTTGTAGCGGAGACGTAATGTGTTTCCTGTGAGGTACGGACTGTATCCTTATATATTATTTGTGTGTTCTGTATGGTTCTCACAATAAACAGCGACTGTTTCCCGAAGCAGCGTTAACCGGTTGGGCTTTGTAGCGGAGACGTAATGTGTTTCCTGTGAGGTACGGACTGTATCCTTATATATTATTTGTGTGTTCTGTATGGTTCTCATAATAAACAGCGATTGTTTCCCGAAGCAGCGTTAACCGGTTGGGCTTTGTAGCGGAGACGTAATGTGTTTCCTATGAGGTACGGACTGAATGTTTATATAATATTAAGAAGCTAAGATTCGAGTGTGTGTGTCCAATCGAATCACCCTCACTAGATGCTGAGTGACCAGTAGGAGTCAGACCCATCATTTCGTCCCAGAGGAGGCCCCATTTTTAAACAAGCAAAAGTTTCGGAATGAACAAAAATATAAAACCGATATTAACTATGCTGGCGAGAGCCAGCCCTTAAATAGTTGTGTTAAGATGTCCCCAGTATTTTCGTCTTGGTGGCGTAGTGTATTTGCAAAGCAGCTGAACTATGATGCAGAAGTAATTAAAACGAGGCTCACCCACAGGCCACATTTTGTTCAGATGACTGTGTTTTATTGTGCGGACAGCTTGCCAAGAGCGTACCCCACTCAGTATGTTCCGTGCTTATTATTAGGTTCACTTTGTCTCCCCATCACAGTCACGACGGAGCGCGTCTGTCTTGCGCTTACAGCCCTGTCCGAAAGAGATGAACAGATAGTAAACAGATCCAAAATATTTAACGACGTTACGTAGTACTTTAACGAACGAATACAACCGCATGTTTAGTTATTCTGCGTATTGCATTACTCTTCAACCCTGAAGGCAGAGGAAGTATATTCCTCCGAAACTTCTGTGTGAGATCCTACCTCACTAAATGACAAATGACATCATACTCCATTCAGAGGCGTGAGAACCTCAGATCCAACACGAACTCCGTTTCTCAACACGCCGTGTCAGTGTTTCCTACATTATTACATATGCACAGGCTGAAGATACGTTACGATACGATAAGATTGAGGACACACACACTTCAAATTTATGGCTAAGTGATAAGATCTAATTTCCGTATTCAGTGACAATATGTTTCTGTCCGTGTGTAACAACTGTTAGCAGAGTCCACGGATCCTCGTGATCAAGAAGACCAGATGAATAATGTCTCTCCTGTGAACGAAGTTCCGCGGGAGTAATAAGTCTTGATTCTGCGCACACCGTGGGAACTCCCCACTGTGGGGTCTGTCCTCTCCATTAATATGGGCAGACAATCGCTCTGCTCCGACATAAACCTATGGCAACGCTGACTTAACGTCTTGAAGTCTAAACATCTGTTTCGTCGGTTGCTTTACGGCGCTGTTAGCAGCTGGACTACGCAACATGGAACGGTAGGATGACAGATCAATCGGAGAGGATTTGGGGGAAGCGGTAGTGGCCTATTTGAAGGGCACCACGAACAGCCTCAATGAGGATAGCTCACCCGAATATGAGACATATAAGCCTGGAACGCTGCCACTAGCTTAGCCTGTTGCCTGAGAGAAAGTAGGCAGTAAGACATTGCATTTAAGGGAGTAAAGGAAAACAAATTTTCACCCATCCTGTTTCGAAGGTTCCCAAGCAGTGCCCGCTGATCCTTCTGTTAGAAGTAAGTTTGAGAAAGGAAATAGTAAGGGTTAGGATGTGAACTTTGTTATGAGCATATGAGAGAATTTAAGCGGAGCTTTACTGCCAATGATGGGAAATAAGTTTTATATTAACCCTGGAAGGGCTGCATTTAAGTAAAATTCTGATTTAACATTAGGTTACTTCAAGGCGAAATTTTGATATCACCATTAGGAGGGCTGGTTGTGAAGCAAGTATTGAAGTTTGGAACTTGCTTACCAGCTCAGCATTTGCTCTAGGATCGAGGTAAACAACGGGAATCCTTGATGGTGTTAGGTTAGCTAAGTTTTATATAAATAATATTTCTAAAATCAATTCCTGCCTCACAGAAAACAATACAGTGCTCAGATCAAGAGAACATCGCCGCTGTCAGTAGCCTACATGCTGGGATCATTACTGAATAATAAGTAAGAACTACGCCATGAAGGCGTATAGAGGAGTGGATGTATAAATCCAGTTTTCTTGATCTCGGCACTAGTTGGAGGTGAGTGGTCAGCTTCACGTCCCTGCCGCTTTACCCCACGGGAAAAGGCCCCAGTACCCATTGTATAGGAGGCAGGGTGAATCCCAGGGCCCCTCTGGACGACAAGGAGAAATGAAAATATTTGATCCTACTGGGAATCGAACTCCGATCATCCCGTAGCCAGATACTTCATAAACCTAAGAAAAAATCAGGTGGCATACACATACAGATGTACAGACACAGACATACGGAAACAGACAGCAAGGTGATCTCATAAGCTTTCATTTATTTTTTCAAAAGAAGGAAAGTAGGCTAAAAATGGTTCTTAAACAGGATGTGAGCATGTCAGCTGGATTCGTTTGGTTCAGGTTGAGGATCAGGGTACAAAAAATCTGTGTCCCGAAAGAGACATGGAATTTCTCGAGCTATTAGTTTCCTAAAGGTTGAACGCATCTCGTTTGTTTGTTACTTAGTTTATGTTCATACGAAAACCTGTCGCTCCTCCAGAAAACGGTCTCGTGTAAGTGACTTTATTAATCTGCGACTGCCGGAAAATGCCATGACAGATCTGGAGTGCATTGCGAGTTGGCCTCTGTCAAGCGAAAATAAACCTGTTGTAATGTGCAAGACAAATGACTTTAATTCTATTCTTGGGAAGTATGCTGTGCATTGTGGTGCGGACAGCTTTATCGCCTTTCCTTACAATCAAGTCGCAGCCACACACAAATGCATGTATATTCTAACAGAACATAGGTCTCCGGCCGAAAATTTTTTGTTAACGCATGCTGGCAAAATTAAAAGGGTAAGGTCATTCCTGTACTTAACTAAGTGATTTGCTAACTAAGATTTGCTGTCTAAAGGCCCCAACTTACTGAGATCATTTCCAATTTTCGCATGATTTCCTTATTTTGAAAGAAAAATGTTTATTTTTGTTTTCACATCCAAAACGTCAAAGCCAACGGTGGAGTCAGAAGAGACTGCCGTTGCTAGACATCGGCTCGCTAAATATGTTCCCACGGCAACGAATACATAGAGTGTCGCGGTGTTTTCTATGCAGCTCGTGTCGTATTAAATACTTAACACGTATTAAAACGAAGGTATGAGATTAATTCTTCCCTTAACTTCTTATTATATCTGATTACAGAAACAGGTTCAGCTTCCGAAACGTCCTAAAATGATAGACGGTGTCCAGCATAGTATTTCTGTAATGTATAGCTCCAGGATTTATTAAATTGGGCAATAGATGCAGGCGAGTGGAGAACTCCACACGCAGATCGCTTGACACCCAGGAAGATGGCCACTTCCTCTACAGGAGACTGGGTAGACCCCAGACCCGGTCTGCAATCTATGGGATTGGGGAAACTGAGCATCTGCCGGGAAACAAACCCCCATTTCCTAGTCGCCCAGCTCGTAGCCTAGTCACTGTATGGCTACTGACTAGCCTAATTAATGATATCATCCCGGAACTTGGGCGCAGATGCGGACTTCTTCAGTGAGCAGAGGCATACAAGGCAGGAGTACCAACCACATCGGCGAGGTAAGTTTCGGTTTGCTCTGTTGCCATTACTGTTTGACATTAACGTACTTCTATAAGACGTCACATAAATGGACTCGAATCTCGACAGGGCACAGGATAAGCTGACGTTCTTCGTGGTTTCCGTCCATCCGTTCACGAAAACTTTGGGACAGTATTTCATATTCAGTCACAACCTCTGCCTCCCACATCCTCAGTAACTCAGTGTCTTATCATTCGACCCTGTTAAGAGATCCACAAAGATTCTGCTGTCTAAATAATCACTTAATTGGTAGTTCCAGCAAGACCTTCTCGATGTTAGGGCGGTGACGCGGCTGCAGGTTTCTGCTCTGTACCGTCCCGTTTGGGGACAGGACCACTTCGCGTGAGAGAGCGCCATTGAGCAGTCCCTGAGCGACAAGTTCCCACATGGCTTCACGGCTGGGCTCAGGGGGTGCATGTTTATGCCCCGCCATTGCTACCCCTTACGTGGCTGTACCATGCAAATATCAGTAAATTCCATCTGAGGTTGTTACGGATGTGAGTACGAAAAGCACCGTCTTCTGGCATGTGACGCCGTCTAACCTAATAGAAATTTACCGAGGTTTAGCAGCATTGTATTACCTCCGTCCTCCTGCGAGAAAATGATTCTCTTACACTGATAAAGCAGGCAGAAAATTCCTACGAAATACGAACAGACCTCTTCTAGACTACACTACAGCACATCCCAAGGGAAACTAATGTTCACTCACTGCTGAGGCCCTCGGATCGCACTGGGTAGCAACTCGGCTAAACTAGAAGGGATGTCTGTACTGAACAGGTTGGTTTACCGGTAAAGATATGGGTTCACACTCGGGATGTCTTCAGTTCCAATCTCGTCTGGGACGCAGGCTGTCTTAATTCAGGTTGTCTGCAGTTTCCTTAGTCACTCTCGACAAATTTATATTGACCAGGACATGACTATTCGTGATACATCCTTTCCAATTCATCTTTCATATATCATTCTACCCTTCGGCTCCGTGAAATCTGGTTACTGACAGCGTGGCCACGACAGGGCTCAAGCGGTTAGTCGCCGGCTTCCCACCGCGGAGGCCCGGATTTGAGCCCTGGTCAGGATATGTGAGGTTTGTGGTCTACAAAGTGGCACTGGAACAGCTTTTCTCCAAGTATTTCGGTTTCCCTTGCCAGTTCTCATTCCACCGACTGCTCCACAATCATCATCATTATCTATCATCTGGACCTGGCACAGTGGGCCAGTAGTGGCCGCAGTACCAAGTGAACTCAGTCTCACCTCACTGAGAATAATGAAAGAAATATAATATGTATTGTAGTTACTGACAGCGTCGTTTAATAACCAACAGAAGAAACGGGATAAAGATCGTGACCTACTTAAACAGCTGACCTACCGCCTCCGTTGTAAATTACAGTCCGGGGGAAGTCATAAAACTGATCATTAAGAATGCTGTAACAAGAATTCGACGTCGAGACTCTCAGAACGAGACACAGATACATTACTGGGCATCTTCTAAGAACCCGCGGAGTATGTCTGCATAATAAAGAGCGCAAACAGGCGCATCACTGCTGCTGGAGGAAGGTGGGCCACATAAATCTATGTGACGCACTGTTTCGTGCTGTACAGCTTAGCATCTTTAAAATAAAATTATATGTCTCAATTCATTACCAGTTCATTTCATACGAAACCCTCGTCCCGCCTGGCACCTCGCCCAAGTTGCACATTCATCATGCACTTTTATTCGCTGATTCTCCTTCATTTTATGATGTTACGTCCATGCAACGCCGAGTGGTAGGGAGATCTCCGAATGATAAACTTGAAAGAATAGATCTATGGGGGAAATTATCATGATTTACAGTCATATGTTATCTCTGTCTTTGAATTGGAATGTACACTAAATATTCTTCATATTTTGGTTAAAGAAACAAGACTTTTCGGAAGCTGATTATGCTTCCGTCATCAGAAAGAAATTAAACCTATCCTGTTGGGTCCATTAGATGTGTTAATATCCGTGAACAGAGATTAGTTCATCTAACTGACCAAAAATAATATGGTTCATATTTTTTTAACATGATCACATAAGTACAGACAGCTTACGAAATATTATGCTTGTTTAACCAAATGAATCCGGTCTAGAAACCCGAAATTAACAGCCATGGGGATCCGTTGCGTTGACCACGTGACACCCGCTATCCTCAAAAGTTGGCACTAACTTCACCGACAAGCGGCGGTCTCTCGGTCGGTATAGTTCGCTTGCGGACTAAAGACCATTGAGGGAGGAAGGAACCAAACGAATACTGTCACGTGTGTGAGTGACTGTTGTCGGGATTTGGATTGGTGACTCGATTTATTGAACACTTACACACCCAACTCGTAACTACACTTTATAGGTCACCGTCACACACAGACTAGTGTCCTCATTCTGTTACATTCTCCACAAGCCGTTCCCTGGTAACGAATTTTAACACAGGAACTATAACAGTCTCACTGAATTACACATTCCAGATATCACACATAAATTGTTCTCTTCACAGCCGGACTTTCAACTGAGCACTCATACATTAATCAGTTTCCTCAAACCTGTCTTCGTTATATCTCGGCACGGACCACACAGAAACACCGTTCTATTGCCGTACCATTGTTACGTTCGTGTCTGTTGCTGTGGAAAGGCGTTTACCGAGCCGGTTGCCTAGAAACGGCTTATGCTTATCTCGCAGTCGTTGCATAGTAACGGCTCTACACGCCACAATACGAAAGATATGTCCCGCATGTGTGTCGGTTCAATAACTGACCTTTGACACAAATCTTTGGACTTGTCCTCGGTGTTTGCCTGTACGAACTTAGGAAAATCACAGACCCGTTCAATCACGCTCTACGTCGAGTTTCGAACTCGAGACCTCCCAACCACGAATCATCAATAAGCCACACAACCTGGACGTGCTGTTAATGGCAAGGCGTCCAGTGGCCCCGAATTAGGAGACGTGAAATGAAAATACAAATGTTTATGATCTCTCATGCATTATTATGTTAACAAGCAACATAAATCATAAAGAATTTGCATATATACAAACACCGAGACGGCATAGGTCAGTTAGTATGGTGAGCGGGCTTCAAGATGGACGAATGAAGAAACAGGGTTCGATTCTCAGCATCTTATCGAGACCAGAAAACTGACCGGTCACCTCCATCTAGTGCAGAGATTAAGAGGGGTGGAGCAATACATCCACTCCTCACTACATCCTCATGGTGTTTTGCTTATTTAAGCACAGGGACCACTTTATGTGTTACATATGAGTCTGCCCATCTCAGATCCCTGGTCATTTTACCCTCCTCCCTTGTCCTATACTTCTTTTTAATCTTTTTCTCCTCCTAGTGAATGTTTTCGAGGATTTACTCAGCCACTGCGTCTAGAGGCTGCTACAGTATCCTAAATGGCTGACCTGAAAGTACAGTTTGTTGGCGTGTGTCGGTGCTTTGGGCTACAGAAATTTTGAATTCTCTTTATTAACTGTTTCTTGTCTCTCTCAATGCATCCAGCTACTGAGTAGTAACTTACTTCAAAATGGAGACCCAAGCTTTGTCTCCTTTGTGCCGAAACGTCGATCCTCATGAGAATAGCTCTCCTATTACTAATTCAGGTACCACAACCACTAACTGCCATACATCAGTATAACTGAAGTGAAGTCTGGAAAGATCTGCTGGGAGGAATTTCTCATAGTGCAATGAACGGTCCTCTGGTTTGTGTCACTGCTGCAGAAGGAGAAGAGGAAGGAGGAAGAGAAGGAAAAGGAGAGGAGAAAATAGAAAAATAACGAAGGAGGAGTGGAGAAATGGAGGAAGAGTAGAAGAAAGGAAACAGGAAGTGGAAGAGTGAACAGAGATGGTAAAATTAAGGAACAGTGTAGAAACGGGAATGAAGGAAACGAAGTTGAAGAAGGGAGAAGAAAAAGAAGATGAGATAAGAAGAGGAAGAAAATAAGGAGAAGGAAGTGGACAAGAGGTAGTTGAAGAAGAAGGGAGGAGGAAAGAAGAGAAGATAAAAGTAGGAAGAGGAGAAAAGTGAATAAAAGGAACTAGAAAATAGAAAGTTGAAGAATTTATTAGAAAGAGGAGAAAAAATAAGACGAAGAGGAAAATGAGAAGGAACACGAGAAAACGACGAGGATATAAAGGAGAAGGAATATGGAAGAAGGAATTAGAACAACGGGGAACCAAAAATAAAATTGTTGTTTTTATGTCGTCTTTAAATCATCATTGCCATCGTTGCATCTGCCGAGTTTGGTGTCTCAGACGAGATTCGAAACTATGACTTCTGGAGCACGAAGTTCTAACCGCTGGTCCATAACGCTATGTTGGGAAATCCGCCCTCCGCCTGCCGCCCTTGCCCAGTACACATACGATAAATTCTCCGTCGGTCCGACACCCTCGCCTGAGTTCGAACATGTGTACTCCGTACAAAATGAAGCGTCAAACCCCTTTCATTGTAACGTAAGGAAAAGTTAAACCTGTGTCATAAAGGAATTTGGGGGATGGAGGTATCTTTCCATGCATTCCTAACCTCGGCACTAGATGGAGGTGAGTGGTGAGCTCCACGGCCTTACCGCTTTAGCCCCAGGGGAGCAGCTCCCGGTACCCATTGAATTGGAGCCTGTGTGGGCCTCAGAGTCGGTCTTGATACTGTGGAGCAGCGAGAAATCTCTTGCTCCTACCAGGAATCGAACCCAGACTCTTCCGTCGCTATACCGACTGCGCTGGAATATCGTGTTGTGGGGAGGGGCAATTGCGAGCCGTTTAGCTGACAAAACGGCTTAACTTAGACCTTGCGTCGCGAAGCAAGTTTAAAAATAAAACTGTGACTCCAATTCTCGTTTTACTTTCGTCGAGTCAGGCCGGATTCATCACGCTAAGTGGCATCTCGCTAGCAGTGTCATCTAGGTGTGGAGCGTCACACTAACAGAGAGGTTTGTCCTTCTTGCCTTGCCATTTAATTAACATAAATATAAAGAAGCAGTGATGTCCATAGGAACAGATGTTTTGAAAATGTGGCACAATTCAGATAAAAAATAATAAATAATAACGATAACAGATCGAAACCTGATTCCGGAGAAAATTAAGAGGCGATTGAACTTGGGTAATTCAGTCCAGAACCTTTTGTCTTCTCGTCTGCTGTCTAAAAATATAAAAATTAGAATATACAAAACTATAATTTTTCCTGAGGTTCTGTATAGGTGTGAGACTTGGTCTCTGACATTAATGGAGGAACATAGACTGAGGGTATTTGAGAAGAGGGTGCTGAGGAGAATATTTGGACGAAGAGAGATGAAGTGACAGGAGGTTGGAGAAACCTGCATAATGAGCAGCTTTATAACGTGTACTCTTCTCCAAGTATAAAGCCAGAAGGAAAGAGACCACTGCGAAGACCAAGGCGTAGGTGTGTGGACAATATTAAAATGGATCTTAGAGAGACAGGATGGGATGGATTGGATTGATCTGGCTCAGGATAGGGACCAGTGGAGGGCTCTTGTGAACACGGTGATAAACCTTTGGGTTCCATAAAATGCTGGGAAATTCTTGAGTAGCTGCAGAATTGGCGGCTCCTCAAGAAGGGCTCAGCTCCATGAGTGAGTAAGTACGTAAGTAAATGTCCACTTATCACGCATGCTACAGGGGTTGACAAACAGCGAAACAATTCATAGACAAAGTAACTCTGATGTGGAATGCGAAAAGTATGCACCGCGTCATGAAGACGTATGGGGGAGTGGATTATGCCTCCACCATTCTCTATCTCTGTACTAATTGGAGGTGAGTAATCAGTTTCATGCCCCTGCCGCTTTACCCCTGGTACCTATTGGATACGAGGCTGGGTGGGCTCCAGAGCCGGTGTGGATGCTGTATAATAGAGGGAAATATCTTGCTTCTGCCGGGAATCGAACCACGGCCATCCAACCTGTCTTTATACGGACTGAGTTATTCAGAATGCGATTTGGCAAGTGAACGTAGATATTTTGTAGTCAATTCTCTCCCGGTGGGAGAAATTCTTGTCCAGTAGTTACTGAGGTTTTTTCCCACGGCGGTGAAGCGACAGGGAGGCTGCAAACAGACCTCCAGCTACAAACGTATAAGATTATGAATCTCCCCCTTGTTTTGATACAAGTTAATATTGCGAACGTGGAGCTTACATCCCAGTGAAATATGCTACGTTTTACAGGCGTTGCTTTATGAAGAGGACTTGGCGGTAAATTCTTTCTCCCTTAAAGAAATATGGTGTCTACACAGGCAATATAATATCAGTGGTCAGTGACACCGTTTAGCACTTGTCCTCTCGGCTTGGGAACTCACCCACGCAAGGCTCTCTCTAGGGAGCATCCAACTGTCTTTACTTGAACTCTTACGGCAACAATTTATTACCTGGTGCAGGAACATTTCGGGTTTCGTGGCAACGCTCCACGGGTTGTCACACGGATAAAGAATGGTCATTACCAACTTTATATAAACCTGTTGCGTAACGCGTATGCGAGCAGACCAGACATGCTGAAGAAGAAGCTCAGTTAGTATAGTGATCAGACTATGGCCTGAACGAGAGGAGAGTCAGGGTTCGATTCCAGACAACGGCAGAATCTTTCCTCTGGAGTCCTCTGAGTAACCTATCCAATGGGCCGAAGCGTGAAGCTCACCACTCACACCTTATAATGCAGAAATTAAAAATGCGTGGATGCGTGTATGTACACGTAGGTTATTTAGCCTCTAATTTTAGGATATATCGGCTGGAAAAACCGCCTCTGTGGTCTAGTGGTCAGAGTTCCTGGGTACAGATTCAGAGGTCCGGTTTCGATTCCTGGAGCTACCAGATTTTCTGAGAAGTAGTGGGTCTGGAACGGGGTCCACTCAGCCTCGTGAGGATAATTGAGGAGCTATTTCAAGGAAATAGCAGCTCCGGTCTAGAAAACCGAGATTAACGGCCGTGGGGATCCGTTGCGCTGACCACGTGACAGCCTCTATCCGCTAAAGTTGCCACTAATGAATGAATGTATGTATAAGAGGTGGGCCTTCTCGGCCCTCGCACCTCAACCTACAGTGGAAAGTTGGCACTAGCTTCGGCGACAAGCGGCGGTAGCCCGGTCGGTATAGTTCGCTTGCGGACTACAGACCACGGAGTTTTTTATATCAGCTGGAAATGGTTTCGGAAGTAGTGGCCTAATCGGGGCATTGCCCTGGAATTCAGTTGAGTTGGTGCAATTCAGTGTAGTGCACTACAGCGAGTTGGTTGGTGAGTGGGTGAGTTACAGGACTGCTGCAGATCAGTCCTTGTGAACTGTTGTTGTTAGAAACTGGTAGCTGAGTCCGGGGACAATTCGGGAACCCAGAGTAAGAGGAAAGTCCGTCGTTAGAAGCCGCTACCAGACAACGACTGGTGAAGACACAGCAGAGTGTGTAGTTACGATAACAGCCCGATCGTTACAGTGTAGCAGCGAATTCACACTTTGCGACAGAGCGAGCAACTGCAACTGTGGAGAAGGGGGGCGCGAATGTAAGCCGGGAAGGTGTGGAGTGGGATCCTGGATGGGGCGGAACACCAAGATTCAAACAGCTGTGTGGGTAACATCAATTTCCGGTTATTGTTTCGACTGCTCAATCAGGTTTCAATCTCCTACGCTAATTTAGCTGTAATGAGGACAACAGATCTTCATCTGAGTAACAGAGTGTACTATATCCACAAACACAAATTTTCGGGAAATTGGGTTTGAGGTTAGGTACTCCTCTGCAGTGTAACGTGACTTAGAACACGACACGTTCTGAACTCTCACAGCTGCCGATACATGGGACTTCTCCCCACGGTATCAATAAAAACGGAAGTGAATGATCAGCTTTACGCTCCGGCCGGTTCTCCCCTGTTCGTACCGCAAGGTAGGTTAGCTGGGCATCACAGACGTTTGGGTATAGGCAGAAGAGAAAAATCTGTTCCTTTGTCAGGAGTGAAGTCAAGTCCCATCCAGTTCGGAGCCAGTCGCAGGCTAAAATTCACTCTTCGCCAACGGTCGTTTACAAGGCAATCTTTGCCGATATGACGATGAGTTTCATGGTAGGTGTTTCCTAAAATTTCGCAGGGACCTCAAGATTCGTTTTTCAAGGTAAAACAATAAGCCACCAGATATAAAGATGTCAGTCATACAAGGAAAGGAACATCCGCAGATTATAAATAATTTCCTCCGAAACGTCTGCCAACGTCAACCATGTTACATGGCATCATATTCCAGAAGAGGGAGAAGCAGCCGTTGCTATACTGCCACCAGTACTCCAATGGACTGGCTGAGTAGCGATCACGTTCGAACCCCAACACGCACTAACTTAACAATGGTACAACAACAGATGAACAATGTTTTCCACGTGGTCCGTGTTGAGATGGTATAACCGGGACGGTTTGGGGCATCTAGTTAATTGTAAGAGTGCTCAGTTGAAAGTCCGACTGTGAAAAGAAGAATTTATGTGTGATATTTTAAGTGTGTACTTCAGTGACACTCTTATAGTTCCCGTGTTAAAATCCGTTTCCAGGAAAGGGCTAGTGGAGACTATAATAGACTGAAGACACTAGTTTGTGCGTGGCAGTGATCCGTAAAGCGTAGTCACGAGTCATGGGTGTGTAAGTGGTCAATAAATGCAAAATCCAATCCAAAACCCGTCGATATTCACCCCTAATCCCACACAGTGTTTCTCTATGAATAGGCTACTGCACGGCAACGTTCGCATGTTCGAAACAGCTTTCTCCTAAACTTCTGGCGGATCACACGTCGTCACACGCCATGGTAGCCACCGTCAGAAACCCTCGTTGCCATCGTTACGGCGTCTTCCGTCTTCCTTGTTAAAAGGACAAAATGGATGGGATGGTATGGACTGGGTTAATCTGGCTCAGAAAGGCTCTTGTGAACACGACAATGAAACTTCGGATTCTATAAAATTTTGTGAAATTCTTGAGGAACTGGGTGATTGGCTGAGCTTCAGGGGTTACATAGTAGTTTAATAACCGACCGCCTCTGTGGTCTAGTGGTCAAAGTTCCTGGCTAAAAATCCAGAGGTCCGGGTTCGGTTCCCGGTGCTACCAGATTTTCTGAGAAGTAGTGGCTCTGGAACGGGGTCCACTCAGCCTCGTGAGGATAATTGAGGAGCTATTTTAAGGAAATAGCGGATCCGGACTAGAAAACCGAAATTAAGGGCCGTGGGGATTCGTTGCGCTGACCACGCGACAACCTCTATCCACTAAAGCTGGCACTAACTTCGCCGACAAGTGGCGGTCGCTGGGTCGGTATAGTTCGCTTGCGGACCCAGGCCACGGAATTTAGATCCATGTAACCTATGCGGCACGCGAAGACCAGCATTCAACATTCTCGTAAACGTAGCTGTGAGCTATGGTCCACTCTTGTTCTGAGTTCCCGTCATGTCACGAGAGCGTCATATGACGGAGGACAAGGCGACGCGCTGAAGAGCAGCAAACCGCACACGCGTGTGGGGGACACATGATTCTTCTAATTGCACGCGAAGTGTGGTGACAAGTGTGTGCGTGGGAGTGTGTGGGAGTGCGTGCGTCCAGCCTTCATACAGACCCGTATTTGAGACCCGGATGCTGTATATGAACTTTATTACAGCAGGTGTTTTCTGGGACCACTCGTTGCATTATTGTAAATTCATGCATCTGGGTTAGCATAATCCAGCGGATCTTAAGCAAAGAAAAAATTCTCGGGACAGCATTTAAAAGTTATAAACACGACGCGTGGCCACATAACTCAAAACACTGGAATACGGGTCATTTGTTTATACTTAAAACAGATCCTTTAAATATAACTATTTAGGATTTCAGGATCTAACAGCGGCGATTATGAAGAGTGCTGCTTTCCGTTACGTGACGTCAGTGTTTTGAATGAACGTAACGGCTGAAGAGTAGCACCCAAGAACAGACAAGTAGATCGGGGAACCACCGGACTACGCGACGGCACATCCAACAAGGTACTACTAATCACGGTTGTTAAAAGGTAAAGTTGTCCCAGTGCTTAATTAATTAAGCACTACGCCATGAAGGCGTATGTGTGAGTGGATGTATAGATCCATATTTTCTTGACCTTGACACTAGTTGATGTGAGTGGTCAGACAACCCGGCCGCTTTACCCTTGGGGAAGAGACCCTTTATCCATTGGAAACGAGGTTGGGTTAACCCCAGAGCCGGTCTGGACGACGTGGAGAAGAGAAAATTCTTGACCCTTCGGGGACTCGAACTCCGATTCCTCAGTCGTAAAGCCCGTAGCCAGTGGCTGTACGGACTGAGCTATTCAAGATTGTTATTAATTTAAATTTAAAGTAAAGCGCGAAGAAAGTGTGATTACCGTTATTTGCGGCCGCTCGCCAAATGGGAGCTGACTCACCGGACACTTCCTCAGTGAATCGTTTGTAAGTAGTCCAGAGTCGAGCAGGTTACTGAAGCGGTAACGCACTAGACTTGCATTCGGGATGGTCTTGGTTCAAATATCGGCGGGAAACAGGCTGCCCTCACCGAGATTTGTCGTGATATTCCTCAGTAGCTGGAGAGAATAAAAATCTCGACCCCTGCCAGGAACATATTGTTTGGTCATCGTGGCCGTAGCACAGTTACTACACTGAGTGAGCTATCCTGAAGCCAACTCAAACATTAAATGCCTACCTCTGAACAGAGATTTGTAACGCA
Source organism: Cryptotermes secundus (assembly GCF_002891405.2). Classification (NCBI taxonomy): domain Eukaryota; kingdom Metazoa; phylum Arthropoda; class Insecta; order Blattodea; family Kalotermitidae; genus Cryptotermes; species Cryptotermes secundus. Next base: position 547,215 of record NW_019733846.1, on the reverse strand, counting down.
GGCGACCGAAAATCAACTTTGTGTATCTGAGAAACAAATGAAAGAAGATACAGAACCGTAAATACAAACGGATTTTTATGTGAATCCTCCCTATCTTATTCAGAATGCTTTTTGGCTGCCTGTCACAGCGGTTGCGTTGTCTAAGGCATTACCAGTCTTCGCCTGCTCGAACACAGGAATCGTTGGTTCGAATCCCACTAAAGCCATAGATATTTGTTTGCATTTATTCTGTGCTTGTGTTGTTCTGTGTGTAGGTAGCGGCCTTGCGACAGGCTGATCCCCGTCCAAGGAGTCCTACCGACTGTGTATAGATTAAGAATGTGAAAAGTGACCAAGTTCCGCAAGAGCTGTAGAGCCAGAGATAGATAAAAAGACCCAATATTGCTCTTGCGAAAGACACCCAGCAGTAATAAGCCGCTCCCATCACAGAAACAAGAACTTATCGCTTCTATCTTCTGGATTCAGTCCGATCAGCTAACCAGACGTCATCATCATTATACGTGCATATTAAAACACGGATATTATTTAGTATCTAATATCATATCGGGTATCTTGAGGCTTTATGCCATTATCTGATAACGATTTGTTTGTTTACTGTATGCTCATGCCTACAGCAAAAAGGCCACATCGAGTTAATAGGAGCACACAATTCCGTTGTAAGAAAAGAGACAGCCTGTTGCCAGGGGTAACCAAATTACGTAATATAACATCAAAAAATGGTAACTAAATCAGGGTAGCGGTTAGAATGGATGCATTTTTATACAGAATATTAATATTAAGTAGAATATTGATCTGATATTACAGCGATAAAGGTAAATGGTAAAGTTGTTCCTGTAATTAACCAATTAAACACTACGCCATGAAGGCGTATAGGGGAGTGGATGTAAAGATCCGCATTATCTTGACCTCGGCACTAGTTGGAGGTGAGTGGTCAGCTTCACGCCCAGGCCACTTTACCCCCGGTGAAAAATCTCTGGTACCCATCGGATAGAAGGCTGGGTGAGCCCCAGAACCGGTCTGGAAGACGTGGAGAAAATTCTTGACACTACCAGGGCTCGAACTCTGACCCCTCGGTCGTCCAGTCCTTAGCCAGTCGCTATATCCCGGCTCTTGGATGTTACAATGGCAAGAATGGAAAATAAATAATCCGGCAGAATATAAAATAGCCTGAGGTCCTGAAGAAAGCGGCTAATATTAAAGCATTTCACAGAGTTATGTGAATACACGCCGCATGTAGCTATGTATTTTGGCGCTCCCTGGTTCAAATCTCGGGCTGTGGATACGAGCTACCGTAACTGATCTCTTATGGCTGTTCTCGGGCCTTTCGAAAAAATTCTGGGATAGTATCTAAAGGCCGAGTATTTCCGCATTATTTAAACATTTATTATTTATCAAACATGCTAACATTCTGTAAGAGTTGAGGTTTTCACGCCGGTGACTATGAAGAAAGCAGTCTTCTGGGATGTAGCACCGTGAAGATGTGTTAACCGACGTTTCTGAGGAACGTATCGCCTCCATCTTCAAGGTAGAAGGAAAAATAAGAAATCTGCAAGCGAAGAGACCGCGAGGACCGGTACAAGCTGTCTGCTTGTTGCGGAGCAATCCTCTGCCTTGTTCAAGGCCCGTATTTAACCACGCTCTCTGTATCAAGCCTGTATAGTATCGATGAGAGAATTATTAATGAGTGTGGAGCAGTCGGTGGAACGAGAACTGGCAGGGGAATGCGAAGTACTCGGAGAAAACCTGTCCCAGTACTAATTCCATATGATTTGACCTGGGATCGAAACCTGTCGGCCGCAGTGGGAAGCAGGCGAATAATCGCTTGAGCTATGGCACGGCCCAAGCGTCCACTGTTCTCATCTTCAGTTAGACACAAGAGAAGGCACGCGCGGAACAACATCGTGTGGCCAGACCCTAAGTTGGAGACTGCATGACCGCTGACCGTTTATGAGATTTGAGAAAATCCAGTATCATTCAGGCTTTCTTCTTTTGTGACGTTAAAATAGAGAAATGGGATTTGATATTTGTAAGTACCAACAAAGCTATGTGTCCATTTGTCCCATTTCAGTCCAAAGTGTTATACTTTTGAAATACCTCCACTCGCATTTCTATGTCAATCGTGCCTTTGTCATTGTGTGCACTGGGGTCCCGTATTACGAAATTTCCGTTACAAGACATGCGCATTCAGCACCCACTCCTCACACCCTCTATTCTGTCCATTCTCTGCTCACACACGCCCCAACCTTCCATTTTTTTACATTACGCAACCTCCGTACAAGCTTCTTCTATACAGTGTGCTCCCCAAAATCAGGACCCCCTTAAAGAAGTTCTAACAGTACCGGTAAATTAACTATTCATGGCTCAATTTCCGGCAGACCCAAGAGATTTTTCCTTCTCCACAGCGTTCAGACCGGCTTTGGGACCCACGAAACCTGCTACCCATTGGATACCGGGGGCTCTTTCTTCGTGCATAAAGCGACCGCAACGTGAAGCTAGACATTCTTCTTCTTATATTGCCGAGATTATTGATTACTACATGCCCGGTCACGGTAGCCGAGCGGTCTAAGGCATGAACTGTCTTCGCTCGCTCGGAAGCCGGGATCGTGGGTTCGAATCCCACTCAGGGCATGGATGTTTAGTGTTTGTGTCTGTATGTGCGTTTTTCTGTGTTTGTGTACAGGTAGAGGCCTTGCGACGAGCTGATCACCCGCCAAAGGAGTCCTACCGAATATCTAAGATCTAGTAAACCGAAGTGAAACGAAGAGTTTCATGGAGGTAGGCCAAGGCCCAAAATTGGGGCTGTAGCGCCACAGGAAAAAAAAATGATTACTACATGAGTGTTCATGGAGTGGTGCTTAATTAAGCACAGAGGTAATTTTACTTTGCCTTCATGGGGCAGGGTCCTTCATAAGAAGCTAATAACTGCTCGCCTAATCAAGAAATCTCTGAAGGGTTGTTAGATGTTCAGAAGAGCCCACCACTGGTCCCTATCCTAAAACCATTGGATCTGACCCACATCCTCTCAACCACTATCGCCCCATCTATTCTTAGGATTTCCAAGTGCCCTCCTTCCTTCTGTCCATAATTCATATTCCTTATTCTCATTTCCATGGACGAACCTACCATCGCCTGTAGGTTCGTTGCCACCCTTGTCAACCCTAACCCGTTCTCCCACTAAATCCAGCTGGCACTCTGCTAACTGTCTTACTGCGGTGAGACAACATTCTCCTCGTATTTGGTCGTCTACACAACAATGAAACTGAACAAAACTGAACTACACACTTTGGTTTTAATTCATAGTTGCTACATGTTTCGGCCAGGGTCGTTCACAGGAGCCGCGCGGTCTCAAGGTATGAAGTGTCTTCGTGAGTTCGAATCACCCTCAAAGCATGGATGTTTGGTGTGTGTATGTGTTGTCCTGTGTTTAGGTAGCGGCCTTGCGACGGGCTGATCACCCGTCAAAGGAGTCCTACCGTCTGTGAAAAATGATTACGGAACTGAATAAGAGGCCTGGGGCCTGAATGCGCTGGAAGAGCCATTTAAAAAAAAACATGTTTCGGGACGCATTTGAAACCATCTTCATGCATTATCACTAAATAGTGGCCTAATGTGGATCCATATTTGTGCTACTCGTCACAATCATATAATATATGTAACCGTCACAAATTTACAATATTTTTTCTTAATTTAAAAATTTTTCAAAATGTTTAATTTTAAATTTAAAATTTGATGAGGCGTCCTGAAGATGGTCCCAAATTCGGATCGAAACATGTAAGAACTATCAAATAAAACCAATGTGAGCATTTCAATTGGTTTATTTCTATTTTTATTGTTGTGTTGACGGCGAAATACAAGCAATCACGATACACAACAGGACGCAGTGTGTGTGCTGGAGGCGGCCACTTTGATAAAATGTCAATTTAATTGTTTACAAGGTAGAGTACTGCCACTGAGCAGCTGCCGCCTTCACGACATAAACACCCATCGCATTTACTTATTACTTGCAGTGGTCAAGTAGATTGTAAATTGACGTAAAAAAATTGTTTACAAAATTTTTAAATCTCTGGTAACTCGAACCGCAGTTCCTAATGATCCACGATAAAATATTAACTTTTAATGTAATTAATAGTTATTTGACGTAGCTTTTTCGTTTTATAGCTAACACAGTTCAATTATATCCTAATAAGGTTAAAGTATTGTAGCTTGTATACGAGTTGTTAGGCAACGGATTGGTAAATGTATTCCCACAACATAGGTGCACGCAACAATAGGGAGCCAATTGCTACGCAACAGCCCAATAAACACATTCCCGATTAAGCACGTGACAACAATAGAGTCCATGGCTAAGCAAGCTTCGTCAACAGTACAGGCTGTGTTTGCGTTAGGTCCGAGCAAAGCGGTTACAAAAAAGCGAATTCCGAAGCTGGCAATAGTTGAGAATATAAGGAGTCCTAGTGTTTTGTAAAGTTGGTAGACTAGCGATAGCTCTGTAATTTATTGGATTAAGAATGATTGTAAAAGAAGGCGTTAATAAATCCATCCAGCCAATGCAGAACATATTATTATTAGTCACATAGCCCCCAACACGTGACTATTTAAAAATATATTTGATTCTTGAGCTCCAGAAACGTAACCCTAGAAGTCCTGTGTTATAATTAACTCGTCTTTCGCTTCATAACTTGTACTCTTCGCCAAGTATAATTAGAATGATCAAGTCAAGGAAGATGAGATGGGTAAGACATGTAGTGCGTATGGGGAAGAAGCTGAGTGAATTTAAGATATCGGTGAGAAATCCAGAAGGAAAGAGACCACTAGGAAGAACAAAGGCGTAGGTGGGTGGATAATATTAAAATTGATCTTAAATAAATAGGACGGGATGGAATTGATCGGGATATGGACCAGTGGAATGCTCTTGTGAACACTGTAATGAACCTTCGGGTTCCATAAAATGTTGGGAAATTCTTGAGTAGCTGCACAACTGCCGGCTTCTCAGGAAGACCTCAGCTCCATGAAGTTAGTATGGATTTTTGACATTTTCGAAAAAGCAGTAGCCGACAACTGAGAGATGTGACGGCACTGAATTTCGCGACACGCTATACAGAAATCGCCTGATTGCCTGAGTGATTCTCCTTGTGAGATGTTATGTATACAGTGGGTGCGTGAGATTTATGCGGGGGTGAAACATCTTTTGAAATGTTAGGCCGGTAAAGCTTGAGGTACTTTGTCGGACACGTGGATGTCAGCAGCTGACAGATGCCGTCACACGCACCTGGTTGTGTTCACTGACGTAATAGCATCCATCCGAGGTTTCTTGTGCTGTAACAAATCCTAACTACTTTTAGCACACACGCACAACTTGTATACTCACGTGCCCAGAGAGGCTGTAGTGGAAATCCAAACGCATTCGTTGTTCATCCAAAAGGACAGACGCGAAACAAACTTATATAATTAACAGAGAATTTTAAAGGAACCAATAGCACGTTAGGTTTAATGTAAGTAATGCCTGACTACTGGTTAGAAGTCAGTTTGTATCCGGAATTTTCTGCGACCTACCAGCTCGATCAAGTTTCTTTTTCCGTGTTTTTCCTCGGTTTGAGCTGGTACATAAACTCAAACTTTCACTGCATGTTTCAGACTTAGCCCTCCTAATTCGTCCTAAATTAGCCCTTAGTACGTGTTTGAAGGGCTGCATAAGGAATATATATTCACCGTAATATTAATTTCAATATTTCGCCCCGCTGAAGACCTCACAATTGTAACATAAACATTTCGATCCAACTCTGTATGAATATGATCCTTCCAGCTATGTTTAGGTCTTCAAAGTTCTCTCTTCCTTTAAATTTTTGATGTGCCTAAAACTTTGTGTGCATATTCTCCGCTCCCATGTGTGCTACGGGCCCGGCTATCTCACATCTTTGTTTTAAGCATTCTAATAATATTTAGAGAGGAGTACGAGTTATGAAGCGCCTCACCGCCGTCCCTTCTTTCAGACTTCTGCTCCTCCCTACTTCCCCTGAGTGTACCATTCAACTAAAGCAGAGGAGCTTCTTGAAGACGCATTACCTTGATCAGAATTCCACACACGTCTATTTCCGCCCCCCCCCCAAACCGTTCATCTTTTTTTTTGTCTTCGTCCTATTTCTCATTATCTTTTTTTCCTACTTGGCTCATCTCACTTCTTTCTTTTTTGTTTTAAATATTTCTTCCATACCCAAGCCTCGTGCCGCCACCTAGCTTTCAAGACAGCCACAAACACACATATCAGCCATTTTATTTTACCCACCACGAACACCACATACGCAGCATGCCTGCAGGGACCTGGATACACGCAGCATATCCAAAGGGCTCCCCAGACTACACTACAGTATCACATAAGGGACACGCTTAGTGCAAGATACCTCTGGCTTAAGGTCCTGTGGAGCCAAATTCGACCAAATACAAACTCGGGCGACCTTGTAAGTAAATTTAAACCAGTCATGTCCATTACATGACAACATGGCCTCATGTGTTCACACGAAACACTGAACGAAAATGTTTATAAAATTGTATTTTTTTTTAAATTCGCTTAATGGGGGGTGGAGTCCAACTGGATCCACTCAGCACGGCGGCCACTGATTGGCCTATTGTAGCCTGTCCCGGGTGATTATGATGATGGAGAATTCGGTGGAATGAAGATTGGCAGGGGAAACCGAAGTACTCGGAGAAAACCCGCACCAGTGCCACTTTGTCAACCACAAATCCCACTTGACCAGACCGGGGCCTCCGCGGTGGGAAGCCAGCGACTAACCGCTTGAGCTACGGCGTTGCCTATGAACATGTTTAATTTCGAGATAGATTATTACACTTTAATTACGATCTTAGGTTCTTAATTTCTTATCATAAAGCATGAAAACTTTTCTCTCTAAATTTAAGCACAATGCGAAATAAATTAACAATTCGAGTATGTTATACATTTGGAAGTTGTTCCAAAAATTTGTAGTTCTGAATTCAATGGCGACTGACATTCAGCCATTTCTGTGATGCGGACTCTTAACTGTGGTCTTATGGAACTGTGTTGTGGCGGTTACCAACGTTTCGATTCAACTTGACACCATCATCTTCAGGGTGAAAAATAGAGACAGCTGGTTTCTCCGAAACATCGGTAACCACTTAAAGATTACAGTGTCGTAACCGGAGAAATCACATCCTAATTTCTGCCTCTTTTATTTTTAATCAATTAATTCTCAAACACCAAGATATCAAGATAAATGCTGAAACTATGCACTGGTTCCATTACTACACGTAATGTTAACAGGGAATTACATCAAAGATATTCAAATTCTTTACGAATGCAACATACGCAAGCTGTACTCTCTTCTGGAATAAGACGCCATGTAGCAAGGTTATTTACCTGTGTTCGGAGGCACATACTGACTCAATTTTCGACACTGAAGATGGAGGCAGTATGTTCCTCCGAAACATGGATAACCTTTCACTGGACTACATGGCGTCATATCACGGAAAACACTAATCTTGAAGAAAAGCTCGAATGTTATAAAAGAAAGCGAATAGAAAGAAGGTGTTATCCATGTTGTGGTCTTCGGCACATGACGCGGTGTAATCTAATGGCGTTGCAAACGTTTTGGAGGAGCAGCAATCTGTATTCTTACATGCTGCACTTATTAGATTTTATACCTCTATAGACCATTTTATATTCACAAATAACATCAAATAGCCGAGCGGGTTAGAGAAGCGGTAACCCTCTAAACTCATATTAAGGTGGAACTCGGTTCGAACCTTGGCCGGAATTCCAACTATCCTGACCGAAGTTCTTCATACATTCACTCAGTCCCAGCAGAAAAAAGCGGGGATAGTGCCTCGAATAGGCCACGACCGCTTTTCTTCGAACCCCTTCATATTCATGCATCATCCTACGATTTGACGCTATACCGTCTGGGTACTAACAGTATCGCTATATAAGCACCCCCCGCCCGCATACAAAATAAGCACAAAAATCGGGGGTGATATATTGGACGAAGGTAACCTCGTGCTTCTATCGCGTGTCAGTATGGGCTGCGTTCTGATAACACAAAATCTATACACCTACTGGGCACAAATATTTTCATAAAATTAGTTTTCGTTCTAGCTGCAAGCAAGATCAGTAACTCATGCTATCGAGCAAGCAGTGAGGCAGTTGGCGGAAGTATCGGCCTCCTAAAAAAGATAGTGAGGAATTCCGGTAATACCGGTTTCTGCTGTCTGCAGTGTTTCCGTACCTAAGGGTCGGAATTTTTAAGTTATGAAAAAGACTCGCATTGCTCGTATAATGATTCAACGTGCAGGTGTACATTGCAGCACTGATTACAATTCTCATTATCGATTTTAAAGTTTATGCTCACAACGAGCTCTTTCCAGTTGATTCAAAACTCATGGCCATTTTGCTCGGTTTCTTTGTTTTGTTCAGCTGGTTTCTTTCGCGTGCTTCGTTATCGTCTGTTATAATAATACTAAAACATAAATATTAAAATGTAAAAAAAAAAACTAAAGGTATCCCTGTTACAGCCCGTGAAGGCCCATAGGGATATGAGATGTTGAGGCTATCACATTTTTCAGACAATCGGCTCACAGATGGCGGTAAGATTGTCAGCCTTAAGCCCCGGCCGCACCTTTACCCCCCAGGAAGATTCCTGGTACTCATTTCTGTTAGAGGCTGACGTGAGTCGAGCCCAGGGCCATAGTGCGAATGGAATGATTATGTAAATTGAAAAGAAATCCTCATCGGTATATGAACCAGCGACCTTCCGGCTTGTAGCATAGTGCCTCAACCAACAACGCTACCGCGTTCCCCAATATTAAAGTGTACAAAACTATAATTTGCCTAATGTTTTGGATGGATGTGAAACATGGTCTCACACAGTAAGGATAGCGCGTAGATTGACTACTTGAAAAGAGAAAGCTGAGGAAGGCTTTCCTGTCATACTCTTCTGCCCTGAAAATGGAGGCAGTACATGCCTCCGAAAGGTCAATGAACTTCCACCGGACTACATGGCGTCACATTTAGAAACTCAGTACAGTGTTCAGAGTTCAGGCGTGAGAACTCCAGATTCAATAAACTATGACTCTCTTGTGGTCCCAGGTGCAATTCAGCGGCTCTTTAAATGCTGTTATGTATTTCTATACTACAGCACGTCCATTAACTATAAAATATATCCCGTCAAACATATATAATAACGGACACATTACAAGACCTTATTTTATATTCGCAATGGCTATATCGTCATTCAGACCGTATGTCATCTCATAATTCAGTTTTATTAGAACCGGTTTCACTTTCGAAATTAATATTTAGTTACGAATTTTTTTCTTCTGTTCCCCAAGGAAAAAAGTTCTGAAAAATAAGGTAGTTACAGCTGCAATTTCACTAGACACAAAGCATTCTTTGTTGTGTGTCAAGATAGGTACATACATTTTGAAGGAGCGAAAAGATCTCGAGTCGTGTGGATAAGGATACAGGTGGAGCCTGTACGTTCTTTTTATCGTTGTGCTGACACGAACTGACCATGATTCTGTTACCACCTGTTGTACCGCGTTTCATCACAGTAGATAATATTATCTACGGTTATTTTAACATTCTAGGATGATAAGAATAGATATTACGTAATCGTGTATTGTCATAAGTAAATTTACACGCAGATCCTGCTCTGAAACGCCTGACAGAGGCATGCAGTGGCAATGTCTTACAGTAACGGATAAACCCTGATAAGGCTGTATCTAATTTCGTATACTGTTTTCAGTCTCCGTACAACAATGCTCCTTCAGATTAGAAGAACGTTCATTGTCCCCCCTAACCTTTTTCCAGTTTTGTGGGTGGCACGTAGATAAGCATTTTTAGTATTAAAATCAATATATTCTAGAATTTTATAAATTAATATTTATCAGAATTTTACAAATGTTCTTACATTTTGAGATTTACAATTAATTAAATTTTACTACATAACAATTATAAAATACAAGTCCGTCCAATGTGACTATTTCAGTTATCTCACTTGATGATTCACTAGCCTTACATGTTTCGATCCATTTGGATCATCTTCAGAGGCACCAAACACTTTTTTGAAACCACTATCACAACAGTTGTCATATCAAATACACATGTAATGTTCAAGTACCCAATGTTCCATGTAGCAGTCACAGCAGCCTTTCTGGTTATAGATATTTAAAGTTGTTTTAAAGTTTTAAAAACTTTCTATATTTCTACAACCAGAAAGGCTGCTGTGACTGCTAGATGGAACATTGTGTACTTGGCAATACATGTGTATTTGATTGACAACTGTTGTGATAGTGGTTTCAA
>NW_019733846.1:535544-536815 GCF_002891405.2 Cryptotermes secundus | reverse complement strand
CCCCCCCCCGTCTATGGGGAGGGCCACGCCGCACTCTTTCACCCCACTGGTGTAAGAAGTACGTACTAGACATCAGGTTGTGTTATGAGTTAACAATTTCATCATACGACATACGTATTATCACACAAGAGTTTTTTTCCCTTTATTTAACTTAAACAGCTAACCGGTTGGCATTCGTAACGGTCACGTAATGTGTTTCCTGTGAGGTACGGAGTGAATTTTGATATAGATTCATTTCAAGAAAGGAGCTGTACCACTCTCAGAGTGGAGAGACAGCAAATTTGTCAGAAATTCCGCGGGACTCGGAACCAAGAATGACTGTGCTGGCGAGGCCTAGCAGCAATTTACCCCAACCGACCGGCCGATCACGTTTCAAAGTGTTCAGCAAAGGTGACGCTTCATGAAGAATTCTACTTTCTCTGATATAACGACATGTAGTCTTTTGAAAGTCAACCGACGTTTCGGTGGGATATGCCTACACTTTCAGGTTCGAAGAGTAAGCCATATAAGATTCCAGCGTGAAGCAGATGACATTTCTGCTTAAGAATTCACTCGTATCCAAACGAATTCATTAGCAAAATTTCATCACAGAGCTCCTTTTTACAGAAGTTCTATAATGCAGTGCAACTGACGGAAGTACGGATATAGACAGTTCATTAATGGCGATATTCTCTGGCATTTTAAGAGCGTGTGTACTAAATCAAACCCCATTTTATGAGGCAGGGTTAGGACGTCAAGATGGCATGTTAGATATACAAGAAAATCTGGCTAACTGCGGGTATTTTGTTCCTGAGAAATACAGAATGCGAGATTTGAAAATTACAGTCTTCTGGGAGTAGGGGTTGGAGTAGCATAGTCGATAAAGCGACTGGCTAAGGGCTGGACGACTAAGGGGTCGGAGTTCGAGTCCCGGTATGGTCAAAATTTTTCTCTTCTCGTAGAGACCGGTTCTGGGGTCCATCCAACCTCCTATCCAATGGGTACCGGGGGCTCTTTCCCAGGGGGTAAAGCGGCCGGGGCGTGAAGCTGACCACTCACCTCCAGCAAGTGCCGAGGCCAAGAAAATGTGGATCTAAACATCCACTCCCTCGTACGCCTTCATGGCGTAGTGCTTAAATTCGTTGAGCACAGAGAGAACTTTACCTTTTACCTTTACAGTTTTCTGGTATGTGACGCCATGAAGACTTGCACGTAGCTATGTCATCCTGTTTACAACATTACTCGTCTGCATTGAGGATAAATGCAGACGTGTCTAACAATCTGCACGGCAT
>NW_019733846.1:532937-535507 GCF_002891405.2 Cryptotermes secundus | reverse complement strand
TGTGTTTTTAAATGTTAAATTTTAGACTGGGTTCAGTGTGGCAGCAACGTTAAGAGTATACCCCTGATGATGGCCGATAGAGGCCGAAACATGTAGTGTAGAAAAAAAAAAAGATCAAAGACATATAATATATATTGTTTGCACTTAGGACGGAGTTTGTATCATTTATCGTGTAGAGTGCAACAGGATGCTTAAATATAATATTACATCAACAAGTTTAAGAGTTATCGTATATTCCTCTCGCTCGACTACGGCCAGAGGCTTAGCTGTACCTCACAGCTCCCAGATCGGAGCATCCAGCCTCATCTCAAAGGGACTGCAACATATCTTTCCCTTTGGGGAGGTAAAACGGCCTGAGTTTAAAGCTGACTACTCACTTCCATCTAATACCGAGGCAAAGAGCTATTGTGGTTAACTCATGAGACAAAGGAGTAGCTTTGCATTCTCCATACGAACTTCTCTTAGGACACAGGGCGCACAACTGAACAGAGAGCAGGAGGGAAAGGGACAAGGTGTCCCTGAGAGGGTATGAGAGGTCGAGACTCCCACTTATTCTAGACAATGGGCTCACAGATGGCAGTAAGGTTGTCAGCCTTACGAGCCGGCTGCACCTTTACCCCACAGGAAGATTCGTGGTACTCATTTCTGTTAGAGCCTGAATCGGCCCCAGGGCCATAGTGCGGCTGGAAGGATTAGGTCAGTTGAGACCTTCCGGCTTGTAGCATAGTGCCTCAACCAACTACGCTACCGCGTCCCCCCTGGAAAAGGGATAAAAAACTCTGTGATTTCAGTCTGCAAGCGAACCATACCGACCGAGCGTCCGCTGCTTGTCGGCGAAGTTTTAGTGCCAACTTTTGCGGATAGAGGGTATCGCGTGGTCCGCGCAACGAATCCGCGCAACGAATCCGCACGGCCGTTAATTTCGGCTTTCTAGACCGGAGCCGTTATTTCCTTGAAATAGCTCCTCCATTTTCATTACGAGGCTGAGTGGACCCCGTTTCAGACCCACTGCTTCTCCGAAGAAATGAACTCGGGACCTCTGGATCTGTATCCAGGAACGGTGACCACTAGACCACAGAGAGGGATAAAGGACGCATAAACAGGAGAAGAACGAAGAAGGAGAGGAGGAAGAGAAGAAGCATAAAAAGGAAAGGAAGAAGAGAAATAAAAGTAAGGGAGGAGAACACAGAAGAAAAAGAATAAGAAAGACTGACGCAGAGACATTATCGCTTACTTCCTCATATACGTTATACCTCGACTGTGTTACCCTGGAAACGAAAGAGATTGTTCCTCGGCAAACCATTGTTTGTTACTAAACAGCAATTAAGTCTGTCCGAGGAAATCTGCATTTTACTCTTGGGCCCTCTGTACACGTACCCTCCTGTCTTTTATTTTGTATTTTTTCTTGAAGATATAATTCGCGCGGTTTTATTTAAGGAGATGGTCTCTGCAAAGTACTGAAATGTTTAGTGTTTTGGGGCTTACGTGAAGGGCTCCTGTTTCTGGAGCCAGAATGTTCATATACACTGGGCACACATGTACGGGTATGACGGGTAAATTCTTACATGCGGAATACGGACGAAATGCGTCCAGAATTTCAGGCGCTAGTGGGGCGCATATACAGACATGGACACTGAGTCAGATCTGCACAAGTCACTTATTCGTATTGCGTGTAAATTCGCCAAATTCTCGGGATCGATGTATTTGGAGATTACAATATGTTATCATATATATACTGTCGCGTGCCGCCATTAATCGAGAATGGTTTAGGAGATCAGAGTTTATTTCCTAGGCAACGATCAGCGTTCCCTCTGCAACGCCTAGGAATTAGAAAGACGGTTGGCAATATCCAAGCAACAAGTTCTTTGAAGCAGCGTTTCGATAGCAGCGGGCGAGCTTAACCCTTCGACATGGTGTTCCTTATTCAGTCCGAGTGTAAGTTATAAGAGTCCAACTGCAACAAGAGACTAGTTCGACACCCGTGTGGAGGTGGGGTCGAATACCTCCACCGAGACCCTGCGATTCATAGGAGGCGACGAAAAGGGAAGTCTCAAATCTGAGGCAGTAAAAGACGGTCGCGAGTCCCAAGGGACTCGGACCCTAGAAAGACTGCACTGGCAAGGGCCAGCAGCACATACAAAAGGCAGACCCATTCTCGTCAGAGAGGGCGCCCCACAAAAACAAGACCGTAACTGTTAAAGGTAATGAATATCTGGTCCTGAGCCCCATCTGGGCCTCGACACCAAGACTTACTGACTGACTGTGTGGAGGCGGGGTCGAATACCTCCACCGTGACCCTGCGAGTCGTAGGAGGCGACGAAAAGGGAATTCTCAAATCTGAGGCAGTAAAATATGGTCGCGAGTCCCGAGGGACTCGGACCCGAGAAAGGCTGCGCTGGCAAGGACCCGTAGCATGTAAAAACGACAGACCCGTCCTCTCCTCAGAGAGGGCGTCCCACAAAAAACAAAACCGTAATGTTCAACAGTAATAAATATCTGGTCATGAGCCCCAGATGGGGCTCGACACCAAGACTTACAGACTGACTGATCGTCAGTCGCAATGTGACTTG
>NW_019733846.1:472569-530990 GCF_002891405.2 Cryptotermes secundus | reverse complement strand
TACCGCCGCCCCTCCTGTTCCTAGTGGACCTGGACAGGTTTTACCTGCCAGTTGCTATTATTGCTGTCTGGTTTGTTACCACGTGGATTCTGGTAGAAAGTTTTCCATCTCTCGGAGGTAGTTGCTGCCCCCATCTTCAGAGTAGAAGAGATACGGCGAGGAAGAATCATGAAGCTAAAAACAGTACTTTACTCCGAATCGTCGACAAAGATCTGTCAGTCTACACTACACCAGATCATAGAAAGCAACGATTTTCTTTGTCGCTCTGAGCCAAATTCCTTCAAGACGCACGCGCAGATCACAAGTCAGCAGAATTCCTTCTAGTCTTGGATTGCGACAACCCGTGATGACTTCCATATCTACAGTGCACATGCACTCGCAACCGCAACAAAGGATGCTTACACTTTTTATTTGTCAGAATATACAGAGCATGACAGATGGATGCTGTGCCCACGTTTCTAGATTAATGATGTGTAACTTATTGCTATGTACACGCCTTACGAATAAAAATAGCCGAAAATATGTGATAATAAAATTTTTAAATTATTCATACTTGTCATTTCACATCTGTAAGTTCGGAGGTATTAGCCTGGATGACTCTTCACACTAGGGGAAGGGGAGGGGATCTTGTGGGGCGTAACACCGCGTATTTCGACGTCCTTATACAAAACTGGCCCCCAGACAACAACAAAAAAGTTCGACATAATATTCCTAAAACTAATCGACCATTGTCACAAACCTTCAGAGAATTATAAAATCCACTATATGTATATTATTCGGAGTACGCGATAGCTTAGTTTGTTGAGGCACTATACTACAAGCCGGAAGGACAAAGGTTCGATTCCCGATGATATTGTATTTTTCAATTGACCTAATCCTTCCAGCCGCACTCAGCCTTTAACAGAAATAAGTACCAGGAATCTTCCTAGGGGTGAAGGTGAGGTTAGCACATAAAACTGACAACCTCACCGCCATCTGTGAGCCGATTTCGTGGAAAATGTTGGAGCCTCGACGTCTCACAATCCTATGGGCCTCCACGGCCTGTTATAGGGATAGCTTTACCTTTACTTCACTGTATACTATTCAGAATGTCTGTGAGTGCATGTAAACAAAACATCACCGTCACGTAACATCGTGTTCGCTTCCTATTGGCTTACGGGCTTACGGCTTACGCGCTGTGCACACAAAACCTCTTTTCATTGCAGCAGTAGTTAAGACGCACTGGGAACTACAGAACGGACTGCGTCTTCGGAACTGCTTTTCTGATTCATCCTGCTACCTGCCTGCCTGTGTTTACGTCCTCCGCAGACATTCTGAATGATGTATAGCTATTTCTTTGGTCTTCGATGTATCGAGAAGAACCAGGAATAGCGCAACAGTTCTACCTTGCACTGCGAGGAAGGTGCATGGAACTCAACAGCCGAGTTCATAGCTACATTTAGGTGACTTTCCTGTTCGCGTGCCAGTCGTAGGTAGGCCTTGTCCTAACAACATTCCTCATCAGGAGCTTCTACACAATCCCAGTTCATCTGCATTCCGAACACCGTACTAGGACTTACAACTACTGGCGCTTGTCTCCCATATATAATGCACAGAGCCAAACTTTTAAGTCCAAGGAAACGTGATCTAGAAGAGGAACATAAAGTATCCATGTTCTTCTGCAAGCTCTGGAAGAATTAATCGCCTACTTCCCCCGTGATAGGACATGGAACCCACAAAAAGCGACACCTCCAGCAAATATATTTTTTCGCAGGAATGTCTTTAACTAGTTGTTATCTAGCAATAATATGGGGACACACATACAGGCACACAGACACACGCTTCCAACAGTTTTTTCTAATACTGGGGGTATTCGTTGCAGCGAAAACGTGTTTACCTAACAAAGTTAGGAGTGATACATATATACACACAGACAGATGGGAGGGATTTATGGAGTACGCCTCTGAGATGGACTCAGGTGGCATGACGTACATACCAAGTTTCATAAAGATTGGTTTAGGCATTCGAATGTTAATGGAAAGCGGATTCACAGAGAGCATAGAGATTTCATAATCCCACTTTCATTTCTTCATAATAAGGAAAGTAGGCTAAAAAATGTTTTCTAACGTGAAATTTATCATTGTCATAGCGCAATTTCGGGTTACCATAGCAACGGATTCTGGAGCCTAAACACGTTGCTTGCATGCGTCATGTCATTTCTGTGAGGATTGACAATATCTGAAGCAGAGTATACTATATAAAGGAGACTTTTACGAATGACTATGTCGCCGGCCTCGACGTATTATTCGATAACACGTAAAACAGGAAACGAATACGGGAGAAAGCAGGGGAAGCCAATATGAGACTTCCCTGGTGTCACCTTGGCATAAACTACGCTCATGTCCGTGTACGTCCTCAGTTGCCAAGGAAACGAGGTGTATATCCGTAAAATAAAATATCTGTTATTTAATCAAAGATGGGTACTGTTTGTTGGATTGTCGTCGTATAGTTCCATGGAAATCAATTACAAATCTAATATAAGTCGGTTAATATAGGGCCAGATGAGGGCACCCCCATACTGCAGTGTTTCAGTAGATATTACTAAGTTTCATCTGCTGATTAAAGCTAAACCTAACCTTCCCACGATAACTAAGCAAGGGGATAACTTAACCTATGCTGTCATATGTCGCGGCTGCCACATGCGCACTCGGGTTACGTAAAAGGAAGAGAGTTTCTCGGACTATTCTCTTTGGAGTTAATTAACTGTCTATTTCTGCCATCTATCGAGAAGCTGATATTTATGACGACCAGAGAAAGGCAAAATGATTGAGGATAATATAAGCAGTGCATATGGAATGAATGGATGCAATGAAAACATACACGCATTTGCGGACAGAAAACAAGAAGGGGAGATATCTCGTGGAAGAGAGTGACGTATTTTGGAGTGGGGGACATTAATAAAGGCGATCTTGAAGAAAGAGAATGTTTTGTTGTGGATTGGGTTCATGTGGCTCAGAGTAGGGCAAATGGTGGCTAAACACGAAAATAGGCATTCGACTTCGAAATAAGGTGGTATATTTCTTGAATAACTGAGCTGCTCTTAGCTTCTGCAACAATAAAAAAGAAAAGAAAAAGAAACAAAAGGAAAGAAAGGAAAAAGGAACGAAAAGAACATGCTTCATAGAAAAAATGGACGGGAGAAGAAACCAACGGATACTATTCTGTCACCCACACTGTCCTCGAAACCCAGATAAACATATACGATTATATCTCCATTAGGGAAAACAGTCGAATAGCCATAAAAATGAAGTAAAACGATATCTCTCATGGGGCTTAAGAGATGTCAACATACATTTATAGCAGAGTCACATTTTCGGGAATATTTCACCTTCACGCCGCTATCCGCGAAAAAGATGCGGACGGAAATGTTTTGAAGTTACCTCTCTCTATGGCTCTACAGCCCTTTGGACCTTGGCCACTTTTTCAGTTTTTTAATCCTATACGCAGTCGGTATGACTCCTTGGACGGGGATCAGCCTGTCGCAAGGCCTCTACTTACACACACAGATATTCATTCGAACCCACGACCCCAGTGTTCGAGCGGGTGAAAGCGGTTCATGCCTTAGACCGCGGGGCCACGGTGATCAGCTTACTATTACCTCACAGGGATTAAAATGTAATGATTGAATATCATGTTTGATGAAAGCACTTGCAGAATGTCATTTCTGAGTGTGAATGTAAAATATATGTTCATCTACATGACACAAAATATCTACTGACCTGAACTTACACGGGAATCGGTGACTCACGGATCCATTCCGAATTCTAGGACCATGTTCTGTAATGAAGGAATAAAATTAACACTTTTAAACATGAAATTCGTCGAAATAATATATATATGAAATCAGTTCGCACCTCACAGGAAACACATTACACCTCCGCTACAAAGCCCAACAGGTTAATCCTGTTTAGAGAAACAGCCGCTGTTTATTGTGAGAACCATACGAAACACACAAATAATATAGAGATTCAGTTCGTACCTCACAGCAAACACATTACGTCACCGCTACAAAGCCCAACCGGTTAATGCTGT
Organism: Cryptotermes secundus; assembly: GCF_002891405.2. NCBI lineage: Eukaryota > Metazoa > Arthropoda > Insecta > Blattodea > Kalotermitidae > Cryptotermes > Cryptotermes secundus. The sequence goes on along the minus strand of NW_019733846.1, from coordinate 526,919 downwards.
TTAGGGAAAAAGTCGCTGTTTATTGTGAGAGCCGTACGGAACAAAGAGAGAATGGGATTGTGTTGCAGTAAAGAACTTTGACTTGTATTCGGGAATTGCTCAGTTCGAATTTTGGTAGGGGTATTGGCTATCATGAGTGAGGTTTCGTCTTCTTTTCCTCAGTCCTTCCAGATACATGCGAGGATAGCTTTCCGGTTAGACCGCTACTGCTTTCATCCAAACCAATTTCAATTCATCATTCACTTGTCACCATCCGACGCGATATAGCTTAGCTACTGGCAGCGTTGTAAAATGACTCACAAACCCACATATGGAACATAAATATACTGTGTGGGCAAAATGCAGGTTTTTTATTAATATTACAGCAGGTGATGCACATAGCGACCACTGTGCTTTAGAGGGTTAAATAAAACAGTAAAACTCTTTATGTTTGGAGTCACTCGAAATCCATGGATGGTACTTTTTTGCGGTTGCGAAGGTAACTACTTTGTGGATCATGAGGGTACCTAGCTGCCACTGTTCGCCACATATCCTCTACCCACAATTTTACCAGTACACAATGATAACAGGAAGATAACTGCGAGCTTGTATCGGGTCAATTTCAAGTCCCAGGGATAAATGTGTAACATGTTTAGACGTGAAACCTTCGGAAAAAGAAAACTATCTTATTAAAATCTGCATTACACCACTGAAGATAACGGCCTTCTGGGATTTGGTAGATAATTAGCGGCATACCAGAACATGATGCCTCCGACTTCAGTATATAGACTGGCTTCTACGATGAAAATGAAGAAAAAATCTTCCTGTGAAGAACATAAATGTTGCCCTGAAGAAGGCTGTTTTTCTGCCTATCGTTCCCAATGGGCCAGATAGGACTCTATTTCCTTACTCCAGTCGCGTGGGTCTCATCGGCCGTCTATGTAATAGACTCACTTCCTCATTCTACACACTTCACCCCTGAAGAAGGGTGCATTATATTCCTCCGAAACAATACTAAATGCAGTGGTGATTCCGCCATCACGGCAAAGTAGTGAAAAATTAGCTGAAATCCTTCAAATCTGCATTTCCGCATTACGCTGGAAACATTTCTTCTCGGCAATGTTTAACGATGTTACGGTCTTCTGCGATGTGACGCTGTGTAGCTTGGTAGATGGGTACTAACGTCTTTGGGGAATCCACTGCCTCCATTTTCAGGGCCGAAGAGCGAGGCAGCTGTTTCTTCCGAAACGTTGGTACCTATCTACTAAATTATACCAGAAGTCTGTAATCTCTACAAATAATTTTGTTCAATAAAGCGACCTTATAGAACGAATAATTCTTGTATGACGCCACTAACGTACATATGCGGGTATTGTTTCTCGCCCGCACAATATCTGGAGATTAGTTCAAGTTTTTCATGTGGCTTAATAAAATTCACTTTTTATGTCCTTCTGCAAAAAGCGCTTGAATAGACCGCATGAAGGAATGAGCGCCAGTTGGCGTGCTGCGTCCGCAATAACATCAGTGTTAGCAATGTACAATGTACAATGGAAGTTGCCATTTTGGAGATATGACGCCTCGCTTGTTTGTACTGAAAAATAACAATACATTCCACAAGTTTCTCTTTCCTTAATATTATTTAAATCTTACAGCTAAATATATTTTTCTATAATGTGAGTATAGGTCAGCATAGAATACACAGAATTACGCTGCAATCTTAACAGATCCTGTATAGCTACGGACCGACTAGGCCAGTGGCTTGAATTCTATCCACCCCTGCTATAACACTGAAGTACTGGATTCTTGGTGACAATTGAAATTCTGACGGCTGTGAGTATGAAGACTATTATTTTATGGAACGTGACACCGTGTAGCCTTGTATATCTTTACCTGCTGTTCAGAGGAACTCACTGTCTCTTTGCTTTCTTTTGTTTTCTTGCTCAATTGGCTTACTCTTCTTCTTAAAATATGTAGACAATATGTTCTTCCGAAACGTCTGTAACATTTTACGAAATTACACTGAGTCACGCCCCATAAAGACAGCATTCCTCAGGAATCTGTGTAGGTTATGCTGGTACGAATAATTACCGGTAGACGTGATTATTGTTACTAGATTTATCACAATTACAATTGCCTTTGGTAATTCTGTGTAATTAACGGTGTATTCACATCTGCTGCAACATATACGGAGAGCTGAACCTGTTGCCGTTACAGCAGCATCATCCTGATGCTAAAATAAAGCAGATATGGAGCGTAACGGCCAGATTCGAAACAAATGAAACGCTGCATGCGATCCGTCCGTGTCAGATCTTGGCAACGGCGCCGCGCGCGTCACATTGGATTGAAATTTGACATGTAAATGGAAATATAAATTGGGGTATTCTGTGTGCCAAACATCTCTAGTTGTTGTTGTTCATCACTGTGACAGAGAAATTACATGATCACTTCCGCTGCGGGACATAACACCGAGCGGGTTGCTCTTCTCTCGTGTTCAGGAAGTTCTTGGTTTGAATCTCGGCCAGGATAGCGGTTACCCTGAATTATCTGGTTTTTCTTCAGTTCATACAAACAAATCCTGACTTAGTGCCCAAATGAAATCACGGCTGCTCAGTTTCAAATCCTTTCAAATTCATCTGTCATTATAATAATCGTAACTAAGAGTACATGGAGCTCTATTTCTACGTCTCAATACGTATTTATGGCGTGATGCTTATTTAAGTACTATGTAACTAATCTGAGGGGGGAGATTTATCATTAAGATGCTAACAGTTGCTCAGTCAAGACTTTCACTGTATTTTATGGAACCAATTTTTTCATTACCGTATTTACGGAATCCTGTCGTCCCGAGTGAGGTGAATGAATGCAACCCACACCCTCACATCCTACTTCTTTGAGATCCATTATCTTTCCATCTACGCCTAGGTCTTCCAGATATCTCTTTACTTCGGAGTTATTGACCTGAACTTCGTAGTCGCACCACTACCATGCGTGCCACATGCCCAGCCCATCTCATTCCCTTCATATGATGCTACTAATGATATTTAGTGGGGAATACACATTATGATTTCTCCTGAGTACCCTGTTCTAACACAAGCACCGTCAATATTATTCGCTTACCAAGAGATATCAAATTTCACGCCCATACAAAGTAACGGAAAAAATTCTATACGTTTTGTAGTTTAATCTCTATGTGTTTCTCCAGCGCTTTCAATCGAAGACTCTCCGATCCATTCTGAACGCACCTTGTTACATAAACAACCACGGGATTCACGAAGAATACCAACTATTTCAGAAAATCAGAAAACCACACTAATGCACTAGCAGTGAACCTACCAGACAATAGCGAAACTACACATAGACTAAAAGTACACCGTCTTCACTCTACCAGACAGACCTGAGTAAAACCCCAATACAAGAATTAAAATTATACTTAAGTAAAAGAAATATATGAGTTACGACACTGGTCATAACTCCTTCACGAACAAGTACATATTGAATATATACATTTATTGCATATTCTTCACATTATGCATAATGTGCACATGTGTGCAAAAGCCTTTATGTGTCCAGGCATCAGACTTGAGAAGACGAGACATGTGAACTGAACGGCAGGAAGCACTCCCCGGTCTTAATCTGCTTCTGACTGAGCTGCTGCATCAAATTTACCTTTTTAATTTACTATTTAAAATACCTTTATGGGGGAGGCATAACCTTTCGAGATGTTTGTTTTCTAGTTAAATAGACACATGTCTGTGCCAATCTGGAAATTTCTTATTACTGAAGCAGTTTCTGACAGCATGCAGTCATGTCATTTTGAACGTGCAGTGTTCGCCCAAATGTCTGAAACACTGCATAGAAATGTCACGCTCTCCGCCACTGAACAGCGATACGCCACTGCTATAGGCGGGATAATTGACGTCTGAAACCCGCGCGTACACTTACAGAAGAGTGGAGATACTTGAGTTTGCTTCGAGGTAAAATAAAATAAAGTAAGAAGACACATAGACAGTCTCCACTTTGTATGTGACTTCCAAGAGACATTTGAGTATTTTTTAAATTATTTATATAATTTATAATCCCGAGACAGTTTACTGTTTATTGCGTTAGTCCTATCTCAATTCCTTGACTTGCTGTAACGCCGTCATTGTTTCTTCCATGGCTGACTTCCAAAACTGCGAGCTAGCAGGACACCTGACTGTCGTAAAGCGTAGGTGACAGGGGTGGGCCTGTTATTTTAATTTGTTGGGTCCGATATGCTGCTACGTCATCTGGTATGACAAGTCAGGGACTCGGAATGCTTCGACCGGGTGTATGACACGCAGTTTAACTCTCGGCTCTTTCGTCTAACTTCAAAAAACAAATCATTTCTTCGGTCTTTAAAATGAAGAAATTTGTGGTTTCCAGATTATATTTAACCCGTACAAGAAATCAGATTTTCCTACTAAGAAAGAAGTTAAAGGACGCTGGCGGAAAACTGCTTAATTAAGAGCTTCATAATTTGTGTTCTCATCCAGTTTCATTAGGATGATCTTATCTAGGAATATTGCATGGATGGGGAATGTAGCACGCATGGGCGAAATGGAATGAATTAGGTTTTCTGATAAAAGAACCGGAATATTTAGGCGCCTTCCTTTTCAGTGGCTGTTAGCACCTACTCACGCTGGTTCTCCGATTTCGGATTTCTTATTTTTCTTCTACCCTGAAGATGGAGGTGATACGTTCATCCGAAACGTCGGTTAACACAATATCTACAAGATGCCACATCTCAGAAGACTGCTTTCTTCATAGTCACCGCCGTGAACACCTCAAATCTTACACAAGTTACATTTATTTTAAAGAAAAGCTGGTCGGAAGGAATGATGGTTTGGCGAAAACCCAAATTATGCCGTCATGTCAAACAATACGAGATGCACAGTGTGTTCTTTAAGTTGGTTACTTAAAACCACTGACAATAACGAGATTATTAGTATCGGGGAAACACGTGGCAAAATGACAGAGACGTCCGCTCTCCATAAGGACTGAAATATGGTCATTAGCCCCCCCCCCTCCCCCAAAAGGGCTCGACTCCAGGATGGGCTGTCTAATCGTCGATACTAAACCGACTGGGAAATTGACAGACCTACATTGATTGTCTAGAAAATGTGGGAGCCTCAACGTCTCACAACCCTATGGGCCTCCACGGCCTGTTACAGGGACAGCTTTACTTACCTGACATTACGTAAGCATTCAAGCAATTTTATTTTTCATGGAAAGGCTTGGGCGTTTGTGTGTGTGGTGATAAACTGTCGGAGACACAGCTCGAGATGACAAAGAACACAATAAGAAGAAGTTAAGAGGGAAGAACTTCTTGCACAGGCGGTAGAATCATTCCAGCCCTATGCTGTTTGATGACAATTCAAATGGTTTCGTGGGAGGCAGATCCGTAGCCGGCTGTTCCCTCTGGCACTAATGGCTCATGAAGTGTACTTTACACTACATAAAAGCTTGTCAACACAAATGAGGACCTGTGTGCATCAGAGTATGATAAACCATATTTAAAATGTATGTCACATTTCTTTCTTCTTAGCCAATTCACCGTTGCCACTTAATGGCAGTCGACGTTGCTATTGGCGCATCGTGAATAGGATGGGACAGTAAACAGGACAGACTTTACATCGCAGTTTTATTTTAAACCCTATCCTTGGGACTGAATTCCGGCTGAAGTAAAAAATGACCCCGCATATTTCATAATCCGGTTACTTAGCACCAATTAAAAAGAAATCTGACCAATAATATGAACTTAGAAACCTGATGTCAACATATATATTGTAATTTTTTTTTGTAGTACAGAGATTAGGCAGGTCCATTAGGATTAGGGGTTTGCATAGCGGTAACCGATTACACTCTTGTAAGATTTGAGGTTTTCACGGCGGTGACAATGAAGAAAGCAGTCTTCTCGGATGTGGTGCCGTGTAGATATTATGTTAACCAACTTTTCGGAGGAACGTATCGCCTCCATCTTCAGGGTAGAAGAAAAAAGAAGAAAATCCGCGAGCGAGGAACCAGCGCGAGCAGGTGCCTCCGAAACATCAGTTAACACAATATCTACACGGCGGCACATCCCAGGCGACTGCTCTCTCGATTCGACTCTTATTCGTGAGGGGCTCGTTTCGAATCTCGGACATAAGGCAGACTACTCTGAAATATTTACTGGTTTTCCTCAGTTTTCCCAGGTAAATACTGGGATAGTACCTCGATTAGGTCATGACCGTTCTCTTTCAAATCCTTTCGTACCCGTAATTTGTCAACCACTATATGGAGTAAATATTGACAGTGTCGTACAATAAGCAACGAGACGGAAAGGGAGAAACTACCGGCAAATCAAACAAATAAAAGTCTTCACTCCCCTTTCTTTTTATTACATGCAAATTATGAGTTTCACAGTCTTAACTGTTCCCCTTAATGCAGCCACGAAATTTGTTATTGCTGATTTCAAGCTCTAGTGGTGTTAATTCTGTTCTGGGGTTGTTAAAATGTGCGGTTGTGACTCCGAAACCAAAGGGTGTGTATCAACCCCAAAATAGAACCCTGCTTGCATTTCTACTCGAATATTCCCATTTCTCATGCTACTGTTCCCTTCCGGTCCCGATGACTCACTTATTCTCCTTGTGGAAATACTTATATAATACCAGTAATACAAATGCATAAAATTCGACATGTTCTATAGATTGTTAAAAGGTAAAGCTATCCTTGTAACAGGACGTCGAGGCTGCCTCAATTTCAATACAGTCAGCTCACAGATGGCAGTGATGTCAGCCTTACGTCCCAGCCGCCTTTTACACCCAGCAATATTCCTGGTACTCATTTCCTATAGAGCGTAACCGACCCCAGGGCCATAATTCGGCTGGAAGTATTATGTAAATTGACAAATCCAATGACCCCATCGGGAATCGAAACCGCGACCAACCAGCTTGTAGCAGGGTGCCCCTAAATAGAATGTAGGTATGAAAATTCTATAGTCCGACGCTTTTAGTACTTTGTCACCTGGAGATTACCCAGTAATCAGGTCGAAACATGTGCTACGAAATACAACATACCTCATGTTAAATAGTTGTGTTGATGATATCATAAGTAGTTCCATATGCGATAAGCACAATGCGATGGAGAGCCCCAAGGTTATTCTGCTTCCCTCTTACTTGTTTGGTTACCATTTGATCCTGAAGATGGAGGGAATACTTTTCTTTAAAAATGCCATACCATATGGCGTCACATTTTTCAGAGTTACCGCTGAGAGGGGTTACACGCTCTAATCCGTCCAGAGGCCTGACACTGCCGAGTAGTCCATAGGAACGCCACTGCTCGCTGCTGCGTACGGGTTCCGGTCTGTTGGTCCTCAGCTTCCTCCCACGACTAATGGAATTTATACCTATTAGTCTCTTGTCAAGGATTAAAGCAGTCAGAAAAGAAATAAAAACAACAGAGAACTCCACGCGTAGGCCTCCCCTGTGTTATTATACCTACCAACCAACCAACCAACCAACCAACCAACCAACCAACCAGCCGTGCTCCCGGGGTAGATAATTCTTTTATATTCATGTCTGCAAACACAGAATCGTCACTGAGCATGTCAGCGTAACGCTGTCGTCCATTCTTGTCCCCCTCGGTTTTGATACCAACTGTCATGGCAGGGGTTTTCCAAAGATTTCCTCAGCCCCTCCAGGGATAGTACCTCATTTATGCCACAACTATTTCCTTCCAAATCCTTTCTAATTCATAATTCAGTAGTCAGTTATGTAGTCTCGACATTAAAAGCGTAAAATAGCTTCCTGCTTCAGGCAGTTTTCTTGGATTTTTCTTCGACCCTGAAGATGTAAGTGATATGTTCCTCCGAAACGCTATGAGAGCCTCAAATCCTAGAACTGACTTAAAGGCGAGAGCAATGCTAAGTGCTTGACTCCGGAGAAAGAAATGATCAAGGATTGGACCCTATGGAGGGGTTGACCCCCTCCGAAACGAAAAAAGAAGCAGGGCACAGAAGAGGAGTCGGAAATAGAAGAACCGTCCTCCCCAGAGAGAGTGAATGTGCCATGGGAGAAAGCGATGGATGAATGGGATACAACTGGATCTTCTGGCGAGCTGAAAGGAAACCGCTCGAGACGAGTTGGTCTTAAGAAGGGAGCGGTTGTAACGGCCGGACAACAGATGCTGCAAGAACAGCCTCCGAAGCAAAGGAACGGGGATGCACCGTTAGGCTATTCGGAACGAACAGCCTTAAGGAGGGAGCAGTGTGACATGTTGCGCAACGGAGGACCCCTACCTCCCCAGCGGCACGTGGCGGTAACGTAGCGCTCTCGTTACTACTTGTCGCACTACGCAGGACACCCCCCCCCCGGCGGCGGTGACGTGCCGAGCGGAGCCGAAGCGAGCCGAATCCCAGCGCACTGGTCGCTATGCAACGCGGATAAACAGTGGTTGCGATAGACGACCCTAGCAACAGCGAACGGAATAAAAGCCGGCTGAGCAGCAAGCGAGTGTCAGTGTGTGATCAACAGTTCTCAAGGCAGCTACCTACGAGTTAGTTCCGAGAGAGTTCCGAGTTAGCCAGCAACCAGTCACTTGTATTGTGGCATTTGCAGTGTAGTATTTGTGATACTGCAGATAGCAGTAATTGTGAATCTGTAATTTGGGTGATTGTAAGTGCGAATGTGAAATAAAATTCGCTATATCAAATACGGCGTGAAGTTATTTGTCGCGTTATACACCCAATACGCGACAATATATATATGCAAGTGTGGCGAACTTTACATGATGAAGAGTTGTATCCTTACCACGATCAAAGGGTACAACATCTGGAACCAGGGGACCTTGCTCAGCGTATGGATTTGTGCCACTGGATAAAAGCTCATCCCGAACTGTTAAGCGTCATTTTATTCAGTGATGAGGCGTCTTTTACCCGGGACGGTGTAAATAATTTACGAAATGTGCATACGTGGTCCCATAATAATCCACATGAGATAATGGAGATGAAATTCCAAAAGAGATTTTCCGTGAATGTACGTTTAATACAGTTATGTAGTCTGTTTATACCACTATGCGCAGTCAGCCATGTTACGTCAGCGCTTGCCAGTCGTGTCATGTATAGTGCTTGGAAACCCTACGGACAATTATGACATGGCGAGCGGGTATTTTGTACTTCAATTTTATGGCTTCATTTCACTCACAAGTTAGTTTGATGTCACGTACATTATTAACATTACAGAAACCACATATTCCTGCCAGTTTTAATATGTATTTTGTAACCAACAAGTGTGTAACACCGGTCAAAGTTTCACACTTCTCTGGCCATTATCTCCGTAACCGTTCAACTTTGGACATAGGTGTTTTGGGTTATATCGGCATACTTTAACATAAGGAACGCCCTCCCGAAGTCTGGCACATTCCTCCTGGGACACCCTGTATATATGTATGTATCGCATGTAATTTAGTTTAAAATTTCCCAAATATTATTAATACAACACGACATGAACCGCACAAAAAAAACATATATAGTGTAGATAGGCAGACAGCAAGATGATCTCAGAAGCCTCATTTTATTACTCCAAAATATGGAATTCGGGCTAAAAACACGATATTTTTTTCACCCTCAAAGTTGTTTCAAGCGGCAGATTTCTGACTTGAATTTGGAGGTTACCTGGACACTTACTACAGTGTCAAAGGTTTTTTCGTAGTTTTTCTCAGTATCTCCAGGAAAAATCCGGGTTAACATCTGAAATTAGGTCATTGCAGCTTCCTTCTACGACCCTTACAATTCATCGAGCCATTCTACGTTATATGTTCTGAGTTACGAATAGCGTAGTTAAATAAGCCGTAAATAAAAGATATATTAAAAAAAAATGCGCACATTAAACGCATGCTTGCAATTATTACTGGCCTACCCTCCATTAAAGCCTGTTTATACGTATATCTGTAGCTATACATACGAGTATAAATACACAGATGTTAATTCTTCCACAAAGCCATTCAGTGGTGGTCTCTAGCGGTGTAAATATAATTTACGAAGTGACATAATGTTTATATCAGCTAAGTTTAAACTCTTCGTTTATTTGGATCGCCCAGAACACAAATGGGTAATCCCCACTCAGTCACCAACATTTACAAGTGCAAAGGATACCCGTAAACCTGTCCAAGTGTGCGCAATGTCGCCATTTGAGTTATGTTAGAGATCCCTTGCCTACACGCCGTTGACGATTATATTTGGGTTAAACTTGACACATTTACGAGTCTTGACTAATTGTGTAAGTAGCTTTACTATCCGAACATGTGGCATATTTTACTATGAACAAATTTACTATGATTTATTTCACTCACGCCACCGCTTTACACCGCTCTGCTTCCAACTGTGGGGTCTATTCAAAACAATCGTCATCAGAGCATCGTATTTAAGGGTTCTCAAGGATTGTACCTGGTTGATTTTATATAAGTGTCTTGTAATATGTTAGCATTAAAATCTTGCATCTCACATTAAAATTATTTAAATTATCTCATACAAAAACGAAGTGTATTCAGGGCTCGGTTTTCCCCCTTAGTGGGGTGGGACTGCGTATAGGATATTGGTGGGAAAGCCAGAAGGAGAGAGTCCATTGGGAAGACCAAGGTGTAGGTGGGTGCACAATATTAAAATGGATCTTAGATATGATATTATGGTGTGGATTGGATTGATCTGGCTCAGGATAGGCACCAGTGGAGGGCTCTTGTGAACACGGTAATGAAATTTCGGGTTCCATAAAATGCTGGGAAAATCTCGAGTAACTGCAGAATTAGCAGCTCCTCAAGAAGGGGTCAGCACCATAACTAAGTAAGTAAGTGGGGTGGGGCTAAGTCCCTTGTACTGCGGCCACTTCTGGCCTATTGTACCAGCCCCAGATGATATGTGAGGGTGATTGTGGAGCAATCCGTAGAATGAAGTTTGACAGGGGAAACCTAAGTACTCGGGGAAAGCCTGCCTCAGAACCACTGTGTCCACCACAAATCCCACATGACCAGACCTGGGCTCGAACCCGGTCCGCCGCGTTGGGAAGCCAGCGACTAACCGCTTGAGCCGTTCGTTTCGAATCTCGACTTGAATACCAACTATTCTGCTCGGGGTCTATCGTGACGTCATTAGGCCCTCCAGAAACTATGGGAATAGTACCTTAAATTTGGCCACGACGGCTTTGTTCAACGTCAGTTCTTGTCAGAGGCTTTGCAGCGTTCAGGCCGCTTCTGGGCTCATCCAGCCTCCTATCCCATGATTACCGGGCCTTTTCACCCCAGAGATATAGCTCACCACTCACCTTCATCCAGTGTCGAGGTTCAGAATACGTGGAGCTGTGCATCCGCTTCTGCATAAGTCTTTCATGGGCAGGTAAAATTTTATCTTAATTACGGACAAAGTTTTACGTGTGGAATTGTGTGTTGTCCTACTCGCGCATAAGACGCAGTGTAACTTGCATCTGCCGTACATACAAAAGCATAAACAGCCTACCCACCCTGTTCGAATTAGTTACAATGAAGAATTCCTTTATAAAGTGATCAAATTTGAGGAACAATAGTCCATCACGCATGGTATTTGCTCTCTTTTCCAAGTATCGCTGAGGTCGCGGTCATTGTCCCCACTGATGGGGTCTGAACGTGGGCGCATGCGCTGTAGGAGGTCGCGCGAATCAGACATTCAGGGGCGGTACGAGGAATCCAAAAAGGGGAAACGCCCGGAAAGAAACGCAAGTTTAACACGCAATTTTTTTTGTATGTTGCTCCAAAATCCATAAATTGTTCGAATAAAGATATTAGTCTGGGCAATGAATTGTCTGTTTTTGCACTTAAGAATAAAATATTTCTGTCCCCTAGAGCCTGCTTATTTCGTGTTACAGCTTGAGGTGCATTGTGGGAACTCAGCGTAGATTTTATTTCGTGGTAAGTCACCACTTCCTGCTTCCTTTTACTAGCAGAGCCCCACAATCACAGGTGTCACCACCATCCAGCCCTCATCATAATCATCATACCGACATTATGACCGCCATTCTCACCGCCAAAACCACTAGAATCATAACAATCATCATAACGTCCTCCTCCTGTTTTGCATTCCTTCTTTCCACTCTCCGCCTAATCATCATCAACTTCTCCTCTGTACGGTGCATTATCCAGATATATTCTTCAAAGATGCAATCATCATTATTTCCGTCCTCTTCCTCTTCCTCCTCCTCCTCTTCCGCTTCCTCTTCCTCTTCTCCTTTCTCCTTCTCTTTTATAGCCTATTTTCCTAAAGTAGGCTTATGCGATCTCCGTGCTGTCTGTGTGTCTGTGAATCCCTCCTCCCATTAACTTCTGAATGCCTGAACCAATCTTTATGAAACTTGGTATGTATATCTGGACACCTGAGCCCATCTCAACGGCGTACATCATTAATTCCTCCCATCAGTCCGCGTGTCTGTATGTGTATCCCCTATCGCTGATAAGCAACTGCTCGGTTAAGTCTATCTCTCAATAGCCTAGCAACGGCTAGGTAAACACGTTCCTGCTGCAACGAATACACTGTGTAATAGAAGAATTGTTGAACGGGTCATTCCTATTCGGTCCGTGTCTTGTCAAAGGGAGTCTGTGGGTCTGCCTGTGTTACAAAGTAACAGTTCGGTGAAGACGTTCCTGAGGCACTGGAGAATTGTTGGAGGCTCGTTTTCTATGCGGTCCGTGTCATATCAAACGGAAGTAGGCGATTAGTTCTTCCCAGAGCTTCTTGTCTTCTTTCTCTTCTTCAGTTTATGGTGCATTACCACATATAATATTCTTAATGGTAACCACCATTATTTTCTTCTCTTATTTTATATTTCTTCTTTTCAGTTCCTTTATCTTCATCTTCCCCTTCTCCTTCCTCTTCAGAATAGATACATGTTCCTTCAATAAAAGAGAACATAAATCGGACGGGTTTCTAATAGCAACACTGCGTTCACTGTGAGGTAAGAACTGAGATTTTCAATATTACGAGACGGATTTAAGGCTTCAAAAAAGAAACGAAAAATATTTTTACGAATGGCAGAAAACCGACGTATGATACAATTGAACCGATTATTGATGCCGCATGGCAGTTGTACTGCTGCCTGCAGCTAAACTGGGGATTAATTTCAAGGGCTTCACCGTTAGCTTCATCCATTTGTCTGGAGGAACAGAACTTGACCCAATATTCCATCTACTTTCACAAAAATCTCCAGCAAAGTTCGAACATACCCCATAATTTCCTGGTTACTGCAGAAGATGAAATTTATGGAATCATGAATCTCCTTTACCTTGTACAAAGAGCAGACGGACTGACAGATGTGACTTGAGTAACCGGTTGTGATTCTTCCGAGAAATAAGCTGTAAGCCACACAGGAATCACATGAGAACAGAACACTGCAGAGTAGTAGCACCGAGCGAGATGACACAGCGAACATTCGCGACCGGAAGATTCTCCGTTCGAACCTCAGCCTGTTCAACACCATGATTTTCCTCAGTCGCTCAGGGAAATTTTCCTGGATAAAATCTCGATAAATTCTCCTCCCTACTTTGTCTATAAACCTGCCATTCGATGCTATATTCCAGACACTGACAGCGTTGCAAAATAATACATACGAAAACAGTGGTGGAGATTTAGTGGAGAGTTTAGCATGTGAAGACTATTTGTAAGATTTGAGGTTTTCGCAGCGGTGACTATGAAGAACGCCGTCTTATGGGATATGGCGCCGTGTAGCTCTTGTGTGAACGGATGTTTCGGAGAAGCATATCGCCTACATCTTCAGGGTAGAAAAATCCACGAACGAGGAACCAGCTTGAGCAGGTGGCTTCAGACTGCAGTTCACACAAGGTCTACACGGTGTCACATCCAGAAGACGGCATTTTTTTAAAGACTATTTGTCTAAATCAGTTCAAATTAAAATAAGAACAAAGAATGAACAGGGTTAATATTTCTGTTGATAAATATTTTAATGTGTATCTTTATAATTTTACGAACGTTAAATTTCTCGTTATTCTACTCATAACAGTTATAACAGACGCGATGTGAAAATATACGCTGGTGAACTTCGTCAGAAGCAGATTGACTTAAGGGACATTCCGAACACACTCTCCTGCCTGCCGAACATGGGCTATTCATATGAGCGCACAGTGCTTTCCCATAAGGAATAGCATACGTTTTCTCCAAGTTCTATTTACCGACGGAAATAGCTTAGAGGTTGTATACTACCCTTGTTTTCTGATGTGTCCGTCTCCAACTGAACGCGCGTTGGACTTGGTCGAGTCCACTAAGAGCTCTGCAGGGTGTGTTAGTTACAGTGCGTCACCATCTCTCACTCCCAGAATGCCCTTCAGCTCACTCTCAACCCAGAAGCTACGTCTAGATACACGGCCTGTACCTGTAAGTTCTACGGGTATTTACGCAAACAAATGACACCTGAGCCTGAACACAGAACCTCTCATCGGTCAGTCAGTGTCTTAGTGTAGTCCTAAACCTCGCCACACATTCTGTAATATTGATTCTTGCTATAATGTCCAGAATCCTTAATATCAACTAGATTTTTAACAAAGTGTGAGAAGGGACAACTGAGATTGTCTTCTCGGACCACAGTTCGATCCAAACAGCTTCCTGACACAGCTGACACCAAATTATACGTACTACCACTTCAAGTTTCCCCTTTGTAAAGGAATATGGTGTAGGACTTTACCTCAGAATAAGTCCAGCCAGATAATAAACTGTACAATTTAAATCTTCATGGCACAGTGGTTACTATATATACCATTTAAGGGCTGATGGAAAACGCAACAAACTGTTGTAGATATTCGGTGTCCAGACTGAGGTTCGAACCGGAACTTTCGTCTCAAGTGTTTCCATTTTAGCCAAGCGGCGAGGCATCAGTTTATGTTACATGTGAGTTAATTCACTTGGTATTAATTAGGACATGTTAACTGCTTAATATAGGCAGTGAGGGTTACCAGTCGTTGAGAAAGGGGACACAGGACATTTGTGTTAAAGTAAAGTAAGTAAAGTGCGAGAGAGAGACAGACTGCGTGAGCCCAAACAGGATCCGAAAGGCACGCAACCTGACCACTATATTCCATGTCGAGTGTAGTTGTAAACTGTCAGCGAACACATGTTGTTGGACCCACCGGTCCGACCCGTTTGGGACTCTGAAGCAGGAGCGAGCTCGCACGGCGCGTAAAGGGAGACAGTAACAGATACACGTTAGCCCTGATTCCATTTACTTAAGCACCACGGCCTGAAGACGTATGGGACAGTGGAGGTATAGTTTCATTTTTACATCCGGCACTAGATGGAGATGAGTGCTGAGCTTCACACTTCGGCTGTTTTACCTCCGATATTAATTGTATAGGAGCTTGGGTGGGCCCCAGAGCCACTGTGAACGTTATGGAGGACATAAAACCTTCTTACCCCTGCCAGGAATCGAACCCAGGTTCCATGATTGTCCACCCTGTAGTCCAGTCGCTATACCGACTGGGCTATCGAGGCTCACGGTGGTCAGAAAAGGCAAAAATTCCCCGCCTTCTTTGGAACCCTGAGTTTCTTTATCGTGTTCAGCGGGCTAGCATTCCCATTCCTCAGCCTGACGAATCCAGTCCTCACTCTCTTCTACCTGTATGATTTCTACAACATCTGGTTTAATATTATCCTCCCATCTAGTTCTACTTTTTTCCAAGTAGTCTCTTCCCTTACGATTTTTACGAAAAAAAATATTCGTATCTAAGTCTCATCTCTCCTATACGTACTACATGGCCTTCCTATCCCATTCACCTTTTCTTGATCCTTCTAATATTTGGCGAGAGGCACAAATTATGAACCTCCTCTTTACGCAGTTTTATCTAGTTTCCTCTTATTTCATCCTTCTTAAGTCCAGACATTCTCCTCAGCACCCTGTTCTCATACACACTCAGTCCATATTCCTCCCTTAATGTGAGACACCAAGTTTCACACCCATACAGACCATAGCATTAGATATAAACATTAATTCCGATAGGCAAGCGAACCCCTGCTTGTTATAGCGGTGTATAGCATTATAGCAGTTGAACTGCGCTTTGTAAAGGTGAGAACACAAATTAATGTGATTTGTGTAAGAGATATGGAGGATGGGTTGAGCACGGAACCTGTTTCCCGGCTGGCGCGCTACAGACTGCTATAACACGGCTTCCCGTGATTGAATTACTTCGCGCTGCACTCAACATCTTGAGGCGAAACAGGGCGTATTAATGGTGTTCTGAGGAAGGAAGATAGCCACACACAGGCAATGCATACATCTTCTCGTAAGTTTAAAACACATCCGCGGACAGACGAACTGGTTTCTTTCTTAGGCCTTACAAAGTTCTTGCAGCGCCGCCATATTAGTAATTGTTCCCTTAGAAAGACAAACAGATGCTTCACGAATTATGTGCATGCATGTTCATGGCCCATCTGCATACACGATTTAAAATGGCTAGTTCCAGCAGTTCCTGAGTTATCATCATCAAACTGAATGCCACAGAAAGCAACGCAAAGCAATTTGTTACCCTACTTTCCTTATTTAAGCACATGAAAGCAGGCTTATGAAATCACCATGTTTTCTGGATATGTCACCCCCCCCAATAAACTTCTGAATGCCTGAACCAATCTTTGTGAAACTTTGTATGTATATCAAGGCACATGAGCCCATCACACTGGCGTACTTCGTAAATTCCTCCCATCAGTCTGCGTGTCTGTATATGTATCCCTCCTATCGTTGCTAAGCAACGGCTCGGTAACAAACGTTACGGGGGCAACGAATACACACGAAAAAATACAAGAATTATTAGACGCGTCGTTTTGTATACGGTCCGTGTCGTATCAAAGAGAAATAGACGATTAGTTCTTCCCAGAACTTATTGTTTGCTTTACGAAGGACGCTTAAAGTGCACAATAAGGATGACACATTTCTTCGTACTGACAAAGTTCAGAGTTCAGGGTAACGGAGATGAGCTGAAAACTGTTTCTTTGTTGAAATGAATGGTGTGTAGGCCTACTAAGGCTTCAAATTTCGATTCGGCTTTCCACCAACAGCTGCTGTAGGATTAGTTCTTAGTGTGGAATACTAGTTCTGACAACTGTACGTAGATGGCTTTTCACTAGCGAAAACTTACAGTGACAGATTTGAGGTTTTCACTGAACTGTGTGTGTGTGTGTGTAAATCAGAAGCTCAAGGTTCTCTTTGTGGAGGGATCCATCGGATGGTGATCCAATGGAATGCATGATTTAAGACAACATGGATTATTTCTGATAACCTCTAAAACCCACAAACGTGTTTCATTTGAACAACCCCCACACATGACTATATTACACTAGTTTCTAATGAATGATAAGGGGAAAATACATTTTTATTCAAAAGCAATAAATATAAAATCGTATCTTATTATCCCATAAAATACATTTTCACGCTTCATATTTTTAAATGTTCCTACTTTGTGTTATTAAAAATGATGTACGGTATAATCTTGAGTATAAGGCGATCCCATATTTTCACAATTAGAAAATGAGAAGAAAAACCTTTTCCTTACAAAATTAAATATCACTTAGTTCTGAGAGGTGTAAGCTAAAAGAAGGAAAATCTATAATATTAAGAAATATTACATTCAAAATTTGCGGTACGTAGTAGCGATTGAGGCACTATGCTACAAGCTGGAAGGTAGCGGGTTCGATTCCAAATTAGGTCATTAAATTTTCAATTTACCTGATCCTACTAGTCGCACTATGGCCCTGGGTTCGACTCAGTCTGTAATAGAAATGAATATCGGGAATCTTCCAGGGGGTAAAGGGCGGCCGGAGCGTAAAG
Source organism: Cryptotermes secundus (assembly GCF_002891405.2). Taxonomy (NCBI): domain Eukaryota; kingdom Metazoa; phylum Arthropoda; class Insecta; order Blattodea; family Kalotermitidae; genus Cryptotermes; species Cryptotermes secundus. Next base: position 509,100 of record NW_019733846.1, on the reverse strand, counting down.
TTGACAACCTCACCGCCACCTGTGGGAGACTCGACGTCTCACAACCGTTCGGGCCTCCACGGCCTGTTACAGGGATAGTTGTACCTTTTAAATTGAAATTTAGTACATCAAATGTAATACTAGATATTTTGACAAATATAATCACAATTAGCAATTATGACACCTCATAATCATCTTAATATTTATTCTGAAGGGTCCGAAAATGCGGTGAGGGCCCTTTTCTAGGTAGCAGTATTTGTCAGAAGACCTCGCCTTACTTTCGAGATAATACGGTGCTTAACTCCTCATTACATCGACGAAGCAACTGGAGGAAACAAGGCCTCACAGTTTCCTTGTATATCTTCTTGTTCTCTACATAAACATCTCTGAAATAATGGCCTCGGGGGTTTGTAAACGACGTCTTTCAAGAAATCTGTTTGAGTGCAGAACAGGTGGAACGCAATATGTCCCAAAGGCATTCCGATAGAACACGTTTAACGAACTGAATTTCAGTTTTACTTTATTGGGAGTGGGATATGATTTATACTTACTTCATTATTTTATTCTGATGGTGTATAACTTAAATTTATTTTCAATAACATTATTCACTATAACAAGCACGCTTATATACTTTTGTGCGTTTGCTACGAAAACTAAACTCGTAAACTGTGTATAAAAGTTTTCACTGAACGCATCATCATCATCATCATCATCATCATCATCATCCGATTATGATTGAGATCGTAGTGTTATTGTTATACATTTTTAAGAATTTTTTCAAAAGGGATAGAAATAAAATCGCCATACTGGCAATAGAGTCACACACACAGGAATTTCTTCCGTGAAGTTGCCGGCCCAGAGTACGACGTCAGCTCGAAGATGCGTTAGACAGAGAATAAGAGCATTTCATTGTGTTCCTTAATCGTCTCTTGGAGTTCTGCAAATCTAATTCTTTTAAAGAGGAAGGAGCTTCAGGCAGTAACTTGTTTAGAGTTTCTCAAAACATTTACTCTAAGAAGTTCGAGAAAATACATTTAATATAAATTTCAGTTCACAATGTATACCTAATGCGCATACCCTCAACTAAGCTAACTAACTTTATGCAGTTGAGCTCTTCTTGAGAAGTTGCTAATTGTGCAGCTACTCAAGAACTTCTCAATATTTATGGAACCCGAAGGTTCATTACCGTGTTCACAAGAGCCCTCTACTAGTCCCTATTCTGAGCCAGATCAATCCAGTTCATACCACTCCATCCTATCTCCCTAACATCAATTTTAATATTATCCTCCAACCTACGTCTTGGTCTTCCCATTGGTCTCTTTCCTTCTGGTTTCCCCACTAATATCTTATACGCATTCCTTTTCTCCCAATTCGCGCTACATGCCCTGCCCACCTCATTCTCCTTGACTTGATCATTCTAATTACACTTGGCGAAAAGTAAAAGTTACGGAGCTCCTCATTATGCAGTTTTATCCAACCTCCTGTCACTTCATTCCTCTTCGGTCCAAATATTATCCTCAGAACCTATTTCTACAATATGTTCCTCCCTTAATGTCACAGGCAAAGTTTCACGCCCATACAGAACAACAGGCACAATTATAATTCAGTATATTCTAAGTTATGCGTATTTAGACAGCAGACGAGAGGACCCACCTAACATGGATGCATACCCTTAGCTTTAAGTAATATTAATTGTGAGTTTTTGCACTGTTATTGCATTAATAAAATCAATTCAAGTCTGTGTCTTAAACGCATGGTAGAAGGAATACCTGTCGTCCCAGAATGAGACGGAAAGATCAGTTCTTGGATAAGAGTTGATGGAACATGCTTTATGAGTCTAGAAAATGCCAGTACTTCAAGAGCAATAAGAGGTCTCATTTTGATCCTTGTGCTCTGATAGGAATAACTTTATGATGCCTACTTCTCTTCAAGTCTTTCTTTTCGCACGGCAAGGCTAACAAGAACAGTAAAGTAATTCATGCAATTTAGAGATCTACTTTCTTCATGGTTTCTACTGAGTACAGCCGAGTATACTAGCCTCAGTTAGCCGTAACCTCACAGTGTTTGTTTTTCCGTATGTACACAGATGTTTCCCGCTTACCCAATCCACCTTCTCAATATGGAGAACGGGGAAGACGAAATGCTAGTAGACCAAGAAAAAGCTGGAAAGATCAAGAACGCCTTGAATGTTAAAGGAACAGTTCATAAAACATTACCCTTTTTATGTTCACGAAGAACAAACAATAAAACAAACAACAAACTCCATGGTTGGAGTCCGCAAGCGAACTATACCGACCGAGCGACCGCCGTTTGTCGGCGTAGTTAGTGCCAACTTTAGCATAGAGGGTGTCACGTGGTCAGCGCAACAAATCCCCACGGCCGTTCATTTCCGGTTTTCCAGACCGGAGCCGCTATTTCCTTTAAATAAGCTCCTCAATTATGGTCACGAGGCTGAGTGAACCCCGTTCCCGACACACTACTTCTCAGAAAATCTGAGAGCGCCGAGAATCGAATCCGGGACCTCTGGATCTGTAGCTAGGACCTCTGACCACTAAACCACATAGGCGGTCTGTTCACGAAGAAGAGAACGTAAAAATATTTCATGCAGAATCTGCGTGTATACACGTGATACATCTGCACACAAAATTTCGCACACCTGTCTCCTATATGTAACGGTTATTGCAATCACACATGACACCGAACAAAGATTTCTCGAGACTGCCATGTTGCTTCTTTGCAGTCTAGAAACATAACCTTAAGGTTTGCACATTTCTCTAAGATCTATTAAAGTAATTCCAAAGAAGATGGCCCTCTGAAACTAACAGCTGCCCACCTAGTCAACTATTTTCCAGCATTCTGTGTAACCCGATGATTCATTACCGTGTTCACAGCAGCCGGCCATTGGTACTTATCTTGAGCCAGATGACTCCAATCCACATTCTTCCGGCATATATTTTTTAACATCCGTTATGACGTTGCCCTGCAACTGTGCCTAACTTTTCCGAGTGGTGAATTTCTTAAGAAAATTTTGTGTGCAGTTTCCTCTCTCCGAAACATGCTACACGCTGACGCAATTCATAATCCTTGAATTTGTGTTCGTAATAATGTTTGGTACAAATTGTGAAGCTCTTACGCAATTTTCTTCACCCTCCTGTTACTGTATTCCTCTTAGGTTCGAAGCTCGATCGCTACACGATGCCTTTGAGGTTGGGCCATGATCAGGGAGTAAAGCAGACATCCTTCGGACCCTCCTGACTAACAAACTAATTCTATGAGGCAACCGAGCAGGTTGGCATAGCGGTAAGCCTCTACAGTCATATTCGGGAGGTCCTGTTTTCATATCTCAGTAGGAACACCGGAAATTCCGAAGGGAGTATTTCGTGATTTCTTTAGTCACTCCAGACAAATATCGGAATATTATCTTAATTAGGCCACGGCCACTTCCTTCAAAATTTCTCCAATTCTTCTCCATCTCACTATCTGACGATATATAGTCTACATAACAAAGTTAAAGTTGTCCCTGCAATTAATTACTTAAGCGCTATGCGATGAAGGCTTATGGCGGAGTGGAGGTATAGATCCATCTTTCTTGATCTCGGCACTAAGTGCAAGTGAGTGATCATCTTCACGCCCCGCCCGTTTTACCCCCAGCGAAATCGCCCCCACTCCATTATCCAGTGGGTAGTAGGCTAGGTGGGCCCCAGATTCGGTTTGGACGCTGGTGAGAAGAGAATAATTTTACACTGCCAGGAACCGAAACCCGGTCTCCCTGCCCGTAGCCCGTCACTATACCGACTGAGCTACCCAGACTCCAGCTTTGTAAAATAATCAACAAACCCCTCCACTAAATAACAAATTTTGGCTACGTGTGCCTGTTTATGCCGGCAGAAGTGCACGTGGTGGAGCTGTAACTCGGGTGAAATCCACGACATGTCTCGAAATTACAGTGGTCTGCGCTTAATGGGTTTCGTGGTCCGAACAAACAATTGATCACATAGCTTACGCGGGCGCCAGACGAGAGAGCAGAGAGCGATCGTGATGGCTATTTATGAACTGCAGTACTACAAGCTTCACACGTAGAAGAATGTAGTTCATGACCCGCTGACGGCGAGGCATTTCGCTAGAAAAATATCAAGGATTCTACTGTTCTGCTTTCGTTTCTGTTCCTTAGCTTGCCCAAGAAGCGTCTGTTTTGTTCTCCCGGAGGGAAGCTACTTGCTGCATACTGTCATGACGTCGAGACCCTGGAGGGGAATGACGAACTTCATGTAAAACTAAAACTGTCTGTGTTTGAGTTAATTAAGCACCACGCCACGAATAAGTGCGTATGGGGACTGCAATTAGATGGAGTTGATTTATTAGCTTCACGCCCCCTCCGCTTTATCCCTATGAAGAAAGAGCTCCTGTTGACTGTTACGTGCGAATCTGAGTAGGCCCCAGTGGCGGTCTGCTCGCTGTGGGAAAGAGGGAATCCTCTTGCGCTTGCCGGGTATGTAACCCCGGTTCCTCGATCGTGCATCCCGCAGTTAGTCGCTATAGTGTCCGAGATATTACACTTCCTTAAACAAATCTCATTAAATTATATTCCGTGTCATAAATCTCGCTTAAAATAGGAGATTGCTTCAATTTTCGAGCCGTATATTTTACCCATAGCCGAGTTCAGGGGGTTAGGAGTGCCTTAGGTTGCAGTCAATGCTAGACCGGTCACATGAGCCACTGCTGTATCTGCAAGTGTTACATTTACTTACTTACTTCCTCATTGAGCTGAGCCCTTCTTGAGGAGAAGCCAAATCTGCAGCTACTCAAGAATTTCCCAGCATTTTATGGAACCCGAAGGCTCATTACCGTGTTCACAAGAGCCCTCTACTGGTCCCTTTCCTCAGCCAGATCAATCCAATCTATACCAATCCCATCCTATCTCTCTAAGATCCATTTTATATTGCCCACCCACCTACGCCTTGGTCTTCCCAGTGGTCTCTTTCCTTCTGGTTTTCCTACCAATATCCTCTACGCATTCATCTTCTCCCTATTCGTGCTACATGCCCTACCCTCCTCATCCTATTTGACTTGATCATTCTAAATGTTACATAGCTACATGAAATGCATGTCTCTCCCCGCTTGTATGCGAGAAATTTCTAGTCGAGACAGAATGAGATTTAAAGAAGGTAAGAACAAAGCGAATGTTAATAAAATAGAAAAGATTCGGATGACAAGAACAGAGTGCTCAGATAAAAACAAAAAGAGATGAGTGGGCTGAAGAAGAGAATGCTTGAGTGCAGACGGGAACACGGAGACCAAGAGGCATTTTGTTGACGGTCTCTCTGTGGGCAGTCCGCAGACAGTGTGGGCCGCACACTCTATGGGATATGTAAGTGTTCCTGTGGATGCCATGGGCTGCGTGTATGGCATTTTATTGCCGCACCTGACAGTTACAGACAATTTAGAACTGTAATCATTAATGTGTAACACCCTCTTACCAACTACTGTCACTATGTATAACACCTTCCTAACTAACTACTTTCAATAATCTTCTTACAAGACTATTACCAAAAATGTATAACATTCTCTTGCCAAACTAGTATCAATAATATGTGACGTCATCTCACAGAACTATTGTCAATAATTTAAAACATCCTCTTACCTAACACAGATCAATAATGTACTGTATAACTTCCTTTTATGATTATATTCCCAAAGAAATATAAATATCTGATAAAGTAGAGGTAGATGGGCAATGCTGCATCTTCTTATACCCATGAGTCAGTCCTCCTTACCAATAACAAATTCTGATTAAATTTCGTAAAGGCATTGTTTAGTCCTTCATGTGTTGAGCTTAATTAAAAAAACTCTCTTTTAATATTATATTTGAGCATTCTGTAGCACTGATGTATCATTCACTCATTTATTTCCGTCTTTAATGCAACTTAAAAATGTTTACAATCTCACTTTAATTTAAAATGACCTTGCAATCACAACAATTTCTCTATTGTTTGTGCGTAATTCCACTAGATTGTAAAATAAATAAAATAAAATAAATCACAACTTCATTTTAGCCTGCTAAACACAAAATAAGCCTGTCACAGCAGCAGTGTGGTCTAAGCCATGAACTGTCTTCTCTCGCTCTGACGCTGGGATCGTGGGTTCGAATCCCACTCAAGGCATGGATGTTCGGTGTGTGCATGTGTTTATTTCGTGTCTAGGTAGCGACCTTGCGTCAGGCTTATCACTCGTCCAAGGAGTCCTGCCGTCTGTGAAAAACGATTACGAAACTGAATAAGAGGCCTGGGCCTTGAATTGGCTGGAAGAGCCATTGAAAAAAAAATACAACTTCAGATAAGAAGCGATAATATTTCGAAACGAATACGACAAGACGCGTATTGAAGACACACACACACACATTATCACATTTACCCACACTTATCTCGTGCGCCTCTTGTACTGCGTCTCACAGGTTAATAATTACGTACAAGCTAATTTTAAAACGTAGGACTTGAGGTTCTCACAGCAGTGATTATGAAGTGTTCTATCTTCTAAGATATAACACCCGAGTAGTCCGTTGAAAGTCAACCGACGTTTCGGAGGACCATATCGTCGTGGTCTTCAACATGAAGTGAGCATGAAGATTGAGATCATGTGCTGTGTCCCTAGCTACTCCTATTGAACAAGCGCCTATGAGCTGACCACATCAGGAGCAGAATTTTCATCACTTTCAATAACATTTCACGAACACGTGGAGATATAATGGTTCGAGTTCGTAACGCTAAAAAGAAAGGCACCAGCTGATTTACTGGGGACTAGAAACCTGAACCGCCAACGCCCTCTAAATCAAACTCTCCTGACAGTTTGTAAACCCACGCCGTATTGCTAGAGCCTCTGGAAGCTGACCACTGTGTCCCACGCACCCTAACTGTTCCTCTAGCAATTAACTTCACGCTACAGAGCGGCAGGTTTAGCTCGAATTGCAAGAGGAATCTTGGCTGCAGCGTGGAAGTCCTCTGGTGCCCATGCATATTTAGTGCTGTTCTTGACACTGCACTCAGAATCCGAGTTATTATTTCGAATTAACGGAACATTTTTAAATGATTGATTGAACAGATGGTCAGTTTTCAGAGGGTCCATGACATGATAATGTGTTAATAAGAATGCTTCGCAGAAACGACGCACAATTCCTGGAACTACAGACATTGGAGACAATGCTACCAACTTAAATGATTGCAATATTTGCTTATGCAAAGCAGAGTGTATTGCATGTCTGAAATATCTCCTAATGTACGCCATATACAGTACGTATTCAGTAGGCAAACTTATAGACAAAGAGTCTTGTCTGTTCAACGATAGGCCTATATCCGGTATTGCCAATCTGGTTTCCATCAAAATCAAGGCAAACTCCGTGGCTTCAGTACCCAAGCGAACTATACCGACCGAGCGACCACCGCTTATCGGCGAAGTTAGTGCCAACTTTAGCGGATAGAGGGTGTCACGTGGTCAGCGCAACGAATCCCCACGGCCGTTCATTTTCGGTTTTCTAGACCGGAGCCGCTATTTCCTTTAAATAAGCTCCTCAATTATGGTCACGAGGCTGAGTGGACCCCTTTCTAGATCCACTGCTTCTCATAAAATCTGGTAGCGCTGGGAATCGAAACCGGGACCTCTGGATCTATAGCCAGGAACTCTGACTACTAGACCACAGAGGCGGTCACGTTTTCCCTATTTATCTCGGAAAGTCGGAAACATTTTCAACAACGACGAGGCCTGCAACATGAGAAGAATACATTGGCTTCGAGACCTGAGTTTTTCACAGCATTGAAATTCATGTCGGCGTCTTCTGAGTTATCATATAATTTTGTGTGGTAAATAGGTACAAATATGTCAAGAATTTATTGTATTTGCTATTTACGTAAGGCCACTGCCAGCAACCCAGCCAGCAGTTGGATGATTAGAGAATAAATAGGAACGGATTTTGAAGAGCTCCGTCTTTTGGGATGTGGCGCCCTGTAGATCTTGTGTGAAGCGACGTTTCGCAGGATCGTATCACCTCCATCTTCAGGGCGATGGAGGGGACACGTTCCTCCGAAACGTCGGTTCACACAAGACCTACACGGCGCTACATCCCAGAAGACAACATTCTTCGTAGTCACCGCCGTGGAAACCTCAAATCTTACAGGAACGGATTCTGATGACATGCTCTGGTCTGTTTTCAGGTACCATCGAGACATTTGCCTGGAATTTATAGTAAACGTAAAACACAAAGCTCTCTGTTCTCAGTGAAGCACCACACTATAAAGACTTATAGAGGAGCGGAAGTATAGTTCCGCACATTCTTAACCTTGGAATTAGATGGAGGTAAGTAGTTTCAAGCTCCGACCGCATTAACCCCTAGCAACAATTCACGCGCTATCAATCAGACAGGAGACTGGATGAGTCCCAGAGCTGGTCTGGACGCTGTGAGGAAGAGATATAAGCTCTTTAACCCGTTTCATCCGTTGTGCAGCCCGCTGCATAGCCGGATCGAGGAAACCCAAGAAAAAGGTAAGTTTAGTAGCAGTCCCGGCAGATGTTCGAAGAGGTCATTCCCCCAAATTTAAGTACGAAGTGTCACCGCTTGAACCAACCTGCTCAATGTACCCTGAAGGTGGAGACAGAATGCTCCTTCGAAACTCTGATCCCCACAACCAGACTGCATGGTGTCATACACAGCCCAGAGGACCAGAACATGTACATTTGCCTTTGCTTGCGGCATTAGCGCCCGCTCCACGTATCTAAGAAGCATCCATGTAATATCTCGATGAAACGGAGTGCGTAAACATTTATAATGGACAGGCTATTGCGCCATAAGCCAGAAGGATGAAGAGAACGCAGACTTGGTAATTTGCATGTGACACAGAACTGCTGCAGGAACAATAGAACCAGTCCCAAACACACGGGAATGCTACTCGTCTTAGCTATGTTAGCTACTCCACTGGCTTCGGAATTCGAGAGTGGCGTAGGAGGTAATAAAGGGGAGGGGGTGGGGGAGGAGCCAGGCGACAATGAGGTGGAGGCCACAGACCAGCCAGCTAAGGTATAATTTGTCTAAGACCTGTTTCTTCTGCCTTCCTTGAATTATTAGATTAATGTATGGAAATGAGGCATACCAGACTAATTCTTATAAAGCACCTTATTCCAGTTTTATACAACATAGCTGTGTTTAAACAGTGGTATGAGGGCAGAAGCCCTATGGAGACAGTAGGCTTTCATGTTTCATCATACGGTGCGAAGGTATACTTCTGTACTGCTCAATCCAAATAATTCATATTCTCGATTTAAATTAATTCATACAATAGGATACCTACTTTTTTTTCCACAAATTGAAAAAAGTAGGAACGCCTTTTTGTTCCGTCTTTCCGTCTTTGTAAATATTTCAGATCTGAAACGACTCATGATAAGGTAGTTTTTTGTGATCTATATTCTAAGTTTTCAGACGAATTTATTTTCAACATCAAGGCCTTCTGCGACCTCGTCATGCATTGTTTATTAGATATGTGCCAACGTTTCGGAGGTAGCTGCTGCTTCCTTTCTCAGAGTAGAAACTTTGTACTTGAAAATGGAGGCAGTAATTTCATCCGAAACTCTGACACGTATCTAGCAATTTCACAGTATCACACGGCACACTACATTCTACTGAAATCTCTAAACAATAATAACTCTGTACACCACTTTAGGAAACACCTCCGAATGTTCAATAGGCTCTACAGAAGTGGAGAAATAGACAAGTAATATTAAAGGTCTATATAAAGAATAAGGGAACCGGGACAGCTCATTCGGTATAGCGACTGGTTACGGGCTGGACGGGCGAGGGGTCGGAGTTCGAGTCCCGGTAGGGTCAAGAACTTTTTTCTCCACGTCGTCCAGATCGGCTCTGGGGCCCACCCAGCCTCCTATCGAATGGGAACCGGGGGCTCTTTCCTCGGCGATAAAGCGGCCGAGGCGTGAGGCTGGCCACTCACCTCCAGCTAGTGCGGAGGTCAAGAAAATGTGGATCGATACACCCACTCCCCCTTACGCCTTCATGGCATAGTCATTAATTAGTTAAGCACAGAGAAAACTTTACCCTTCTACCTATATAAAAATATAGCGACAAAATTACATGAAAGATACTGAAGCTGAAGAATTTGTCTGATTTCAGTAAGTTTTTTTCCAGCTTAAATCGCTTACACTACGCATCCCAAAATATGGAAAGGAGAAATACTTTTCACTTGTATTTGTTCCGTGCTGGTTAGTACAGCGGTAACACTGGGAGCTGGAATTTCGGCTGGGCCGTCGGTTATCATAACTACGGCCTATCGTGGATTTTCTCAGTCTCTCCACACACATGCCAGAATAATAAATCGATTATGCCAGTCTAGTTCATCCCAATATTTTTTTCAATTCGTCCCGAATCAGTCACTTTACAATGCAACCCCATACAGTCCAGATACAGACAACTTCTTGTAAATGTAACGCGAACCGTCTCTTGTGCCCTAAGGTTTCCATTGTCAGTATATAAAGACGTCTGTAATATCGGGAGCACGAGGTAGCGTAGTTGATTGAGAACTGTGTTACAAGCCGGTAGGTCGCGGGTTCGATTCCCGATGAGGCCATTGCACTTTTCAATTGACCTAGTCCTTCCAGCCGCACTATGGCCCTGGGATCGATTCATCCTCTAACAGAAATGAGTACCAGGAATCTTCCTAGGGGTAAAGGGCGACCGTAAGGCTGACAGCATCACCTCCATCTGTGAGCCGCTTGTGTAGAAAATGTTGGAGCCTCGAAGTCTCACAACCCTATATGCCTACAGGATAGCTTTACAAGTAATTTCATCTCTCCTGTGACTAGCATTAGTCATTAGGATTGACTATAGGGACGCTTCACTAACATGTACTGTTGTTTGGAAGGAGGCAAGGTAATATGTATATACACACGGCCGTGTGAATTTCAGCGTTAAGTGTATTTGCACTCTGCACAGCCACCAGTGCTAGTGAAGAACACTACAGACGCAGGCTCTAGGCTCCCCAGCACAGCCTCTCGCAGCGTTAAGTGCATCTGCACTCGGCACAGCCGCCAGTGCTAGTGAAGAACACTACAGACGCAGGCTCTAGGCTCCCCAGCACAGCCTCTCGCAGCGTTAAGTGCATCTGCACTCGGCACAGCCGCCAGTGCTAGTGAAGAACACTACAGACGCAGGCTCTAGGCTCCCCAGCACAGCCTCTCGCAGCGTTAAGTGCATCTGCACTCGGCACAGCCGCCAGTGCTAGTGAAGAACACTACAGACGCAGGCTCTAGGCTCCCCAGCACAGCCTCTCGCAGCGTTAAGTGCATCTGCACTCGGCACAGCCGCCAGTGCTAGTGAAGAACACTACAGACGCAGGCTCTAGGCTCCCCAGCACAGCCTCTCGCAGCGTTAAGTGCATCTGCACTCGGCACAGCCGCCAGTGCTAGTGAAGAACACTACAGACGCAGGCTCTAGGCTCCCCAGCACAGCCTCTCACAGCCTTAAGTACGGGGACCCTCCATCACGACGTGAAATGGGGGGGGGAAGGGACTGAAAATTCATATCTAGAATGAATAACATTATCTCCTTAATTTGAATTTATGGAGCTACGCCTATAGAGAATCGTTTAGATATTCACGCAATCAGCTCTGTCAAAGAAGTTGCCGATATGGCAGGGGGTTGAGGACATAATACGCTGTAGAATTTGGATTCCCAGTTAGTGGTCCGCGACTATTATAGACACAGCTTAATACTACGCATGCACATTACGTGGCCGCTAACTTATTATTAGTATTCAGTTTTACGGATTAAGCCTTCTATCTTCACTGTTGGCATCCCGTTGGGTGTCATGATTGGTGGCAATTGGTCATCAACACAACAACAGAAATAAACCCATCGAAATGCTCACATTGGTTTTACTTGATAAGAGGCGATCAATTTCAGTGTCTCCCTCTCCATTGGTGCCACCAGGGTGCATGTATTATCTGTTAGTCTGCATTTAAAAGAAAGTCAAAATTAAAAAATGAATGAGATCTATAGCAAGCAGATACCAACATACAAAATTAACTTAAAGAGTATATTTTCTCTCCTGAATACTTTAAGGTGACCAGTAAAATTAGTTTTGAATATGTCAGACTTCACTTAATACACAAATTTTCTACACCCGCTCCCCCCCCCGGGATGAGACCATGCCCCTCTACTGTTCTCCATAAAACTCGACTAACTGAATGGATAGGAAGCCCGCCTGAGGAGGTGGTAAAGGGAAAAATCCTTGCATATATCGGGAATCGAACATCAACGAAACCACTCACTTTATACTCGTGGATAAGGCCAGTCGGATCTCTTGAAGAGAGCATAAAATTAAAACCGGTTTTTATAGGAACGTGGTTTAGAAGTATATATTGAATTTAACTTACTACAGACAGAACCAATTACTAGTTCCCGTCATGACAGTGAATTTTCGGGTTTCAGAACACTCACTAACTTTTCGGTAAATTTAACCCTTAAAAGTTCAATGGTTAGTATGTGTACCAGCCACTTTAACGTACTAAACTCTGCCCACACAGTGTATCTGTGTGTTCCGTATGGTTCTCACACTAAACAGCTACTGTTTCCTTAAACAGCATTAACCGGTTGGACTTTGTAGGGGAGAAGTAATGTGTTTCCTCTGAGATACGAACTTAGTTTATAAGCAATTCAGAAGAAATTCAATCTTTAAAGGATTAATAAGTATTTCTGAAAAAGTTTGCACTATGTAGTTAGAGATTAGGCAGTGCAGTTTGACGGACGGACAGAAGCACCTGCTAGCTACTGCTCGAGTCGGGCGGACAGAACAAACCAGCTTCTCGTCTCCTCCCACTGCCTCTACCTTGATTTGTTACCTAATTAAAGCTACCGGCACAACACAACTGCAAGTTTATTCCACCCGAGCTTTATCAAACAAGAGGCAGGCACATTCTCAGTAGCGCTGCGGTGAAAACCAATCTGTCCATGAAGTTTGTGGACGTTCGTCAAATTCAATATTCATTTGAGATGTTAGGTTGTCATGGTGGTGTCCATAATGGTTACAATCTTCCGGGACGTGACGCCGTGTAGCCAAGAGAACACAAAGCGTTTCGGAGGAACATATCGCCTCCATCTTCAGGTTCAGACAGAATGACCATTTCTCTTCCACTGCCTCAGTTTATTTCAGATTTGAAGCGGTCTGTAACAGGCCGAATTTTCCTTATGTTTTTCGCTCAGGTTTCCTTATGCTTCCGCTGGTTTCACGCTTAACTTACCCTTCAATCCATACGATGGAGGCGACGTTCCTCGAAAACGTCATTCTCCAGACTACACGCCGTTAAATCTTAGAAGACTACTCTTCATAGCCACCGTCACGAAAACGTGAAATCCAATAAGCCACATTCGGAAATCTTTAAAACTAAAATAACCCCATGAACTGTATGTACTCACCATCTCGAGTGCCACATGTCCCGTCCATCCCAAACTTCTTCCTGTCGTCAGCTTCTACCCTTAAAACGGAGGCAGGATTTTCCTCCGAACCGTTGGTATCCACTTGCAAGACTGTATCATAACCCAGAAGGTCATATTTCGACCCTGAAAGCAGCATACTTTTCGAAAAAGACCTGGTACACGGTTGAACACCCCAGAAGACAACAAACTTAATCTTAACAGCATTATGGTCAAAATATCTGAGTTCTGTCCTAACCTCGGCGAATATTTTTGTAGCCTTCTTCCTTCCACGTGTCATGCCTAGTGTCCTGTAACGTGATATATGTCATAGCTTAGAGAGAGACACGTGTTCATTTAACGTACACCGACAGGCATGTAACTAATCTCACAGCTTACATCCCTAACTCGATTAAACCTTTGAAGCACGAAGAGAGATTCCGGGAGCTGTCTGCGCACTAGTTACAACTGTCATGAGGCACAGATACTGGGTCCAACACAAACACCTTCGCTTGTCTTCTTGCCAGTTGCAAGTTGCGAATGACATGACCCTCTTCTGAATTAGACGTAGATATGGTATCCAGTTCGTACCTCACAGGAAACACACGTACAGACCAATCGGTTAATGCTGTTCAGAGAAATAATCACTGTTAATTTGATTTGATTCATTCTGGTCCGTCACACTAATATTATGAAAAAGCTAAATAGTTCCGTTCAGTGTGACTGAATAACTGAAATAAGAAAACCTTAACCAATCACACTGAACGGAACTATTTAGCTTTTTCATAATCACTGTTAGTTTTGAGAATCACATTAAACACCTAAATACAAGTGCGTGTGTGGTAAATTAAGAATTCTTAAATGTTAAAAGCAGGTGGTACGTATAGAAACCACTCTTTCGGCTCCCACGCTGTCCGGAGCCGTCGCCAAGAAGCTGTTGCAGTTCTCCCAGATGTTTCCCGCGCCCTACAGCACCAAAATGTGAGTCGCTGCCAGCAGCGCTTGTTTGCGGAGGAAGCTCGGGCATATCTATCATTAATAACTCCCCGGTAATGTCTCGGTCCAGTGACAGGGATTCCTGCTTTGTACTCGGAAGGTCAAGATGCAGAGGTCGACTAACTCGACTGAGGACTTTCGTGGTTTTCCTCAATCATTCCAGGCAATTTCCTTGAGATTACCTTTAATTAGGCTTCTATTCTTTCAAATCATTTTAAATTCACTATTCACTACATCTCACAGGGAGCACGCGGTAGAGTAGTTGGTTGAGGTACTATACTACAGGCCGGAAGGGCGTGGGTTCAAGTCACGATGAGGTCATTGGATATTTCAATTGACCTAATACTTCCAGCCGCACTATGATCCTGGGGTCGACTCGGCCTCTAACAGAAATGAGTAACAGGAATATTCTTGGGGGTAAAGAGCGGCCGGCGCGTAGGGCTGACCTCACCGCCATCTGTGAGCCGATTGTCTAGAAAATGTGGGAACCTCAACATCTCACAGCCCTATGGGCCTCCACGGCCTGTTACAGGGATACCTTTACCTTTACTTGTACTACATCTTACGAGCTTTTCTAACGACGGTATCAGTAGCTAGGCTCTCTAATGTCGACCGGAAGGGTGATATTTGCTATCTGCGTCATCGTCAGTTAGTGACGTAACCGTTAAGTCATCATTACAAAATTACTACCATCTAATTTCAACGTAATTCTGGTATTTATACGTCGATAGGACATTCAAACATACTTAACATTTCCGTATATTTTGCTTCACAAGGGATAACGCACCTGGTTCTGAGAGTAGACGGACTTCAGAAGAATGAAAATAGGAAGGGATTAGAAAGGAAGTCGTTATCATATAAATATGGTAATATCACTGCATTTTTCTTGATAGATTCAGATAACATCACGAACAAATTCAGTCAGGATTGTCGGTGTACCGCCCAGATTCAAACCGATCAATTTCCGAAAGTGAGTCAAGAATATTACCGCTTTGATAACCCTCTCGGTATTATTTATTAATCGACTCGACGCAATGTACCCTGAGCTACACAGCCATCCTAACAGAGGAACCCAAATCCGGTATGAAATTTACTCCTGACAATTGTGATGCGTCCCGACTGTTAATGATATATGGAAGTGCTGCGAACCCTCTTCCCAAAATGGTTTTAATTTGGCCACTTTAGCACATACGGTATACACCTACGTTCGTGTGACGCATTCTTCAACGCTTTTGCTGATATACACAGCGCAATCCATATTGACAAGAAACATATCCCTGGAAAAGAACAGAAACTTCTGCTCCTCAACGTATAATTGAAAATTGAAGCAGGAGTTCCTTCGAAAACATTGGTAGCAATCTACAGGTCTATAGGGCGTCGTAATCCACAAGACCACGCTCTAAATATCTCTCCAAACAAAAAGCAACCTCTGTGGCTTTAGTCCGCAAGCGAACTAATATCTCTCCGGGTTCCTTTAATATATGTATGGCCAAGATGAACACATGAGTTCTCTCTGATACAAAATCTCTCCTAAAAAGTTAAAAAAGACAAACTTATCCCTGTAACAGGAGGCGAAGGCCCATAGGGTTGTGAAATGTCGAGGCTCCCACATTTTCTAGGCAATCGGTTCACAGATAGCGTTAAGGTTCTCAGCCGCCCTTTAGCCCCAGGAAGATTCCTGGTAATTCCTGTTAGAGGCTGAGTCGACCCCAGGGCCATAGTGCAGCTGAAAGAATTAGATGAATTGAAAAAAAAATCCATTGACTTCATCCTCTCCTACAAGAAGAATACTGTCATTTAATATTCGATGCCGTATAGTCTGGTAGACTTTTACAGACATTTCGGAAGACTGTACTGCTATCGTCTTCAGCATCGAAGAGTAGGCCATTCAAGTAAAAAAGGAAACATCAAATACTCGTAGAGTAAATCATCACTTACTAGTATTTAAAGCTGGATGTAAATTGTATTTGTGTGGGCGCATGCGTGCGTATTGCGTGTGCTCTAACTAGCTTTCGCTCTTTCGCTCTCTTTCTTCTCCGAGCCTCCAGTGCAACGAACGTTAATGTTCTGCCATTCATTAATTACAATTTCAGTTTTGTTAAAGAGACAGGGTTAATAGTCCACTGCCCAACCCAAAGAGCAGAAGGAGAAGACGAAGTCAGCTGCATTGACATCTGAGGGCAGTCACGAACAAGATGCCAGTTCGTGTCCGTAACTTCGGTAGAGATGCCTTCCAAAGCAGACGGCTTAGACGTGTTCATGCGAAACTGGCCTTACCCGAAATATCTACATGCAGTAGTAGTAGTAGTAGTAGTAGTAGTAGTAGTGGCAGTAATGAAATAGGAGGACAAATCTGTGTACCTTGTGTTATGTGGACACAGATGTGTGTCACGTAATTAAACACGACCAATAAAATAAAACTGAAGCGTCCATATCAGACTTAAAATGACATGTATTCCCTTCTTATCTGTTTTTGGATCTACAGTCCTTTCGTTGGACCTTGGCAGCTTTTTCAGTTCTCTATTCCTGCACACAGTCTGTAGGATTCCTTGGATGGGGGATCAGCCCGTCGCAAGACCGCTACGTGCTCACAGGACAACAGAGACATCCATGTCTCGAGTGGGATTCGAACCCACGATCTCAGCGTTCAAGCAGGCGAAGACATTTTATACCTTAGACCGCGCGGCCACTGTGATCGGCTGTGTTTCTCTCTTAAATCATTTAAAAGTGTTTCATCAGCTGTGAACTTTACACAGGACAGAATGACGAATTGCATACCCGGATGACGTGTCAGGAACAAATCAATGAATGAAACTGTAATTCTAACAAATGCATCCAGAATTATGGGAACAAGAAGTTCTGGGAAGAAGTAATTTCCTACTGCACGAACTGCACAGACAACGACGCCTTCAACTATTCTTCGTTGCTGCGGGAATGTGTTTACCGAGCCCTTGTCTAGCAACAATAGGGGAACACACAGACAAATCCACAGACGGCATGGAAAACAAGTCCAACAATTTTTATATTGTTGCTTGTATTCTTTGCAGTGGAAACAAGTTCTCCGAGCCGTTGCCTAGCAACTATAAGGGAGAATACACACAGAGACACACAGACTGATGGAAAGGACTTATGAAGCACGACGTTCAGATGGGTTCAGTTGCCACGGTATGAACACTTTCATAAAAAGTCTGATTCAGGAATTCAAAAGTTGATAGAGGGGATAGACAGATACACAGAGAGGCTGGAGACCGCATAAGCCTACTTTTATTTTTAAAATAAGGAAACTAGGCTAATTTTGCCCGTGGTTATGTATGGGTGTGAAACTTGGTCTCTGACATTAAGGGAGGAACATAGACTGAGGGCGTTTGAGAACAGGGTGTCGAGGAGAATATTTGGACCGAAGAGAGAGGAAGTGACAGGAGGTTGGAGAAAACTGCGTAATGAGGAGCTTCATAGCTTGTACTCTTCTCCAAGTATAGTTAGAATGATCAAGTCAAGGAGGATGAGGTGGGCAGGGCATGTAGTATGAATGGGGGCGAAGAGAAACGTATATAGGATATTGGTGGGGAAGCCAAAAGGAAAGAGACCACTAGGAAGACACAGACGTAGGTGGGTGGTCAATATTAAAATGGATCTTAGAGAGGATGGGGTGTTATAGACTGGATTGATCTGGCTCAGGATAGGGATCAGTGGAGGGCTCTTGTGAACACGGTAATAAATCTTCGGGTTCCATATAATGCTGGGAAGTTCTTGAGTAGCTGCACAACTGGCGGCTTCTCTAGAAGAGTTCAGTTCCGTGGAATTAGATATTTAGGCAAAGGTTGTAACATAATCGGAAATTTCGCCATGAATGGATCTGAATTGAGTCCAAATTTGTTTATTTATTCATTTAGGTCCCAAATAACGACGGTTTCAAACCCTGGCAGTACATAATCTCAAATTATTCACATGTTAATAATTAATAAATTTGAAAATGTGTGGAAGGGAGCGGCAGTGACAAAGTTCGAGACATGATGACAGAATTTGTCTGGAGATGTCTGGGCATCATTAAGAAGTACGTTCGTCAGGATACAACTGGTCTTCGTGACTTGATTCGAACTATGAACCTTAATAATACGAAGCATAAAACCCCAATGACGAGGAAATTTCCACTTTTCCGTGTTGAGGGGTGTATGGACCAGGAAATGCGCACTTCCACTTGTAAATAACTATTTTTATCCGTTGGTGCGGCCAGGCAGGGCTCTTTGCTGTCAAACACCACAACTTCAGCTCCACATTGCGGGACACGTAACAAATCGTGTGCTGCTCTCCCGCACCTGCTCTCCAGTTAACAGGCTTCTAGTAATAGAGACCTTTTTTTAAAAAAAATGAATCCTCCGCCCTCTGCTTGTCCGTCCGTCCCAACACGCTTCATTTATGCATTCCTTGATGGTTGATGTTCCACTGTGTCTGATGCGGTCGTCATAGGATAAGAAATGCTAGCCAAAATTCAAAGCTACAGAAGAAATATCCCAAACGACAATTAGAAAGACTTGAAATTAATTCAGTTTAGGATAAATTGTTTCGACTTTTCGGGTCTGGAATGTTGTGATACTGTCACGTCATACTGTGCTGCTCAATAACAGTTACCACAGGATGCAAGATTCCAGTGCACAATGCTTTCTGAGGTTTGAGGCCCTCACGGTCAAAAATAAGAAGAATTCTCTCCTCCTCAGAACTCATTTCCACGCCTCTTTTCTTCTTAAAGATTACACCCATCCCCTTTTCGGGTCACTAGTCAAGAATTTTTCTCCTTTCCACAACATCCAGGACGGCTCTGGGGCCCACCCAGCCTCCTCTCCAATGGGTACCGGGGACTCCTCCGGGAGTAAAACAGCCGGAGGTTGAAGCTGATCATTTACCTTCAGCTAGTATCGAGGCAAAGAATATGTGGACCTATATACGTAGTTTCGTATAAAGACAAAACAAACAAAAACAAACTCCGTGGCCTGTAATCCGCAAGTGAACTATACCGATCGAGAGACCGCCGCTTGTTGGGGAAGTTAGTACCAACTTCTGCGGATAGAGGGTGTCACGTGGTCAGCGCAACGAATCCACACGGCCGTTAATCTCGGTTTTCTACACCGGAGCCGCTATTTCCTTGAAATAGCTCCTGAATTATCCTCACGAGGCTGAGTGGACCCCGTTCCAGACCCACTACTTCTCAGAAAATCTGGTATCGCCGGGAATCAAACCCGGGCCCTCTGGATCTGTAGCCAGGAACTCTGAACACTAGACCACAGAGGCGGTCCGTAGTTCCTGGAAATTAAGCATAAAGCTGTAACGCTTCTGGGGTGAGGCGCTCGTCTTGTGAGTTTGTAACAAACTGAAAGTCACTGTAGTCTTACAAGTCGAGTTCATTAACTTATATAATCCACAAATGATCAATCTTAAATTACAAGAAGAAAATCAGCCAAACAGATGGTTGACGAGAATTAGACCAAGGCTAGAAATTCTGTATATGTATTTCGGCTACTTTACACGCGTATCTACGCTGTTTACAATGTATGAACTAGTTAAAATTCTTTTCAGTGGCAGCTTTCGTTGGGCGTGATGCGTTTCATGCGGGAACCAACCAGTAGCCATATTATCTCGACCGTTCCATCTTCTCTCAAGCACAATTTCAGAGCAATTTACGAGGCAGACGCCATAACTCATAAAAAAGAAGCTTGATTGCACAAGACGAACTGCCGAGTCTAATACCTAGGTGGGACGCCTCCAGAGAAATTACCAAGTCCTCCTGCACATCACGCTTTGTGATATATTTCTAACATTTTCTGTTCATTTGTTTTCTAACAATACCGAAACCAGCACAGGATCACTCCACATGCGTTAAATAGGCAAGGGAACTATAACACGATCTGCTACCATCCAAAGGGCACTCACTCGTGACGTCAGAATCAACATTTAGCCTGTATAGGGACCAGTCCACTGTCAGAACGACAGACGAATAAGGGTTCGATTTCTCTCAGAGGAAAGGGACCCCTTCAAAGCGCTCAGACAGAATCTGAGAACCCTAGAGCCTCCCCTCCAAATGGATTCGGGGGAGTGACACTGACCACTCACCTTCATCTGGTGACGAGATTAAAAAATGGTGCATTTGTGCCTCCACTCCCGAATACGTCTGCATGGCGAGGTACTTAATTAAACATTGGAACAATTTTACTTTAAATAGCATGGGAATGTACAGCAAAAAGCCATCTCTGATTAAGGGAGGAAAACGTATATCTTCTGAAGGGTGGGGGTGTTCCTAGTCTAACCTACGTTCAAGGAAGTCGGAACACGTGACAAATTGATCCTTGATGAGTTTATACAGATATTACGATGTGGCTTGGCTTGTATTTGCTTGTTAAAAACTCCATTGAATAATTGCAAGAATCAGACACCTCCATGGTAGGCTGATAGTGGTTAAAGTAGTCGAGATATTTTCGGTATGTTATGGAACCCGAAGAATTACTTCAGAGTTCACGAGACCTGCTTAAACACGAAGGCCTGTGAAAATAATCATGGATTCAAAGGACTACATCATCCCTCTTAAATGCAAATTTATCCCTGTGCTTAATGAATTAAACACTGTGTGGCATATCGCCACATCCTTGACTTCGGCACTAGATGGAGGTGAGGGGTCAGGTTCATGCTACGGACGCTTTATCCCCGGGGAAAGAGTCCCCGGTACCCATTCTATAAGACCCTAGTTTGGTCCCAGAGCCTCTCCGGACACTGCGGAGAAGAGAAAAACCTTGCCCCTGCTGGAAATCGAACCTCAGCCTTCCAGCTCATATCGGTCGCTACATCGACTGAGCTGTCCTGGCTCTGTTTACCTTTCCTCTCAATTCCTCATATACGTAGAACACGTGGGGAGATACAGTGTGGCCGCGGGAGAGATCAGTTCCAAGTTCTTGGCGCATTTACACCTCTTCAGAACCCCTAAGCACAAAAAAAAATTGTTTTTGGAATTGCGTCTGTATGTGTCCCTCCGCGGGCGTCCGAAAGGTTGGACGTATTTTGTTCATATTCAGAATCCAGCAGTTTATGCATATAGATCGGTGCTCCGTGAATAGGAGAACTGCATTTCCAAAAATAGAGGTCCTACATCCCTCAAACACAAAATAGTCCCAGCGATTTCGTTTGAATTTAAGTCACTTGTGGGGGCCGTCTCCCTAAATCGAACTCCATAGGCAGTAATTTCAGAGAAGTAAAAGTATGCCCTCTGTCTGAGAAAGACTGCGCCATATATTCGCACTAATTTTTAATATAATCTAGGATTAAAAAAAAACAATTTCAGTGCAAACCAACTTCCTTTTCACAAATCGCTTTATGAACAGTGAATAGGCTGCGAAGCCGGTAGTAAGGCCAGCTGTAATACACTGTTACCGATTCATTCGACGTAGCTAACAGGTGATCACCAAACGCAATACGTACTAAGACGTAGAGTTTGGTGCAGAGCCAAGGCAGGTAAAACAACATTCAATTCTCTTTACGCGAGACTGGGAACCATCAATTTCACAAGTACTCCCAACAGATGTGCAGCTGCTCATTGCGAGCTCCTAGTGAAATACAAATATAGGCTATATAGTATGCAACCTGTTGTGCGTCATATATAAGGTATGATGATGACCCAGTATAAGGGTCGAAACATATAGCGACAAACAGCTGTTGATACAGTAGTATCTATTTTGTTTTCTTCCGAAATACTGTTGTGTAGATTGCCCCCAGTACAGTATATATTTTATGTCTCATTCTAATATAGGGCCTTGTAAAACAAAGAAATTGTAAATCACAGAACCACAATATACCAGCCAGTATTAATCACTATCACACCTTAGGTTCTAAAGGACTCTGACGATGGTGTATAACACTCAGTATTGCTGGGGTTTTGGACTTTGTCCATCATCGGCAAAAACTAGAAAACACAACGTCTTCAGGTGAGTGGGATATATCTACTCTGTCGGGTCCCTTAGAAAGAGCTAACTTCAGTCATTGGATGGTTACTATCTTCTGGAATACAACGTCCCGCACCCCGGTAGAATTCCACTCAAGTCTGCATCATCAGAGTCAAATATAGGTTCTTGCTTGATTTATTTTTTGATTCTGAAGATGGAGACAGTAGGATCCTCCAAAAAAAAAAACGGATTACACGGCGTTGCATCGCAGGAGATATTTGTTCATTAGTGTCGCTGTGAAAACCTCAGAGCGAACACAGCGGCTCTTAACTTACTAATTAGAGTCGCCATTGGCATTTTTTGGCGATTCCTTATCTGCGTTTGATTTAGTGCAATTAAGAACGGCGCGCTGTTTGTGATTTAACTTCCGTGGACACGATTTGGACCGCCTTCTCGCATTTTGGCCCCGTCTAGATGTGCTCATGCCATGACTGAAAATGGATCTCAGAGAGAATACCGCTTGTTGTGTCAGCGGCGATGAACAGGGCCCATTCACATTGCAAGCTATTTAGGGCAATCACTATGAGCCCGACGCTTCGCTATGATTTGGGCTCTGGGACGCGCATAAGATCACTTCACAACCGCGCGATCTAAACAGGACCCTCTAGCTAACTTCGAGAAGTTGACATGCGCATTACCCGCATTTTATAAAACACCAAAATTCATTCCGAGGCTACAATAGCCCGCCACTAGTCATATCCTAAGCCAAATGTTTCAAGTTCACTCCCTTCAACCATATTAATTTCAGAAACAGTTTACTCTTATTCTACCATTTGTGTCCAGGTCTTCCGAGTGGTCTCTTTCCTTGAAATTTTCAGGCCTAAGCTTTGTATGAATTTCTCATATTTCGACGTCGTTTCGTGACGTTTATACAATGTGAAGTTGTCTCGCCGCCCAGTCTTCAAGCTAGAGAATCGCTCCTTGTCACATGTCCACGGCTGCTTATTCAGTATATCCTTGTCTACCCTCCGTTTCTGGAAGCCATCTTTAACATTTACCTACAATTATTATTACTATTATTACTATTATTATTATTATTGCTCTTAACATATTTCATAATTTATACTTCTAATTTTGTACTCATATAGATATATGCCCATCACATCAGGATGTTTCATGTGGATGTTTTCCAAACACTACTAAAGTTACACTATTATTATTAGTAGTAGTAGTATTATTATGCAATGCATATATTTTGATTTCTCACCTCCAAACTATTACCTGATTATGTTATTTTTATTATTATCATTATCATCGCGTAAGTTATAACTTTGATTTTTGTTATTATTACTAGTACTTTTACATCATTATCAATACTTAGATAATACAAATAGCCTTGTTCTGTACTCTGTTTGTGTTCCTTTCTTTCTTTCACGCGGGCCCGCCTTGCAGTTGGCCTTAAGGCTGTTGATTTAGTACGCAAATAAATAAAAATTGTATTATTATTATTATTATTATTATTATTACGGTTGTTACTGTTACATAAACTACGAGCCCAGTCAGTTATATAATATCCTCTAAGCGTGAAATCATACTTAAACCAGCCTCAGATTAACAAAGAGCCTACACAATTCTCCTAATAGATATGCAACACGAGCAGCTGGATATCTGATAGCCACTTTATAGGCGTAACTACCGGTCTCTGTCGGCAGTGAGGGAGACGGAAGATACAGACGGTCAGACGGGGTAACCACATACGTACATTAACACGGAGAGTTGCGGATGCCGTGATCACAGAACTAAGCAATCATCAGTTCTCCGCTACAGGATGTTGCGCGAAAATTCAATCCTTGTTCCCCTGTTTAAGAAATGTAATGTGTTACGGAAGTGTAAACACAGCACCTGTGACACTTATAGTTGCTAGCTGGCATTATCATATACAGAGTGTTTCTATATTATTGTCTGGGTCTCCGTTTATAGGCCATGGAAACCCCGATATTTAATATAAAGAGTGCGCTATAATAATCCGACCTTTTCACCGCGACCTTCAATGATCTATTGTGTTTTACACTGACAATAATTCAGAATCACCCTGTACTATCCAGTAACTTAATTTCCACAAAATTTTTATATTAATTTCTAAGAAGTAAGAACGGTTGCTCTGCAGTCGGAATAGAGAGGTGCTCGACTCGAATCCCAGCTGGAGTATCAGCTATCGTGAATTTGTTTTCGTGGTTTTCCTCAGTTCCACCAGGCAAATGCCGCGATAGAGTCTCGAGTTGACCACAACCTTCGACATTATTTTCAATTCATCATTCAATACACCACCCTGTAGTTCGAAACTATACAGTCTGCGATACTGTCAGCTTCCTTAAATTAGACAAAAATAAATAAACATGTAACCTGAGCAGCTTCGAAAATCAGAATACCACGGGAAAACATCGGATATCACAATTCTAAAGGATCTACCTCTCTCATGACACGGTTGGGCTCTGTGCAGTTCCATGGTAGTTTGAAATATACTGACGACATGAAAATTATGTGTAAGAAAGATGTCATCGTGATGTTTCATAATCAACTGTTCTACTTTCATCTTCAGCGTCATGACACTTTCATTTTGTGTACGCTTTATATCTGATAAATAATTGAGGAGCTAATTGAATAGAGAAGTAGCGGCTCCGGTCTAGAAAACCGAAATTAACGGCCGTGGAGATTCGTTGCTCTGACCACGCGACACCCTCTATCCGCTAAGGTTGGTATTTACTTCGCCGACAAGCGGCGGTGGCTCGGTCGGTATAGTTCGCTTGCGGATTAAAGTCGCGGATTTTTCTTATACCTGACAAGAGGGAGTTGATGAGTACCAAGATCCAGTGGTCTCCAATGGCATGACACTCATACCGAATTTCTGATAACCTTTAAACGTGTGTATAATATTATCACGCTTTAGTGGTTAGACACGGCAATTGGATTAGTAATTTGTTATATTGAACACTTATAAATCGTAAATACAGGAAATTATAACGTTTCAGCTAATTCACGGACTCAACTTCTCACTACAGCACACTCTGAGTCTTCTAAATTTGTCTTCACTGGCCGTTGCTAGGTTACGGCTCCCAACAATGTAGATTCATTAGATTCCGTGTTCGCGACTTTACCGTCTGACGAGTGTCGAGCAACTAGCTTGCTGCTCCAACTGTCAAATCTAAGCTAAATGACTTCGGTCGGTCAGATTATTGTTGGTCTTCGCCAGCAGAATCATTCGTGGCTTCAGTCACCTCTAGATCCACAACCAAGATTTATGTTCTCTCCTGGACATGTACGTGTTTCGAAACGGGACCTTCCACTTCGACGAGGGAGGGGTCGGTCTTTCTATGTAGGCGCTGCGTTTGTTGCACCGTAGTTTCAGCACGAGTATATCCGCACTGTCATGGCGTCCAGGTCACTGCGGGCTCTGTGTACCTTGTCACTGCACTAGACTGAGTAGCATTTATACAGATGTTTCCTGTCAATGAAGGTCTTTGCAGCAGGTTAAGTCTCAACTCATGTAACTGCTATGAAGCTGCAGTTAGCTAACCGGATGTAGGCCTGACCGCCGCCAAGTTCAAGCCCCTTGCACTTCCTATGCATGGCTCCTCCTTGTTTTCAATCAGAACCAGGACTACTGTATGACTAGCGGTTTCAGTCAATCAGTTCATCTTGGTGCCAAGCAACTTGAAGCTTGAGGATCAGGACCAGAGATGTGTTTCTACAACTGAACCCTTGCGGTCATAGTCCTTTTGTAATATCCTCTCTGACGAGAGATTGAATCTGACGTTTAATATTGCTGCTGGTCCTCGCCAGCGCAGTTATTCTCGGGTTCAAGTCCCACCTGACTCATGACTACATGTTACTCTCTCAGAGACGAGACTCCCCAACCTTGAGGGCCAGGTCTTCGTATTTATATACCCCAAGAACAGGGTTCCATTTTCGTCGTCTCCTAGGATTCGCAGGGCTACGATGGAGCTATTCGACACCGCCTCCACACGGGACTGACTCTCGGTTCCGACATCCTCTTGGTTCTCGTTATGTATTATCGGGTCGGACAGTATAGAAAACACCGTGTCGAACAATTCGTCTATCGTTGCGTGGCAATGGCTCATTTGTCTGATGATGTAAATGCGTGTTCACCGTGCCATTGCCTGTTGTTACGCTATGTCTGAGACGCAGGGCAGACGCTAAATCTCACGAAGCCGTGAAGCAGCCTGTCTCATTATTCGAAACCGTCGCTCGGATGTGAAGGCTGCTTCACCGTGCCGCTTGACCCGAGGTATAGTTAAGACAGGCTCCATGGAGCGGCCAGGTATTTCGGGTAGCCACCTTCATTTGTTACACCTGTCGGCGACCGCCCCCTCAGCCCCATTAGCGCGCTCCTTTCACCTTGATTTTGTTGGAGACAGGTGCGCCGCGCGCGCCACCATTGAACAAAGCAGCAACGCATCGCGTTCTCAATCAGATAGTTAATCTGCTCGTCTAAATGCTTCACGACCAGGAAGATGTAATCTGTACCATTAAAATAGGTTCTTTCTGTTCAGGCTCTTCGTTCAGTGAAACACTTATGTTGGAGAATTACGTATAAACACATGCATGCAGAAGGGGGTATGAATGAGTAATCTCTGGAAACGGATGATAAATGAGATCGCTTCAAACGACAGTATAAACGTCCGCAGAAGCAAGTCTTCTAGCCTAAACTGTAGAATGTATATTTAAATAACTACCTGCAATAAAAATGTAATTGACTTTTACCCCAAATTTTTTCATACCCCTCACTGAGACCAGTATAAACCGAGTCAGTATTATATTCAAACCTCTTTCAACCTCATGAAATAACATTTAGAGAGAGCCAGCAGGAGCTGTTTGCAGTCAAGCTGCAATTATCAGTTTAACTGTCATGAGGCTTAACTACGGGATCCAGTAATAATAACTTCCACCGGTATTTTGCCAGTCACAAAATGGGAATAATATTTCTTAAATCCTGAACAGAGACAACAGGAGTTGTCTGCAGTTTGGTTGCAGTTGTCAGTACAACTGCCATGAGGCATCAATATTGGGTCAAATATAAATAGAGCCCCCTCCCCCCCATGGTTTTTTGCCAGTCAGAAGATGCGAATAATGTCATTTAGTTATTTGTACCACTGCGAATATTTAAGCCGCTACATTCTACTTACAACTTCTTGCTCTTTAAGAATTTGTAAATTGTATTTAATCTGATTTCATTCAATGAAACTTTGATGTGAATATGACAGTTCAATATTTAAAATATGTATTTGTTTCTCTGTTTAAGGACGATGTCATTAGCACGGGTTGCACTCGTACAGCATCGAATGGTAAAACGAGCGCCACTGCGATAAAGTCCAAGGGCGGAGGGTGGAGGAACCAGAAATTTTGCTTACAAACTTTAACTGTACTGATCCCTCTAACCAGCGGCATGAGAACCTCAAATCCCACATGGGCTAGAAGGGTTCAGACCTCTGAGATCTAATACGTGTAGTCCGTTGTAAGTCAACAGGCGTTTCGGAGGAATATATCGCCTCCAACTTCAAGGTTGAAGATCTCCCTGCCACATGCTTTCATGGTGGGTTTTCACTTCGCTTCTTCTTCGACCTGGAAAATGGAAGCTACATGTTCCGCCGAAAAGTCAATTGACTTTCAACGGACTACACGGTGTTATAACCCAGAAGACAGAACTGTTTAGAACCAGCGCTACTCTCCGCTAGGTAATTTGGCCATTTCTAAAATCTACAACAAATTATCTTATTACTAAAAATTACAGGGAGGCACGCGGTATCGTAGTTGGTTAAGACACTATGATACAATACTGACGGTCGCTGGTTCTATTCCCTGCGAGGTCATTGGATTTTTCAACTGACGTAATCCTTCATGGCCATGGGCTGGACAACCGAGAGGTCGGATTTCGAGTCCCTGTGGGGTCAAGAATTTTCATTTCTCCATGTCGTCTATACCGGCTCTGGGGTTCACTCAGTGTCATATACAATGGGTACCGGGGGCTCTTTCTCGGGTGCAAAGCTGGCCACTCACCTCCAACTAGTGCCGAGGTCAAGAAATCGTGGGACTATACATCTACTTCCCCATACGCCTTCATGGCGTAGTGATTAATTGGTTAAGTACAGAGACTTTTTTTTTCTTGGCACTACAGTCTCAGTGGGCCTAAACTACCTCCATGAACTTCTCCGTTCACTTCGGTTTTTCTAGATATTACACATACGGTAGGACTCCTTGGGCGAGTGATCAGCTCGTCGCAAGGCCTCTACCTGTACACAAACACAGAAAAACGGACACACACACACACTAAACATCCATGCCCTGAGTGGCATTCGAACCCACGATCCCGGTTTCCAAGCGAGCGAAGACAGTACATGCCTTAGACCGCTCGGCTACCGTGACCGGCACAGGGACAATTTCACCTTTACCTAATTCTTCCAGTGGCACTATGACACTAGGGTCGACTTAGACCCTAACACAAATGAGTACCGAGAATCTTTCTGGACGATAAAAGGCGGCCGGAACGTAAGGCTAATAACCTGACCGCCATCTGTGAGATAATTTTCTAGAAAATGTGGGAGCCTCGACGTCTCAAAACCCTATGGGGCTTCATGGCCTGTTACAGAGATAACCTTATATTTTACATTTCACTGATAATAACAGTTTAATGTGCTGCGACGATATGTAGTCCGGCAGACACCGACGTTTCGGAAGAACTTATTATCTCCATCCTAAGGGTATAAGAATAAAGATGGAAGCAGTGCGTTCCACCCAAACATCGTTTCATATTTACCTCACTGCATACTGTCACGTGACTGAAGTAGCCTTCATAAATGGCGCCGTGGGAACCTCAGTTCCTATAACCTCTTATTATCTTTTCGCTTCCTTGTCCAGCCAGCCAACATCTGCTCGTGCTGTCAGGAACAAAATGGCGCCGTGCGAACCTCAGTTCCTATAACCACTTACTACCGTTTCGCTTCCTTGTCCAGCCAACCAACATCTGCTCGTGCTATCAAAAACAAAATGGCGCCGTGGGAACCTCAGTTCCTATAACCTCTTATTACTATTTCGCTTCTTTGTCCAGCCAGCCAACATCTGCTCGTGCTGTCAAAAACAAAATAGCGCCGTGGGAACCTCAGTTCCTATAACCTCTTATTACTATTTCGCTTCTTTGTCCAGCCAGCCAACATCTGCTCGTGCTGTCAAAAACAAAATAGCGCCGTGGGAACCTCAGTTCCTATAACCTCTTATTACCGTTTCGCTTCCTTGTCCAGCCAGCCAACATCTGCTCGTGCTGTCAAAAACAAAATAGCGCCGTGGGAACCTCAGTTCCTATAACCTCTTATTACCGTTTCGCTTCCTTGTCCAGCCAGCCAACATCTGCTCGTGCTGTCAAAAACAAAATGGCGCCGTGGGAACCTCAGTTCCTATAACCTCTTATTACCGTTTCGCTTCCTTGTCCAGACAGCCAACATCTGCTCGCGCTGTCAGGAACAAAATGGCGCCGTGGGAACCCCAGTTCCTATAACCTCTTACTACCGTTTCGCTTCCTTGTCCAGACAGCCAACATCTGCTCGTGCTGTCAGGAACAAAATGGCAGCATCATTCGTCGCCCACGCCCAAACTAATGGAACGTGTAACACGAACGCGCAAAATTTCAACAGAGAACAAAAAAGCAAGACATCAAGGGGAAGCGTGTGGAAGGGACGTTTCGCGTTCATTTCAAATCTATTCTTAACATCGCTGAGTCTAAGAAAAGGTTAATTCGGCCAGTGTCTGTGTATCGTTATTACTGGTCTGGTGTTTCTGAGTGCTATTTCACGTCCCCGTTAGTGTCTACAACATCAGGCAAAGTCAATGATAAATTGGAAAGGACTTGGAAGGAAGCGGTCGTGGTCAATTGAGGTGGT
Organism: Cryptotermes secundus; assembly: GCF_002891405.2. Taxonomy (NCBI): domain Eukaryota; kingdom Metazoa; phylum Arthropoda; class Insecta; order Blattodea; family Kalotermitidae; genus Cryptotermes; species Cryptotermes secundus. The sequence continues at coordinate 478,792 of NW_019733846.1, read as the reverse complement.
ATCCCGTCATTTATCTGGAGGGAACCACTAAAATATCAACTAGGATAGCAGTATTTCCGGCCAAGATATGAACCCGGTACCTCCCGAATAAGAGACCAGAACGATACCGTTATTATAACCCGTTCGGTGACAACTGTCTTGTTACGAACAACACTTGTTGCTTAAAGGGCAAAAGGCAAAAAGGTAAAGTTGTCCCTGTGCCTAACTAATCAAGCACTATACGATGAAGACGTAAGGGGGAGTGGATGCATATATCCACGTTTTCTTGACCTCGTAAGTAGTTGATGATGATTGGGCAGTGTCACAAATTTTATTCTTCACAAAACTATATTATGATGGAAAAAAATTAAGAAAGATGAGCTGGACATGTAGCACAAATGGGAAAGAAACGAGATTAATAAAAGGTTTTGGTAAGAGGTAGCGAAGAAATGAGCTACTTGGAAGACAACTGCATAGATGGGAAGATATTATTAAACTGGAACTTCAAGTAGTAGGGTTGAAGAATGTTGACAGGAGTCATTTGACACAGGATAGGGAAAAGTGGTGGGCTCCTGTGCTGGGAACTTCTTAACTTCCTGAGCATTTGTTTCGATCTCAGCTTCATGGAACTAGATAATTTATGTAAGACTTTAGTCATGTCAAACCCAAGCCCACAAAGATATGTCAGGCACAAAATATTTGTAAACAAACTAAAAGCAGGCCATGGAAACAGTTCATTTGTTTTTTCTCGGTTCCTTGACATAGATTCAAGGTGTATAAAGAATTCAAAAGAAAACAAGCAGTGGCCGAAACGTCAGGTTAGGGTCAAAGGGACAGCAATTCTCTGGCGCAGAATGAGTGACCGTAAAGACGAGTGGGTGCAAATGGCAAGAACCTGTTGTTACTGCTGGGGTAACGCTACATGAATTCCCCACCAGAGGCGTTGCTATCATTAGCACGAAATTTCTCACAACCAAGATCACACTTAACGAAATGAGTCACGTCAGAAAGAAACCTTGCTTGTGGCGAGCGCAGAAAGTGCTTTTGTGCCCAGCTTGATTTAATGATGATTCCTCTCTTCTGGAACGTGACGCCGTGCAACCTAGCAGAAATATACCGATGTTTCTGAACAACTTGTTTCTCCATCATCAGGGTAGAAAACGATGTCGATTACTGCCTTCAGAGATATTAGGGCGTGTAATCTCTTAGACAGTTACTAATGTTTCGGAGGAACGTGCTGCCTCCATCTTCGGGGTAAAGTGTGAAGATTAATGTTTCTTTGGGTGTGATACTGTGCAAATGTTTCAGATGAATCTGTTGCTACCATCTTCAGAGTTGAAGATGAGGATTAGTGTCTTGAGCTGTCTGGTAGAACATATCAATGTTTCGGAGGAACATGCTGTATCCATCTTCATGGTAGAAGAATACACAATTTACTGTCTTCTAAAATGTAACACTGTGTAGTCTGGTAGAAAGGTACCGATGTTTAGCGGGAAAGTCCTGTTTACTGCCTTCTGGAATGTAATGCCCTGTAGTCTCCACAGAAATGTACAGACGTTTCGAAGGAACCTGCTACCTTCATCTTCAGGGTAGAATGGAGGGGAAGATGAGAGGTAGCATGTGCTGTGAGTGGTCAAGAGACAAACAGCTAATGTTATGGTGATAATTACGTGTTTCTACCTGGAAGTTCCTGAATTTATTCAGGACATAAGTTTTCAAGTAAGTTCCTGTGTGAGATGACTGGAAGATGTGAAGCGAAGAGACGGATGTAAAAGGCAAATATCAAAATATTGACACCTATTACAGGGGATCTTAACGTTCTTAGACGATCGTAGAATTAAGGAACAAATAATATATATTATAATATGTATTAATCCAGGGCAGGGCATATAGGACGAATGAGGAGAAGAGGAACGCATATAGGATATTGGTAGGAAAGCCAGATGGAAAGAGACCACTGGGAAGACCAAGGCGTAGGTAGATGGACAATAATAAAATGGATCTTAGAGAGATAGGACGGGATGGTATGGATCGGATTGATCTGACTCAGGATAGGAACCGCTGGAGGGATCTTGTGAACACGGTAATGAACCTTCGGGTTCCATAAAATGCTGGGAAGTTCTTGAGTAGCTGCACAACTGGCGGCTTCTCAAGAAGGGCTCAGCTCCATGAGTTAGTGAGTGAAGTTAAAACAAGCAATTTGCTTATGAAATTGAATGAAATGGGGAGTGTTTTTAAATCTTGTTTGCATCTGAATTCAGAACTCATGTGTGAAATATAAAAATCCGACGCCTTACTGGCAGGGCTGGAAATGGGGGTAGACAGTGGTTGACGCAGGTTGACTCCTATGTAGTTAGAGAACGCTTTTTCTTAACAAAGATATTTACGGTCTCTTCAGACGTCATAACTTTTGTAGCCAATAAAGATACACACAAGAATATATTCACGAGCCTACATGGCATTATAATTTTCATTTCATGCATCCTGTTGTGTTATAATATACAATTTCTTTATTAAAACCGTCACAACACAACTATATTAAGGTCAGTGCCTAGTTTGGCTCTGCTACATGTTTCGGCTATTAAAAGCCATTATCAGGCAAATACATGACTAACATATATACACCACTGAACTGCAGTACTACTAAAATTGGATACAATAGTATTAATCATATTAAAATACTTGGCGTAAAATAAAATAAATTAGATTATGTAAAACAAAAGTTATAGTATAAAACAAGAATAAAATTCAGTTGTTGATTATAAAATAAAAGTAAAAGTAAAGCTATCCCTGTACCAGGCCGTGAAGGTCCATAGGGTTGTGAGACGTTGAGGGTCCCACATTTCCTAGACAATTGGCTCAAAGATGGCGGTAAGGTTGTCAGCTTTACGCGCCGGCCGCTCTTTACTCCCCAGGAAAATTATTTAATTAATTCCTGGTACTCATTTCTGTTAGAGGCTGAGTAAACCCCAGGGCTTAGTGCGGCTGGAAGGATTAGGTCAACTGAAAAGAATCCAATCATCTCATCGGGACTTGAACCCGCAACCTTCCGGCAACAAAATTTAATACTATTACTTTCATATTATTTTCAGATTAACATTAATATTACTACATCTACATCACGAGCCTCCAAAATAGATTATTATATATTACAAAAAATATAGAATACTCCAATTTGTCCGTGGGAACACAATAAAATCACAGAAATCAACGACTGACTCGATGATGTAAAGCATCACTCGAAGAATTTTATTCTTGTTTTATACTATAACTTTTGTTTTATATAATCTAATTTATTTTATTTTTACGCCAAGTATTTTAATATAATTAATATTATTGCATCCAATTTTATTAGTACTGCAGTTCAGTGGTGTATATATGTTAGTCATGTATTTGCCTGATGATGGCTTTTAATAGCCGAAACATGTAGCAGAGCCAAACTAAGCACTGACCTTGATATACTTGCGTTGTGACGGTTTTAATAAAGAAATTGTACATGGCATTAGTTTGGTTTTAATGCGTGTTTACCTTTCCCTAGGGATTTTCCACTGATCTCAAGTGTTTCCCTTATTCTGAGATCTTTATTATTTGCATCCTGTTGTGTATTACTACTATACAGTACTATCATACAGCCGTCAACACAAAAATAATTGTTGTAATGACAGTTCCATAATAGAACTATATAGTTCTGAGATGCCATTTCCACCCCTGTTTACTATCAAGTATGTATTCTTTCCCATTTCCCCCGCTATAATGGAAATGCCAGCTACTTACTTACAGCGGGTATGAGTGATGCAGATAACCTCTCTTTGTGTGGTTAGGATCATGTTGCAGTGACACGTTTGTAACGTTTCGACAGTTCGTGGATCACCTTTCACTCGAATTTTGCCACGTAATCACTACACCAAGAATCCGTTATTCTAAACACTGCTCAACTAACCTCACTTCAACATATATTCGCGTAAGGTAGTCATGCAATGAGCAGACCTGATATTATTTGTGAACTGACATTATTGGGCACGCATGTTTGCTGGTTGTTTTTGCACTGAATCAAAGAACGAGTAATTAACAACAAGTAATGATATTAAATAACAAATTGTTGATCCATATCAATGTAAAAACACGAATATAAACACTCATTTCACTTCAGTTACAAAGGAACATTTTACGCCTTGTAAAGCAGACATATTCGCTTAACTCTTCCCGCTTGGCGATAGTGTAGCAGTGTAGCCACACACACATTGGCATCATTCAAATATCCCAATGATAGCACACAATCCCGCTAAAACTGAAAACTAAGGCGATTTTAATAGGGTGCAGCACAGTACAAATATGCATAACTAACGTTGGGAAACGTAAAGCTGGAAATGTGTACGGGGGCTTCAAAATTACAAAGAGGACACAAAAATGAGGGGAAAGCTATTTACTGTCAATTTTGAGATGATTTCATAATTTTTAAAGTTAAAAGGTAGAAGGAAGTTATTTCGATGCTTAATTAAGCGCAATTCCATGAAGACGTGTGCGTAAGTTGAGATATAACCGCAAGCATACTGCCTGAATAAGTCAGCTAAGGCAATAAAGCTTTTGAACTGTATCCGGGGAGCCGGAAGAGCTCAGTCGTCATAGCGACAGGCTACAGAATGGACGACCTAGGAGTCGGAGTTTGAGTACCAGTAGGGTCATGAATGTTTCTTCTTCACGTAGTCCAGACCATAGAGAGTACCAGCCAATGGGTGCCGGGGGCTCTTTCCCCGGGGGATAAAGTGACCGGAGCGTGAAGCTGACCACTCAACTCGAATTAGTGCCGAGGTCAATAAAACGTGGATCTATACATCCAGTCCCCCATACGTCTTCATGGCGCAGTGCATAATTAGTTAAATACAGGGACAAATTTATCTTTTTTCTTTGGGGAAATTCCAGGTTCGATGTTTTGGTAGGGTCACCTACTATCTCGACTGAAATTGTCGTCGTTTCTCTCAGTTCTCCTGGTGAATGCCAGGATTATACTTCCAAATAGACCGTAACAGCTTCGTTCCACATTATTTCAAATTAATCGTTCACTAATTATCACAGCATTCGACACTATATATTCTGAGCCACATACGTTATCGTTATACAAATAATAAATATCGTAAATACAAAAATATTTAACCTCGCCATATACATACATACTGGCTACTGGATGGACGACCGAGGAGTCGGAGATCGTGTCCTGGTATGGTCAAAAATTGTCTCTTCTCCACGTCGTCCAGACCGGTTCTGGGGCCCACCCAGTTTCCTATACAATGACCACCGGGGACCCTTTCTCCGGGTGTAAAGCGGCCGGGGCTTGAAGCTGACCACTCACCACCAGCTAGTGCCGAGGTCAAGAAAATGTGGATCTATACATCCACTAACCCACACGCACAGGGACAACTTTTACAACCTGTTAAATCTCGACAATTCGTTGCTATGGCAACACGAAGCTGCGGAATGACAACGATAAACTTGGCTTCTAGAAATCTCTGTAAGTATTTAGAGCATATTATGCAGTAAATCAGTGTATGTCTCCCGTTCCACTTCCTTACCTGTGCAATTAGGACCCGCTGTTCGATATGCATCTGCGCCATCATGAGAAGCAAAAGCCAGACGCCCCTGGCGGTTGGAATACCAACTAAGTTGGATGATAATTAGTGTAAGCGTGAAGTAATCGGGAGCTCTGGCCTCGGGGAGAAGCTACCGCGGACAGCCTTGGACTCACCCTCACATATGTGGGGCCGTAACCGACACTAGATGGGGTTATACAGCAGCGTCATAAACAGGGGTGCCCAGTGTCCCCTACAATTCCGCCTTATTCTAGATTTCTGTTTACTGGGGTATGACTTCGTGCTAGCCAGTACCGATTTGGCAACGTTGTAAAGGAACTTGCAGCATCTATCTTCAAGGTGAAAAAGTAACGTGCACAGAAAAACAAAGGTACAAATATAAGGGTAGGAGGAAAGGAAATAGTTTTGCCAGAGGGTGCGTGGTTGGCAGTGGCCTCTAGAAGGGGGTGCAAATATCTGAAGAAAAAATGTAAAAGTAAGGTAAAGTTATCCCTGTGCTTAACTAATTCAAGAAGTTTCTTTCCGAAATACGGGCAGAAATATGTTTAATTTAAAAGGTAAAGCCTGTAACAAGCCATGGAGGCCCATAAAGTTGTGACACGTCGAGGCTCCCACATTTTCTCTAGACAATCGGCTCACAGATGGTGGTAAGGTTGCCC
>NW_019733846.1:443151-472481 GCF_002891405.2 Cryptotermes secundus | reverse complement strand
GGGCAAGTGAAATAATCCACCTCATCTTGAATCGAATCCACGATCTTACGGCTTGTAGCATTGTGCCTCAACCAACTACGCTACCGCGTGCCCCGAGAAATACAGGGCTACTATAAATAATTCATTCGTTTTTAAAACGCTATATTTTACAAAGCATTATACATACAAATATGATACAAATATGATTGATATATAAAACGAACCGTAAACTCACCAAGTTTTCTTCACACTCTACAAATGTTCTATGTGTATCCCTTGGGTCACACGACACACGTCCAGGCGGTAGTCGAGCTCGTTCCAAACATTTTGTAGCATCATCCTGTCAATGGTCATCACTGCAGCATCGATGCGTTCCCTCAGCTCTACTAGTGTTCTTGGCAGTGGGGGTACGTAAACACGATCCTTAATGTACCCCCAAAGGAACAAGTCACAAGGTGTTAGATCAGGTGATCTGGGGGGCCAAGTGAACAGACCTACGTCATCCTCACCAACACGCCAAATCCAGCGATGACGAAGTTCATTGTTTAGGTAGCGACGAACATTGATGTTCCAATGAGGGGGTGCCCCGTCTTGTTGGAAGACAAAATCCCCGGAATCAGCCGCCAGTTGTGGAAACAACCATAACTGCAACATATCTAGGTAAGATGTACCAGTCACAGTTTTCTCACAAAAGAAAAACGGCCCATACAGCTTTGTCTGTGACATTGCACAGAAAACATTCAGCTTTGGTGAATCTCTTTCAAGCGCTACAATTGTACGAGGATTTTCAGTGGCCCACAATCTCACATTTTGACGATTAACCTTCCCGGATAAATGGAATGTTGCTTCATCGCTGAATATCAACTTGGCGGCGAAGTCTTAATCTTCCAATGCTTCCTGCATTATGACGCAAAATTCCAGGCGCCGGCCATAATCTTCCGGGTTTAATTGTTGCAGGAGCTGCAGACGGTACGGTTTGAAATGTAACCGTCGTCGCAAAATCTTCCATACAGTTTGCTGCGGTAGTCCAAGTTCGCGGCTTGCTCGGACCGTTGATTTTTGCGGACTGCGCACAAAATTTTCCTCATTCTCTCCACTGTTTCATCTGGCACATTTGGTCGACTGGTGCTTTTCCTTTTAAACAGAACCAGTGTCCTTACATTGCCGATACCACCGCAAAATGCTTTGTTTACATGGCGGTTCTTTATCGTACTTTTATTTTAATGCGCGTTGCACTGCTGTAACAGACGAACATTTCGCATATTCCAACAAACAAAAACTCTTTTCTTGCTTTGTCGCCATTTTGTAAAGGCACTGAATTCATGCTGTCAACTGGTGCATATAATACAAACTTGATGAGTTTACGGTTCTTTTCATATATCAATCATGTCTGTAGCTATATTACTTTGGAAAATATAGCGTTTTAAAAACGAATGAATCATTTATAGTAGATGTATATTTAGTGCTTCATATGATGTGTCGGTTATTTTTGTAACATTTTAACAAAAATTGGAATTCTAGGTAATAGAGGACACTCGAGGTAATAGAGGATACTGGAATGTTTTGACAATTTTGATTAAAAATATACTTCAGCGGTTCTTGTATTTTCAGGGTGACTGTAATAGCGGCTCTTTAAGTTTAAGAAACCCTGCATATTTTTTGTACATACTGTATTCGTTCAGACTTTGTACCGGCGTGCGCTGTGCTGGACGCCCTCCGAACCAGGCTTCCAGCTATAGCGAAAACTTTCTAATTTCCTTAAGAACCACAAGGTTGTAACCCGAGTCAAAGTGTTTGTGCATTGTGCGAAGAGTATAAAGTTATATGACGCTTATATAATTATTTACGCCCAATTTTTTTGTGGGTAATTGCATATTATGCTTCTGTATTTAAACGGTCACCTGACGTGCTTGATTTATTAAAAGTATAAACTCATAATCGATTTGACCAATCCACAGTGTGTGGCGCAGAGATTTTGTGGGGAAAAAAATTTACTTGAAAGCGAAATAGCTGTCAATATTCAGGTTATATACTCAAGAACATGCATCTGATCGTGTAATTGAGGCTGCGATCTTCTGTCACGTGACTCTGTGTTATATGGCCTCCCTCTTGAGGTCCAGCTTCCTATACACAGAAGATATTCTCGAAGATAAATTAGACTTAAATTTTACGACGCAATCGGCGTCTGTACTATGTAGCGTCGAATGTTAGGACGACTGATGAATGCTAAATTTGACAGGATCTTGAAGAAATAGGTCGTGGACCAGTCGCTCTACTATCCCGGTATTTGTTTGGAGGGACTGAGGAAAACCAAAAAAATAAAAGAAAATTCACTGAAGGGAGCGGGTTTCTTCGGTCGCGGTTGGAACCGAACATGTTTTTAACACGAGGCAAGAGAGTTACCGCTAAGCTAACCTGCTCGGTCCGAAGTTATATACACCAGATTCTTCTACGGTATCTACCACACTACACGGCATCACATCCCATACGACAGCAGTGTTAATATTCAACAGAATGAGAATTTCAGTTCAAATTTTTCTGTAATGTGTCTGAGAACAGGGTGTTGAGGAGAGTATTTGGACCGAAGAGAGATGAAGTGACGGGAGGTTGGAGAAAACTGCATAATGAGGAGCTTCATAACTTGTAGTCTTTCCAAGTATAATTAGAATGATCAAGTCAAGGAGGATGAGGTAGGGAGGGCATGTAGCGCGCATAGAGAGAAGAGGAATGCATATAGGATATTGGTGGGATAGCCAGAAGGAAAGAGACCACTGGGAATACCAAGACTTAGATGGGTGGGCAATATTAAAATGGAACTTAGAGAGATAAGATGGAATGGTGTGGATTGGACTGATCTGGCTGAGAAGTTCTTGAGTAGCTGCACAATTGGCAACTTCTCAAGAAGGGCTCAGCTCCATGAGTGACAAAGTGATTTCTCTGTAATATTTGAATGACGTCAGGCCTTCAAGTTGTCCCACAAGAGAGAGTGTCTCTGGCCGTGGTCTTCGTCGGTCGGTTTGAATGGGGAGCTCATAACAATGTCAGGCATTAGACGCTGCAACGCGACCCGATGTAATAACTCACTTGTTGACGTTTATTGTTAGGAAATGCAAACCACAAGTTTTCTTCTTTCTGGGCCACTCTGTATACTAGTGACATCAGAGAGCATGGATTATATATTTACTGAAATTAAAACAGCAATGCGTAACTCACAAGTAGCCGATCACAATTGCCGCTCGGTCTAAGGTATGAACCTTCTTCGCCCTCTCAAGCACTGGGATCGTGGGTTCGAATCCCATTCAATGCATGGGTGTCTGTGAGCATTTTCCTGTGTTTATGTTGTTCTGTGTGTAGGTAGCGGCCTTGCGACGGACTGATCCCCCGTCCAAGGAGTCCTAGAGACTCTGTATGGATTAAGAAACTCAAACATCAGGCAAAGATCGGGCGGGTTGTAGAGCCCCCAGTTCTTCAGTAATTTTGCTCTAACCTTGCACGTGTTTAAGCACGCTATTAGAAAAAATATCGAAAACTGAATACTGGATTGTGCTACGTCCCCAAACACAAATTTTCGGGAAACTGGGTTTGAGGTTAGGAAATCATCTGCAGTTTAAGCGTGACTTAGAACATGACACGTTCTGAACTCTCACACCTGCAAGTAAGGGTAACTCTATGGAAGTGTGTGGAGATGGTACATCACAATACTGGAGAGTCAGAAAATTACTGTAACGGATTTGCGCAAAACGCTTCTAGGTAACGGCTCTGTAGACACTCTCCAACGTGCAACAGTGAAATATATGTCTCAATAGACGAATGTTATAGCCAGCGCCACGGCATGGGCACAGAACTGAAGAATCTCCATTGTTGAGAACCGTTACCAAGCAACGACTATGGAAGATTATAAAATTCCGAGGCTTAGCGTGTGCTGTAGTGATGTGTAAAGTGTGTAGATGAGCGATAGCACTGTAATTGCTCGTGGTTCCGAGTCGTGTGGGTAAATGGTCAGTATATCCATTCACTAATCCAAACCCCGTCTATAGTCACCCCTAAATCGTGGCAATAAGTGTGTCACTTGATCATCATCATCATCATCATCATTGGCAAAACAGCCCTTTTGAGCCATACCCTTCCTTCTGCCAGTTTGCATCAGGTTGTCACTTCTTTGGATTTCGCAACAATAATTTTTTTACAGAGTAATGTCGTTAGCCTTGCGTCCAGCCCCCAACCTGGAAAACCAAGTCCCTGTGCTTATGTCCCCCAGTGACAGGGTGGCCCAGTTATACCCCTCCTACGAGTCGCAGGGCTGCCTACGCATCACTTGCAAACAGATGCCATCTTACAGCACCTCTGTGGGTTCCAATGGGGGGAAGGTCATGGCTCCGTGATGGATTATCCAAGAGCTGACGGCTGAACTGGTGTGTTACAGACGTGTGGGAGGCCATAGGAGATTCATTTAATAGGAAACGTTGAAACAAGTTTGTTGTATGTGTGCTTATGAATTAAGAAGGATTGTTCGATTGCTTGAACCCAGAGAAGAGAGGAGGCAGAGGGCGCGAGGCTGTGTTGCCTCACAACGAAATGCAGACAGATCGGGGATGGAAACAGGCATGCAGCAGGTATCGCCTTCAGATGGAACTGGCAGAAACAAGTAGTGGGTGCAAGGTGCATGGGTGGAATATTGCAAAGATTATAGTAAAATGACATGCTCCTGAGCGGCTAGTGAAGGTCTCATGACTGTAGTTACAGTTATGGCACGTGACGCCTTTTAGTCTGGTAAGGGCTTACCTAAGTTTCGCACGAATATACTCTTTCCATGCCGGTCACGGTCGCCGAGCGGTCTAAGGCATGTACTGTCTTCACTCGCTCGGAACTCGGGATCGTGGGTTCGCATCCCACACAAGGCATGGATGTTCGGTATGTGTATGTGTTTATTCTGTGTCTGTGTTGTCATGTGTTTAGGTAGAGGCCTTGCGACGAACTGATCACTCGTGCAAGGAGTCCTACCGTCTGTAAAATGATAATGAAATTGAAAAAATCACAAGGGGCTGTAGAATTAGCGAAAGAATTCTCTCCATAATCAGGGTTGAAGCCTCTGATTAGTTTAGTTTCCTTATTTAAATAAAAGAGGCTAATGCAATCACCATGCTATCTGTGTATCTGTCTATCCCACTATTAATTATTGAATACATGAACCAATATCTATGAAACTTGGTATGTCTATCATGGCACCTGAGCCTATCTCGACGGCGTACTTCATAAATCTCTCCCATCAGTCTGTGTGTCTGTGTGTATTCCATTACAGTTGCTAGACAACGGCTCGCTAAAAACGTTACCGCGACAACGAATACACAAGCAGCAATACAAAAATTGTTTCCGCGTTGTTTTCTATGCGGTCAGTGCTCTATCAAAGGGAAGTAGCCGATTATTTTTACCTTATTATCTACCTTGTCTACGTAACTTTGCGTGCTCCTCTAGAAAGTGTTTTCTTTTTTCCCGATTTACGTGATGTGCTTGTGTATGACACCGTGTAGACTGATAGAAGGTAATAGTGTTTCAGGGGTATGTGCCATCTTCAGAGTAGGCTACCAGACTGCACAGTATAATGACCCATAAGATCAAAATCTACGCCTTCAATATCGTCAAAATTCAGTACCTTATGGGGCCTATAGTTTTAAAACTTTCCTCCATTTCAAATGAATCGGTTTTGCATGGATCTGCGTAAGAGAATTTTCTACGTCTGACCAATACATCTTTGTGGTTTCGACTCCACTATCGCTCATAATGGATATTCTCGTAAAAATCATAGCGGTGACATAACGTAGGTAAAAACAAAGGTAAAGCTACCCCTACGACAGGCCGTGGAGGCCCATAATTTTGTGAGACGTCGAGGCACCCACATTTTTTAGACAATCGGCTCACAGATGGCTGTGACGTTCTCAGCCTTACGCGCCGATCGCCTTTAACCACAAGGAGGATTCCTGGTACTCATTTCTGTTAGAGGTTGAGTCGACCCCAGGGCCATAGTGCGGCTGGAAGGATTAGGTGAACTGAAAAATCCAATGGCCTCATTGGGAATCGAACCCGCGACCTTACGCCTTGTAGCATTGTGCCTGAACCAACTACGCTACCGCGTGCCCCGAGAAATATATTTAATACTTTATATGATATGTCGGTTATTTTTGTAACATTTTAAACAAATTGGAATTCTAGGTAATAGAGGACACTCAAGGTAATAGAGGACACTGAAATGTTTTGACAATTTTGATTAAAAATATACTTCAGCGGTTCTTGAATTTTTAGTGTGACTGTTATAGGGGCTCTGTCAGTTTAAGAAACCATACTTATTTTTTGTACATACTGTAGGATTAGGGCTGGAAGCATTAGGTCAACTGAAAAATCAAGTGACGTCATCGGGAATCGAACCCGCGACGTTCCGGCTTGTAGCATAGTTCCTCAACAAACTACGCTACCGCGCGCCCCGAAATGATGTAGAGAAACATGATATATTTTTATAAAGAGGTCTTATTAATTAATATATTCTTAGAAATTCTAACATATCCAAAATTGAATATAAATAGTTATGTAAGTTCTGAGAAGCGTTTATTTGCAGAATATGAAGAGATAGTATTTGAAACGAATTTTTCAGAGATGAAATTGGAATCCAAAACTCGTTAACAGAGTTAACAGGGAATTGATTAAAATTGTTCGGCCATGTAAGAATAATGAATAGACAAGGATACTGAGAAGGGTACTTTAATTAAAATTTGAAGGAAAGAGACATATGGGGCGACCCAGAAGAAGAAGTGAAGCAGAGAGAAAAGAGCTCGAATGCAACCGGAAAGGAAAGAGGAAGAGAGGAAGAGGAACCTATTGACTTTCCTTCCATCATTCCGTAAATAAGGAATGCTTGGAAAGAGAAGAGGATGGTTATATTGCAGACTTATGGAGATTTTATTTCTACCGTCCTGCCTATTGAATTACTGATATTGCGTTCGAGGATGGGAGTACAGGCGCATCTTCACGGTGGTAACTATACACCACATCACGTAACTTCAGAAACCTCTGCATTTTATTTATGTATTTCGTGTGATCATCAAGCCAAGCAAGGACTATTTTTGTAAACAACATTGACCAATTGGTATTTGTTATGGAGATGAAGTGTTTCCTGTGAGGTAGGAACTCATTTTTAAATAGTCCGTATCATTTGGATCAGTTTCGTTCTTCAAAACTCTGCCACCACCAAAAAGAAAAAAGGAGATGGGATAAATTTTGTTGTGGATTGTAAGATTTCAAGTTTTCACGCCTTCGTGGATGTGGCGTCGTGTAGATGTGTATAAACCGACGTTTTTGGGAACGTATCGGCTCCATCTTCAGGGTAGAAGAAAAAAAAAAGAAAAATCTGAGAGCGAAGAACCAGCGTGAGCAGGTGGCTCTTGTGAGTTATTAAAACCTCCGAAATCGTTTGGATTATCATGGAATTCAAGCGGAGACATCCCGCCATTTTAGTCCACTCCATATTCTGTTTTACTGCAATTATAGAGAAGATTGTTCTACACTTCTGCCGAATGGTTTCGATAATGTGATTTACAAAAGACATAGACATGAAAAGTAACTATTAGTCTCTGATAAGGGCGGAATTATTCGTTCGTCTAGATTTGCCAGCTACGAAACTTGTTGTAGAGAAGTAATCAAAGTTTAGCGCTAAATACAACCTTTGCAATGCCGTCTCCGCCCGCTCACCTTCTGCACTTCTTTTGCTGGACGCTTTTCTGGTCCAGCGGAGCATTCCGGCCATGCCATATTTTAAGGGACACCGAACTGGTGGCAAGCAATTTGGCAACCGTTTGGAACGCAACATGTCTACTCACTTGCTCCATAGCACTCAGGACCGAATGTTGCCATGTACCGGTTACCGTTCGGATCTCGAAACAGGCATCGGCTGTCCTCAATGATACCTCTGGTTTCCATGTTCTGAGTCTCTGGGTTTATAATAGTCTCGCAGGTGTTACCAACTTTTCGAGGAATATATTCCTCTCATCTTCAGGGTTTGCTTTCACCATCGTAAATCGCACGTAATAAATTTAATACCATCATGCGGTAGCATAGTCGGTTAAGGCACTATACTACAAGCCGGAAGGTCGCGTATTCGATTCCCGGTGAGGTCATGACTTAATACTTCCAGCCGCACTATGGCCCTAAGATCGACTGAGCCCCTAACAGAAATAAGCACAAGGAATCTTCCTGGGGGTAAAGGGCGGCCGGCGTGTAAGGCCGACAAACTCACCGTCATCTGTGAGCCGATTTTCTAGAAAATGTGGGAGCCTCGACGTCTCACAACCCTATGGGCCTTCACGGCCTGTTACAGGGATAGCTTTATACCAATCCGTCCAGTGGGTAAGAATAGAAAGTTATAATTTATACACGCATATGAAGAACGTGGGTTTGGTTGGAAAGCTAGAAGGAAAGCGACCACTAGGATGACCTAGACGTAGATGTTAAAATGTATCTTAGAGAAATTTGATGGCCTACTATGGACTAGATTTACCTGTTCCATACCAGGCCATCCAATTTCTCTAAGATACCGACCAGTGGCGGCCTCTTGTGGACACCATACCGGAACCTACAGTCCCAAAAGAAGAATGTTGGGAAATCCTTGAGTAAGTGCACAGCTGGCGGTTTCTTACGTGGAGTGCCTCGGGACAGAGATGAAGCCTCCAGCTTATAGACCGAGAAAGTGGTAGTGCGCTGGTTAAAAGGGCCAACCTTACTTTTCCGGTGCGGTGACAGGTGGAGCAACGGTAGAAAGACTATTAGCAAGGGAAAAACGAAGGCCACGCCATAGCTCAAGCAGTTAGTCGCTGGCTTCCCACCGCGGCGGACCGGGTTCGATCCCGGGTCTGGTCACGTCGGATTTGTGGTGGACAAAGTGGCGCTGGGGCAGGTTTTCTCTGAGTACTTCGGTTTCCCCTGCCAATCTTCATTCCACCAATTGCTCCACAATCACCACCTATCATCTGTGGCTAGTGCAATAGGCCAGAAGTGGCCGCAGTACAAGGGACTTAGTCCCACCCCACTAGCAATAAAAAGAAAAAGAGAAAACGAAGGAAACTCGGAGAATAAGCTGCTCCATTGCCATTTTATCTAGCACTAATGTCACATCAAGTCATCTGGTTTTGAGCCCAGTACTCCGCTGTTAGAATTCAGCACAGTCTTAACGGCTGTGTACATGAGTTAGCTGCGCTAGATCAGTTGATAGAAGCGGATGTATACATATCGACATGCTGAAGCTGTAGCAGTAGTCGCCAAGTGATATCACACCTACACATATGTGTGTGACCACATAAGCGGCAGGTGCCCACTCCACTCAACCTGCTGTGCTTCCCCATATATGGCCCGCGCGAGAGCTGTATCCACAGGTATCTCTAGAACAGGGGTGTCCGGACTGCAGACCTTTGTTTCGTGTAGCCACAGCGCGTTTAGAAAGAAAAGCAACTGCCACGGAACGGCTGTTGTTCTTGTATATTTCCTTTTTACCTAAGGAACTGTGGCCTGATTTGTCTTTGTCGCTGTATCTATACCTTTCTAATTCTCGGGCCGTTAGTCCTTTTGTCAACGAACCTTATTTTTGTAACTGTGAAATAATTTTTCTCTTTTTCATGAAGAGCAGTTTTTTTTTATGTTATACACGTCTAGGAAATTTTTGAATGACTCAGCAACTGTTAGTTTCTCCAGAAGTACTCAGCTTCATAGCGTGAGTTAGGAAATGTTACCATTATGTTCGATTATTAAGTTGTTTGGAGTCTTCAAAATTTCAAAATTATGAGAATATTTGGTGATATTTTGTTAGTATTTTTCGTTCTCTTCATATATATAAAAGTTTTCTAAGCTTGAGATTTTGGGCACGCGGTAGACTAGCTGGTTGAGACACTGTCCTACAAGCCGGAAGATCGCGGGTTCGATTCCCGATGAGTTTATTGGATTTTTCAATTGACCTAACCCTTCCAGCCGCACTATGGCCCTGGGGTCGACTCAGCCTCTAACAGAAATGAGTACCAAGAACCTTTCTGGAGGCACATGGCGGCCGGCGCTTAAGGCTGACAACCTCACCGACATCTGTGAGCCGATTGTCTAGAAAATATGGGAGCCTAGACGTCTCACAACCCCATGGGCCTTCACGGCCTGGTACAGGGATAGCTTTACTTCTCACCTCTCACTCTTTCCCTGTAGAACCTCTGACTTGAGATACTACCTGACTCTTTTCCTGCAGAACTTCTAACTTGAGATGCTATCTCGCTCTTTTCCTGCAGAACTTCTAACTTGAGATGCTATCTCACTCTTTTCATGTAGAACCTCATAAACACCGCACCGAGATTTGAAGTGCAAATATTGTCCTTTAAATTATTTGAATTTCTTCCCTGTTTCCGCGTTGAAGAATTTCCATTCATTATAGAAATTTGTACATATTTCTCTCTTTATATTCTTGATGACTGACATATTCCGATAAAGATCGGTTTCTTTATAACCTATGTTTCGTATCAGACAGGATTTTAACAAAGGAGAACATGAGACTGTTTCTTTGACAAGCAACAGTTTAGTCAGGAAGCCATTTTGGTAAATAAAATCTAATAGCCTGTGTACTGTGTCTTGTAATTCCAGCCACCGTCTGTTGAGTGAGTTCCTCCTTCTGCCATCCCCATGCCATAACGTCTGTCTGTCTCAGCACCTGATATATTTCAATTCTTTTAAAATAAGTTTCAACGTCTCCATTCAAGTCTGCCTCCATCAACAAGCCACATTCATCTGATTGCACGCGTCGGCTCTCTCTACTGTCGCGAACAGGTGCTCTGCCATGGCAATGGCGGACTGGTTGCACTAGTCAATGCCTGACTTCTCTGGCGTGCTGGGATAGTAGCATTTCTCACGCACCCCGTCCTTTGGAGAACTCTCCACTCTACTTACGGGTTCCAGTGCTGACCGGCTTTCGCTTGTTAGATTAACCGAGCTCCCACCTCATCTGCTCATTCCTTACGCACAAAATCAGGTTCTTCTGCTCTCTGACGCCGTGTATTCTTGTACATGGTTGTCCGTGATTATTTGTGGGGTTTGTAATGACATTGCTAGTAGCTGAAACTACACAGATTCGAAAGTTTGGATGATAATGAAAGTTGAATTGGAAAGGATGAGGAAGGAAACGACCCTGGTATAAGTTTAGGTCATCTCCTGACATGTTCCTGCGTGGGCTGAGGGAAATCATGACAGTTTCAATCGGGATAGTCCATGTGCAGGCCGAGATTCTAAACGGACTTTCCCGAATGAACGGCAGGAAGTTGTCCCGAAACGTCGATAACTGTCTACAATTCTACAAGGTAAATAATATGGTACATAATTTAAATTGTCATCGCAGTGAAAACGTCCCATCTTCTGTTGTAATCACAAGCCTATATGATCAGACGTCAAAGTCGAATAGGCAACATGGCTGCTTCATATTTGAAAGGTTCAAATATCGACCCCTACACCAACTGTCTAAACTGCAGTTTATCGTGGTCTTCATCAGTCAATAAACAAGAATGAGGCACTACCCTCGGACCCTGAGGCAGGTGTCAGTATGTTCCTCCGAAACGTCGATGAACTTATACCAAATTATACTCTGTCACGTCCGAATTTGTCCTCTTTCTCAGACCCTTTTGTTGTAACACCAATGAACTCTCCGGTTCTATAATCAGAGAACTTTTTTAATGCTCCGAATAAGCGCTCAGGTAATTTTGTCACGTCTCTTTTGGCAGCCCTGGGAGGATCTACCGAAGGGCTGTTTGTATCATTACGTAACATCGTGACGTACGAGATACATTGCGTCTTTTACCTTCTCTGTTATTATTGGATGGACTAATGGATGGTTTAAATTGTAGTTCTTTATCCTCAAATGTGGATCATGATGTATATTATGAGAAAAAAAATAATCGGACATTCAGCTATAAAATTAATATTAACTTAACAAAGATCTGTGAAGCCTCTAAACACATAATGGATTCTGCAATAGCGGCATATGGAGCAGGTGGTTTGGAAGTAAGTCTCTGAACTTGGATTTGCGAGATTCTTGGTTCGAATTTCTGCTGGGACGCCAGTATGCCTGATTTTTTGTGTCTTTCTTCAGTCCTACCACACAAATTCCGATATAATGTCTACATTAGGGTGTAGCTCTTTCCTTCCAGAACCTTTTCAATTCATCAGTTATCCTGTCATCCGACGCTGTATAGCCTCGGTACTGAGAGCGTCGTCAAACAACTGACGAAAAGAAATGACATAGGCTTCAACCGCCAGTCACAGAAGCCGTGAAGTCTAAAGCGTGTAGTTAGTTAGTTAGTTAGTTATTGGAGAGGGTGGGTTTCCCCATGCACTTAGACCAGTATTGGTCCATTGTGCTTCCCTCTATGATATTCTACCAATCTCTATACCCTACCGATATTGGTGCCTACCATCAGTCCCGACCGAGCCAGCGAGTTCGGCCTCTACTGGCTTAGCGGTATCTATAATGCTTCCCCCATCTATCAGAGGCGTTAGAGACTACTGTTGGGCGGGAAATGTCCTTGAATTTGGCTCAGTGACCTCCTTTGGAGATATGAGGTTCTTTTACGTGCCGTAAAGCTACGACACGGGACCCACGGCTTAAAGTCCCTCCCGGAGAACTTGATCCCTGAATTTTTCCGCCCTTAAAAATTCCACGACCTCCGCCGGGTTTGAACCCGCGTACCACGAGTCATGAGGTGGGAACATTACCTCTAGACTACGGAGGCCGCTTCTAAAGCGTTTATGACTTCTTCCTCTTGAACTTTGGGATCATTAGCTCGATTCCCACTGGAGGCAATTATATCTGTTTTCCTGCGTAGGTGTAGGCCTTATGACAGCCCAGACCCCGCCCAAGAAGGCCTATGAATTATGCTGCAAGTTAAATTCTGAAACCCACAAAACATTAGGCCTTGGACCGCACTGGTTTATCTTGCGGACGAAAAAGTATGTGATATTAATTTGCCGAAGGTTTTCATGGAGTGAATCTATGGATGTTTGATTTTCAGTATTTCCGCTCTCACAGTCTATGATCAGAGAGAGCACATTAAATGTAATTGCAGACTGTGGGGAGAAGAGCTTATTTTCTTTCGCACAGTGTCAGGGATGTACAATAATTTTCTTTCAAAGGCCATTTGACACTACCTATCAACAATCCTGGTGAGATAAGACGGGCACACAGAAATGGGCCTTACATAAAACAATCTTAAATTGTCCCTGCTATCGATTGAGTACCAGAAACTTTGGTGTGGAAATACAGATCTACCCATTCTTAACCCCGACACTAGACACGGGTAAGGGATTAGCTCCAGGATTCGGGATAACTCAGTCAGTATAGCGACGGATTGGACGGTCGGGGTTCGATACCAGGCAGGGGAAAAAAGTATATATTTTCTCCGCAGTGTCCAGACCGGCTCTGGGGTCCATCCATTCTCCAACGGCTAGCAGGGGTTCTTTCCCTGGGGTAAAGAAGCCGGGACTTGTCGAGTTCAAGAACAATGGAGCTATACCTCCACTCCCCCATAAGTCTTCATAGCATGGTGCTTAATTAATTAGGCACAGGGACATTCACATATATATATTCATATTCACATATTCACATTTCAAGTGATGAAATTCTCGAGCAGGCCGTTTTAACCACCGAATATGTGGCTGGGTGGTCCTCTAAGGCGGTGTTAGCGTCATGGAGAAGAAATGCTTTTACCTTTCTCCTTTCTCCTTTTGGCTGACTCCCTGTTGATACCGCGGCTTATGTCCACGTCACCTTTTCCACACTACTCATTCTGCTTGTTTGCGTGATTAGCTTATTTTTAGAGCCCGAAGACGGAAACAATAAATCCCTCCGAAACTTCTGTATACTTTTGCCACACTACAAGTCGTCACTTCTCAGAAGATAGGTCAGTTGTGAGAACCTCAATTTTTTTCAGAGAAATCTTTGTTTCTTCCGGAAATTAATACCCGTTCAACTAACCTAGTCACTATACCGACTGAGCTGCCCTGGATCCAACGACGATAACTAGAACGTGCAGTTGATATAGTGTAATTGAAGAAGGTACGGAGCAGCCAACAACCTCACACTGCGGTGTATGTGAAGTGACATGTGTTGGAGATGACGCCGTGTTCTTCTCAACCTGAGACTGAATTGGACAACTGGATCGAGAGGCTGAGTGCGCTTACTTATGCAGGAAGACTATTAACAAAAATAGCTGCAACGCTCATCTGCCATGTTTCCCGGGTTGTGAAGGCGGAAGAAGACGGACGTGTCAGGGTCGGACTGGCCATGGCGCTCATAACAGTAATCAGTTAGATTTTTTTAATTCACATAGTGGGGGGTGGAGTCCAGCTGGGTCCACTCGGCACGGCGGCCACTGATTGGCCTATTGTAGCCTGCCCCGGGTGATTATGATCATGGAGAATTTAGCGGAATGAAGATTGGCAGGGGAAACCGAAGTACTCGGAGAAAACCTACCCCAGCGCCACTTTGTCCACCACAAATTCACTCGACCAGACCCAAGATCGAACCCGGGCCGCCGCGATGAGAAGCCAGCAAATAACCGCTTGAGCTATGGCGCGGCCATTTAGTTACATTACTCACATGTTTAATTTCGCCTGTGTTTCTGCATGGGTGTGGAACATAGACTGAGGGTGTTTGAGAACAGGGTGTTGAGGAGAATATTTGGACCGAAGAGAGATGAAGTGACGGGAGGTTGGAGAAAACTGCATAATGAGGAGCTTCATAACTTGTACTCTTCTCCAAGTACAATTAGAATGATCAATTCAAGGAGGATGAGGTGGGCAGATGATGTAGCACGAATGTGGAAGACGAGGAATGCGTATAGGATATTGGTGGCAAAGCCAGAAGGAAAGAGACCACTGGGAAGACCAAGACGTAGATGGGTGGGTAATATTAAAATGGAACTTAGAGATGTATGATGGGATGGTATGGTTTGGATTGATCTGACTCAGGGTAGGGACCAGTGGAGGGCTCTTGTGAACACGGTAATGAACCTTCCGGTTCCATAAAACGCTGGGAAGTTCTTGAATAGCTGCAGAATTGGCGGCTCCTCAAGAAGGGCTCAGCTCCATGAGTGAGTGAGTGAGTGAGTGAGTGAGTGTTTAATTTTTGTTCCTGTTTTCCTGGCCGTGATACAGCTCAGGTGATTTGTGGTCGAATTCAAAACGCGGTGATCCTGCTTCGATCCCATGTAAAGTCACGTGTGATTTCTGATGGGCAAACTGCACTGGGGTAGATTCTTCCGAGTCGTTGGGTTTCCGTTTGTCAATTCTTTTTCCACGAAATGTTCTACATTCATTAATAATCCTATCATTGACGCTGTGTAGTCTCGATACTGACAGCGTCGTTAAATAAGCAATTAAACTTTTTCTTTCTTTCAAGAAGATCGGTCGTCGAAATTAAGTACTTGGAACTGCTGACTCCCAGTTCGATTTTCAACCAGGAAGCTAAACTGTCTCACTTACTCATGGAGCTGAGCCCTTCTTGAGAAGCCGCCAGTTGTGCAGCTACTCAAGAACTTCCCAGCATTTTATGGAACCCGAAGGTTCATTACCGTGTTTATATGAACCCTCCACTAGTTTCAATCCTCAGCCAGATCGATCCAATCCATACCATCCCATCCTATCTCTCTAAGATCCGTTTTAATATTGTTTACCCACATTTTCTTCGTCTTCCTAGTGGTTTCTTTCTTTCTGCCTTCCCCACAATTATCCTATATACATTGCTCTTCGCCCCCATTCGTACTACATGCCCTATCCACCTCATCCTCCTTGACTTGATCATTCTAATTATACTTGGAGAAGAGTACAAGTTATGAAGCTCCTCATTATGCAGTTTTCTCCAACCTCCCGTCACTTCATCTCTCTTCGGTCCGAATATTCTCCTCAGCCCCTGTTACTAAATGTGCTTGCTATCAGATATTGCGTCTCTTTCCTTTGGCCCCTAAGTAAAACGAGGAGAAGGTGGCTTAAAACAGGCCACCACGACAGATATTTACCCCCTTTCCCATAATGCTTTCCGTATAATTAATTCCCTGTTTGAAGCAGTTCAGATAAACCACACCTAATTAAAAAAATGCAAAGGAACTGCTAGGCGTATTTCTCGAATATTTACTGTGGGGCACTCAAGTTAGGTCCCCGACAGAGGTAAAGAGTTTTCTTTCTATCGCTGTGTCTGAACAAGCAATGCATCCAGCCAACCTCCCATCCAGCCGGTACTGGTAGCTCCTGCCACGGAGGTAAAGTTACAGACATCTAGTGCCGATGTTACGAACTTATGGAGACAGGGCCGACGGGAGAGAACAGGCGAATTAAGCGGCCGCCCGGGACTACCCGATGTTGCGGACGGACAGTTTAACAGCCTCTATTGTCTTGCTCTTATTTTAATTGAAATGCATTTCTTCTGATCTTTCGTTCATATCGTGTTCATTAATTGGCAATCGTCTTAACCAGGGGTAAACAACATTTGGTCACTGGAGGGCCGCATTCAACTTCCACCTTCATGAAGAAGGAAATATGAGTATCTAGCGCCGCTTGTATGGGTTACAATTCTACATTTTATTTGACATTATTACGCTTTCGTATCTATTTTATTATGTTACTGTTCCATATTTTTTTGAAATTTTAATTTATCAAAATTCCTATTAAAGTTCTTATTCTAAACACAGTATACTATTAAAAACGATTCTATACTTGTTTTCGTCGCAGAGTCCGCGATGTTCACATTGTTACGACGGAGTTTCGAGAAATATGATCTCATTTCACTAATGGAGAAGGGAGGGCGGAGAAATTGCCTCCTGGGGCACCATTCAGTTTTGTGCTGGCCGTTCATGGAGCTGTACCTCAACTGTCCCACCTACGTCTTCACATACCAAGTACACCGCTTGCTTCTTGATGACGGACTGACTGCTCGGTTTGCTTACTTTTAGACTTTACTGTCCTCTGAAGCCTCAGTAAAGACCTCTCATACTGCACGGCGTCACACCTCATTAATAATACTCTTTCATAACACCGGTGTGAAGATTTCAAATCATAATGAATTCTTCTCTTTTTAATATTATATTTGAGCACCCTTTTGCATTGATGTATCACTCATTCATTCACCCCACCCCATCTCTAATGCAGCTTTATCGTTCACAATTTCTCTTTAATTTAAAATATAATTAAAATCACATCAATTGCTACATGTTTCTGCCCTACTTGGCCATCTTTAGGCAAGTGTTCACTGTTTGAAAACCGTCGCACTGCACTAGAGCTTAACTCAATATATTTGCATGTCATTGCGTTGTCGTTACTCTCACTAAAATGTGTTTGTCTGAGAATAAAACTCTCTCCCCGTTCCTCGTTATTTTCATTTTTGGCCGTCCAATTTTGTGGCCCCCACGTTACTACGCTTGGCGTTTGTCCCTTGTTCTTCTCTTTTTTGTTTGCCTTCTTTCTTTCCGCTTTCCTTCCTTCTTTCTTTTTCCTTTTTCTTTCTTTCTTTCTTTCTACGAGTATCTTTATTTACTTCTTTCTTTCTTTCTTTCTTTCTTTCTTTCTTTCTTTCTTTCTTTCTTTCTTCTTTTTTCTTACTTTCTTTCCTTATTTATTTCTTGTTCTTTTCTTTTTTCTTTCTTTCCTACCTTCTTTCTTTCTTTCTTTCTCCTTTTTCTTACTTTCTTTCCTTATTTATTTCTTGTTCTTTTCTTTTTTTCTTTCTTTCCTACCTTCTTTCTTTCTTTCTTTCTTTCTCCTTTTTCTTACTTTCTTTCCTTATTTCCTTCTTTCTTTCTTTGTTCCCTTCTTTCTTTCTTTCTTTCTTTCTTTCTTCTTTTTCTTACTTTCTTTCCTTACTTCCTTTCTTCATTCTTTTTTTCTTTCTTTCTTTTCCTTTTTCTTTCTTTCCTTATTTCTTTCTTTCTATCTTCTTTTTTCTTTCTTTGTTTCTTTTTCTTTCTTTTTCTTTCTTTGTTTCCCCCTCCTTCCTTTCCTTCCTTCTTTCTTTTTTATATCCTCCTTTCCTTCTTTCCTTCTTTCTTCTAGGTTTTCCCTCAGCTATCTTTCATTCCTGTGTCTTTCTCGTTCCCCAATAGATTCGTTCACATTCTTAATCCGTCAAGGCTCCGAAGTCCAAACTTATCACAACGCGCGAAGTTTGCTGTAGCGTTTACCTCGCCTCTAGTGGCTGAACTCAGTTCACTGTGTCTGGAGCTACGTGGCTGTGATGTGCCAGAAGACGTTACAGTGCCCCCCCGCCCCCCGATTATATCGGCACATTCGTTTTGTTAGCCGTCTGGGCTTCTAGCGTGCAGCCTAGCAGGGGGCAGGCAGAAAAACCAGACCTTTAATGGAAACGCTAAATAGCGCGGACATGACGGCTCTTGGCGTCCGCTTTTTTCTTTGGGCAATTTCACAACCTTGCGGAGCACCCATTAAAACTGCTTCTCCCCTCTCTGTGTCTACCTGCAAGTATACAACAGCTCCAGAAAAGGTGATCATATTTTCATTAAATTTAGTATTGATGGCCCGCGCCATAGCTCAAGCGGTTAGCCGCTGGCTTCCCACCGCGGCGGCCCGGGTTCGATCCCTGTTCTGGTCAAGTGGGATTTGTGGTGGACAAAGTGGTGCTGGAGCAGGTTTTCTCAGAGTACTTCGGTTTCCCCTGCCAATCTTCATTTAACCAATTGCTCCACAATCACCCTCACCTATTATCTGGGGCTGGTACAATAGGCCAGAAGTGGCCGCAGTACAAGGGACTTAGTCCCACCCCACTAACAATAAAAAAATAGTATTGGTGAATTTAATCAAAAGTTGCCTGTATAGAGCGGAGTTCGGGTCCCGGTACAGTCACAATTTTTCTCCTATCTACGTTGTCCAGACCAGTTCTGTGGCCCACCCAAACTCTTTCGCCGGGGGTAAAGTGGCCCGTAAGTGAAGTTGACCACTTATCTTCGAATAGTGTCGGGGTCAAGAATATGTGGACCTATATATCCACCCCCCCGTATGTCTTCAAGGTGTAGTGCTTAATTAGTTAAGCACAGGGCAAGTTTGTGTTTATTATTATCTCTTTACATCTGGTTAGCCCATAAATTATTCGAGAGATCTGCTTCAAGTGTAGTCGTCATTTCACTGTTCAACAAGTTGTAGGATGACTGTTCTACTGTCCCTGAAAGGATTTGGGGATGGAGGGTAAGGCGAGGTAACACACGCCCCTAAAGGTGGAGGTAAACACGCCTCTGTGCGTAAAGCACCACGCCATGAAAGCATATGCGAGAATGGAGATGTAATACCACTTATTTACCTAGGCATTAGATGGACTTGTGTGGTGAGCTTCACGTTCCGGCCACTTTAGACTCGGATATAGGGCCACAATCTGCTAGGTGGCTTGGTTGACCCCAGAACCTGCCTGGACGTGAGAAGAGGGAAGAGGGAAGAGGGAAGAGACACTTCTGCCTGTGACTGGAATCGAACCCGGAGGATGTTACTTTCACTTTATCGTCAAAATTCGTCGATATATTTCAATGTCGGTGAAAATGGGACGAAAATAGCGAACCCTATACGTGAAGACCGATGTTACTTCTGCGCATGTCTCGAGAATACATCCTTAAGTAGTGATC
Source organism: Cryptotermes secundus (assembly GCF_002891405.2). Taxonomy (NCBI): domain Eukaryota; kingdom Metazoa; phylum Arthropoda; class Insecta; order Blattodea; family Kalotermitidae; genus Cryptotermes; species Cryptotermes secundus. The sequence goes on along the minus strand of NW_019733846.1, from coordinate 452,832 downwards.
ACAGCGGAAAATATTTCAAACCACGTTTTCCGTAAGAGGACCTGAGCCAGCTCAATCCAGTTTCTAACCTATTAACCTCACTGTTTCTTTTGAAAATTGAGGTTCTCACTGCATTGAAAAAGAAGATTAATCTTTTCTGGAATTGGCTAGATTAGACAGTTGTATTTATTATTATTGCTAGTGGGGTTGAACTAAGTCCCTTGTACTGCGGCCACTTCTGGCCTATTGTACCAGCCCCAGATGATAGGTGAGGGTGACTGTGGAGCAATTGGTGGAATGAAGAATGGCAGGGGAAACCGAAGTACTCGGAGGAAACCTTCCCCAGCGCCACTTTGTCCGCCACAAATCACACTTGACTAGACCCGGGATCGAACCCGGGCCGCCGCGGTGGGAAGCCAGCGACTAGCCGTTTGAGCAATGGCGCGGCCACTAGGCAGTTGTTACTAAATCTTTCTGAAGGTTTGCCTCCCTCACCGAAAACGTACCGTATCTCCATTACAGAGAACTGCTGGTTTATGATATTTAGAGAAACACTCTCTCTTTAGCCTGCGAATTTTAAGCACCCCATAAATACACGCTGCGGGGAAGAATTCTTAGCTTCGTAATGTTAAAGCAGTGGTGTTTATAGTGAAGATTCCCCAGTGCATAATAACATTCCACACGTATGGCACATGAGGAAGTGCAACCCTCTGCGTACGATGTGTGGTGGGGGAGAGGAACAGGCCTCAGCAGGTGGGACAGGTGCACTCGGGTCACCTGCGAGGGCAGAGCGGGTCAGACCACGTGTTTCTAACCTGCTCGACCTTGGGCGTGATTTGAGGTCATCACATTACGTGACGAGAAATTTCTTCGGCCACTTCGAGTGACAGGTATCGTTACAGGAAGCTACCTTCTTTAGGGAATGGAAGCACATGTGCCGGCAAATGGGAAAGCCTGGAGTCTGCCCTTGAATTTGTAGAAATAAGTACAAGAATTTTTGAAAACCAATCGCCTGATTTTCTTTCAGTACATATCGAGTATCTGGTACAACAGGGACAGCATCGAAAACACTGAGTACAACTTTTTAATGCAATGTGACCTATCTTCTTATAGCTGGAATAGTGGAACCAGAAGAGACGGCCGTTGCTAGGCAACGGCTCGGTAAAAACGTTACCGTGGTAACGAATATATATATATATACACACACAAAGACTGCAAGGCGATCTCACAAGCTGCCTTCTTTCTTCGAAATAAGTAAAGTAGGCTAAAAATAAATAAAAGGGAAATATGTCAAATATTAATACTGGAGATGAAATTGTTTTTAAAAAGATTCCTCTATGCGCAGTGCGCTAGGGTAAGCAGTCGAAAATAGTCTTAATCGGTTTAAATATACTTTTAAAAATGTTTGCCCCCCCCCGAAATGTCCTACCTGGGCCCACGTAAGAAACATTCAAGGATGACCGAACTCGCATGTCTTTACCGATATAAGTGTTTTGCTATCAGAATAACAATACACATTTAGCGTGGTGTTGCTATTTACAGGAACTTAGTAAATATTACTTGATACAAATTTAAAGTATGATTCGCGCTGTATTATCTTGTTTGAAACAAATATCTTTAGGTAAATTGGATTGGGGGTTCCCACGGCGGTCGTCTGGTTTATAATGTCATGTAGGTCGGAGACATCCTTACGTTTCGGAGGAACATTTCGGCTCCATCTTCAGTATTGAAAAGTAAATCACTGACATATAGCATTTTGTCCGAACTACATAGCGTTACAACCCAGAATATCGTACTTCTCTTATATAGAGTTTGGCTTACTTTTCTAGTAAAAAGTAAAAAGTAAAAGTGAAGCTAACCCTGTACCAGGCCGTGAAGGCCCATAGGGTTGTGAGACGTTGAGCTTCCAACATTTTCTAGAAGATCGGCTCACAGATGACGGTGAGGTTGTCAGCCTTAAACTCCGGCCGCCGTTTACCCCCAAGGAAGGTTCATGGTACTTATTTCTGTTAGACGTTGTGTCGACCCCAGGACAATAATGTAGCTGGAAGGGTTAGGTCAATTGAGAAATCCAGTGATCTCGTCGGGAATCGAACCCGCGACCTTCCGAATTGTAGCATAGTGCCTCAATCAACTACGCTATCGCGTGCCCCGAAAAATTATCAATATTAACATAACTGCCTGTTCGTGCGTCGGAGCTCTGAGGTCATTAAATTCAGTTTAGCGTCGAGTTGAGATCTAGAGCACGTGCTGGACGTAACGCTTCGTAACTACGCGCATGAATGAAAACGTTACGTAGCTTCGTGACCTGTACCACACGCCAGGCTCGAAGCAATATACGCCATTGATAAATTCCCTTAAAAACTTTATTTTAATTAATTCATTACGACTCACGATTTTCTAATCAATTGTTAAGTCCTTTAAAACCGGTTCTAGTTAGATCACGGGCCTTAAGTATGAATGGAAATCCCTGCATAATGTGGAACGTAATTGTACCCCCTCCAGCCCCCCCTTCCTGTCCAGCAGTAGGGTAAGCACATCCGGCGTCACATTTGAATACTAAGAAATCAGGAGACTGAAGTTGGAACTCAACTTTTTTGCTTTGCGATGCTTCGACCATCCTCTTGCAATTATATTCAATACTTTTTAAACGTCTTTCAGGCGCTCAACACCGCCAACTTACATAACATCTAACTGATAGGTTATATAGGGAAGGGTGTCCAAACTTATGAAGGCCGGAGAAGCATATGATAATTTTCAGGAGTTCGGGAACTACCAGCAGACGCTCAATGGATGCCACAAGCGTCCATGCGCATTCATTCTGCGCACATTGCTTTCTTTAATTTAATCTTTTTCGCAAAAAAAAGTGGGGTGGGTGAATTGACTGAGTATTGCTGAGTCTCCTTTGCCACTTGCTTTCACACTATTTCTTTCTCGTCTAAATCTTCCACCCTCAAGATGGAGGCAATATGCTCCTCAAAAGGTCCGTTGACTTTCAATGGAATACAAGACAGATCGCTTCATGACACAGTATTTTTTCATGAGCTGCAGTAGAAACAGTTCCAAGGAGCCAAGTGTGGCTCCGTGCCGGACTTTGGACACGTCTGTCACAAAGTAATGATGGTCTTGGTACTGATGACAGTGAGTGCTTAATAAAGGGAACGGTGGGGTTGAGTGGAGGGGAAACTGAATAACCCCGACGAAACTGTCTTGATGATATCTCAATCATTTATCATGGCTAATTATCCTCTGCTAATTGAGTACGTACTTTTAAATTACAGTGACCAACTAAAATTGAGAACCATTAATAATAAAAACAATAGAGTTCTGTGTGGACTTTCATAATACGGGGAAGCTAATTTCTTTGTAATTAGTGGGTGTTCCTTTCAGTGCTGACTCCGATTATGGTTGAGAACCCGGACACCTCTGCGGTGATCTGAATCAAATATAAACTTTGGTTTCTGTTTACTGAGAATTGTTGCAACTAATACAAAGGATCCTTCTTGAGGACTAACAGTTATCGTGGAGAGGAGGTCTGCGTGCCTAAATGACGCCAAGAGATATGCCGACGGGAGCGTAAGCTCCTGGTAGGGCCGCCTAAGCCAAGCAGGTCAGAGGGTTGGAGCCAGACGAAATGAAGTCCATGGTCCTTAAGGAGGGAAATTGGGCGTGGGGCAAACGACCCCAACCCGGAAAAATTTACTGTTTCGAAACAATGGAGAAGACCAAGACCCACACAACAAGGCTGTGGTGCCAGAAAAGAAGAGAAAAAGGATACATTGTTAACTGAGTAATGGATTTACAGTGCGGGGGAAAAATATCTTTATCTTTTATTAGGACCGTTTTCTTAATGACTGGGTTATCACAACAGTAAATTTTTCTAGAGGTTTCCAATTTAAGTGATGGGAAGCGTGAAAATCATCTTCCAACCTGACAGAAAACACACTGTATCTTAGTCATAAATACGAGTTCCAAGTGGTTTGATGTTTAGGGAAACAGTCACTGTTTATTGTGAGAATTGTGAATGAATTCACAAACATAGTGTGTGGAGAAAATGCATAGTCTGGTCTGTTACATATAATGATAGCTACAGTTTAATAGATTAAAATAGGCCACATCTATTTCCTCTTCTATTTTGCAGTTTAACTTGAGACTCAGAGAGAGCATTACTTAGCGAGGGGCCGCGCCATAACTCAAGCGATTAGTCGCTGGTTTCCCACCGCGGCGGCCCGGGTTCGATCCCGGGTCTGTTCAAGTGGGATTTGTGATGGAAAAAGTGGCGCTGGGGCGGGTTTCCTCCAAGTTCTTCGGTTTCCCCTGCCAATCTTCATTCCACCAAATTCTCCATCATCATGATCACCCGGGCTAGGTACAATAGGCCAATCAGTGGCCGCCATGCCGAGTGGACCCAGTTGGATTCCACCCCCCACTAAGCGATTTGAAGAAGAATTAATACATAACAAACTTACTATACTGAATAAGCTCCTTAACTGGTTGGCTCCTCCGTCAAATGTTTCCTGGTATACATAGCTACAGTTTTTAAAGTTTATAATTTTTGTAGTGTCGGAAGATAGGACCATCTGTGAATGATTAATTGAAACGAACATGAAAGGAAACGACCTTGGTCTATTTTACGATGTTTTCCCGAATATTTCCCGAAGAAGAGACCCATGAAGTTCAATTGTCTCTGCTTGTTTAAATGTGTAAAGAAGTTCCTAACTTTATAGGCTACCTTGCCAATTTCCAGATGAGAAATCACCACCGCTAGTGGCAATACAGGCTTCTTCGAGCCCTAGCCTTTCTTGGAAGATTCTGCCATATTGCGTCCGGTTTTCATTACTACAGATTTTGTAACGATGGTCTCAAGACAAGCCTCAAGACATGAGACAAAAGACGCAGTCTTGCTTCGCTTCATTCGTGTTTCGTCAGCATGAAGCTGACGTCAGCATCATGACTCAGACCGGTGTGCGGTGGTTTTCATAATCTCATTCGTTTCAACTGCGCTCCTTTCTTTTCGTCATGCTGCAGACATCTTGTCTTAACTGTTACAGGTCTTGACGCATGCCGGTGTGCGGCCTACCTTACAGAGTAAGGTAGGACCAGGTCCCCGTATTTATGTCCCCCCACCCAGTGACAGGGTTGCCCACACACACCCCCAGTCACTGGGTTCCCTTTTCGTCACCTTCTGTGACTCTCAGGGCTACGGTGGAGGTATCCTCAACCACCTCCACAAAGGGAGGGTGAGAAATAGAAATCAAATTTTGAAGTTGAAGGATATGATAATTTGCTTTCTAGTAAGGGCCGTTGAAAATCTCAAGGGACGATCAGAGATGAATTGAGTAATGGGGGAATGACTTCTGGGAGAGGAAAACTGCTCGAGCTCCATTTGTTCCACGACGAATCTCACATGAATTTACTTGGGATTCGATACAGGTATTTAAGATCAGAAATCAGCGTCTAACCACGTGAACTGTTCCATTTTTTGTGTGGGTGCGATGGATAGGGAGTATTCAAAGAACTACACCAATTTTTTTCGGAGAGACCTAGGAAAACCACGAAAAGTCTTAGTCAGGGCAGGCAGTGTCCTAACCGAAATTCTAACCGAGAACAAATTTACTGTGTTGCTTGTTGAGTGAATGACGAGTGTCAAGGGCAATCAGACGAAGACAAATCACAGTGGCCTCGCGGTCTGAGGCATGAACTCTTTTCACCCCTTTGAACGCTGCGGTCGTTGATTCGACTCCCACTAGAGACATGGATGTCTGTGTGAATATTCTCTGTTTTTTTGCTGTCCTGTGTGTAGGTAGCGGCCTTGCGATGGGCTGATACCTCGCCCAAAGAGTCCTGCTGAATGTGTACACGATTGCGTAACTGAAAACAAAGCCAGGGCCCAACAAAGGGCTCTAGACCCTCTGATGAATGAATCGTTTCAATGGATATATGCATGTAGCCTACAAATATTGTCTATCAAACTTATTCAGTTGACTCGGTGACCAGCCAAATATCTGTCAGAAATGAAACCACAAACTTAAAGACCAAGGATGTGTTAATGTGCTGCATGTCAGGGTTATCTCACACCTTACAGGGAAAATGTGCTTGAAAAGAGTAATTTTAGTTTCGTTTAGTTAAAACATTCAAAGCGTGTAAAATATTTCAAATAAATGTTAATATTTTACTGAGACATAAATTTTATCTTACGTGCAAATATTTTACCGGAAGTACTGCTCTTGATCAAATCTCTAAAAGTCGATTTGACGAAAATAGGGCCAGTGTGTACCAGATATAAATTCAGTCGGTGATTTCTAGTGTTTACCTAGATCACCATTAGCAAATATCTCGAATAAAACCAGAAATGAAATATGTGGAAATACAGACACGTCTTGGGTCTACCGATATTGCATTAATTTGCTACATTTTATGCAAATAAAATATAAATATAAAAGATTCACTCGTAGCCCTTATGATTAACGATATTAAACTCGGTAATATTTGGTTATTTTGGTTACTATTTTAAGTTCAAAATACACTTTCGCAACTTTCTAATCAGAGCGTAATTGTTTACGTCATTATACATATAACGATGACGTTGCATCGAAGATATTTTAGACTCAGTTTACTATTTTAAATTTTTTCCTCTGGAATACAGAAATAAGAAAAGTTTCAAAAATAGAGTGATCAAGTCAAAGAGTATGAGGTGGGCAGGGCATGTAGCAAGAATAAAGGAGACGAAGAATGCATATAGGATATTGGTGGGAAAGCGAGAAAGAAAGAGTCCACAGGGAAGACCAAGGCATAGGTGGGTGGACAATATTAAAATGGATCATAGAGAGATGGGACGGGATGGAATGGATTGGATTGGATTGATCTGGCTCATGATAGGGACCAGTGAACGGCTCTTGTGAACACGGTAATGAACCTTCGGGTTCCATAAAGTCCTGGGAAGTTCTTGAGTAGCTGCAGAATTGGTGGCTTCTCAAGAAGTAAGTAAGTAATACAGAAATGAAATGGTGTCGTGGCAAATGTTTTCCACCCGCTTCCTTCTGCAGGCGTGTGTGGTAACCTCGCATATTGCAAGCATTATATATGAGACTACGACACACACACATACGAAACCATTAATTAGCTTTCCTTTTCACACAAATTTTTCAAAAATTCCGGGGCTTTTCCACGACAACTCACTATTCTAATTCTGTAGGCGGTTTGTAGACACACTTAGGACTCCCTTAAAATGGTTTTTAAATAAAGACAATCCGGATTCTTCAGGAATCCTCACATATTCTTGTGAATTCCTCTTCTATGTATAATTCCAATCTGTAGAAATTGTGAAGCTTATTCGGGATTTGTCTAGCGAAACGTGTCATTTTTTCTCAGGCACTTTCGCCTCAATGAGGAATGACTGTTCATTTTCTTAGACCGTCCGTTCTTATTCATGGGAGAACTCCAGAATTGCTGGGCGGATTTTTAGGTAATTTGATATTGGGGAATTTTATGAAAAATTTTCGAGCATATAAATTTTCATTCGGATTGGATGCGGTTAACGGTGACCCTACATGAAGACCTCTATGCTTTTATGGACGTATCTCTCTGAATATGTATCAGGGAGAAAAAATATTTCAAAGAGGTGTGCAAAAAAATGAAACACTCATTTCTTATCCTAAACACTTCCTCTATCAGGGCAGCATACACAAGCCCAATTCGTACTTCACAGGAAACACGTTACGTCTCGGTTACAAAACCCAACCAGTGTAATGTTGTTTAGGGATACAGTCGCTGTTTATTATGAGAACCATACGGAACACACAAATAATAGAGATTCAGTGCGCACCTCACAGGAAACACATTACGTCTCCGCTACAAAGCCCAACCGGTTAATGCTTTTTAGGGAGACACTCTCTATTCATTTTGAGAACTACACGGAACATCAATTAATAGAGATTCAGCCCGTACCTCACAGGAAACACATTACGCCTCCGCTACAAAGCCCAACCGGTTGATGCTGTTTAGGGAAACAGTCGCTGTTTATTGTGAGAATCGTATGGAACACACAAATAATATAGAGATTCATTCCGTACCTCACAGGAAGCACATTACGTCTCTGCTACAGAGACCGACCGGTTAATGCTGTTTAGGGGAAGAGTCGCTGTTTATTGTGAGAACCATACGGAACATATAAATAATATAGACATTCAGTTAGGACCTCACAGGAAACATATTACGTCTCCGTTACAAAGTCCAACTGGTTAATGCTGTTTAGGGAAATAATCGCTGCTTTCTGTGAGAACCATAGGAAACCGTTAATAAAATACGTGGGCAAAATGCGGAGGCTAGTAATGTTAAGTAGATGATACTACTATGAGTTCAGTATTAATTGGAAAGTATGACATTCAGCCGATCAAGACGGATGCAAGCCATGTCCGTCTAGAGGGTGACATCTGTAGAAGATTCACACGAACCTGTTTGAGTCTCAAGCTATTATTTTTAATCTGGGACCAGACACATCCACAGCTAATTCAGTATCACGTGAAAAGCAGTGTTAGAGATTCGCGGTCATTTTTCGACGTAATCTAACAGACAGACAGTGATTTGTGCTTCCTCGTTAAGTGCGGACACTGCAAACTTTCCGTTTGAAAGCAAAATTATTTCAAATGAAATTCACACCGAATAAGGGATTACTTAATTAAGATGAAAGAAACTATTTATTTTGCTATAAATATTAATACAATGCCAACACAGGAGTGAGGAAACTGTTCTTGGTTCTGTAGTAATTGTTCCTCCATTTAAGGCTTAATAATTTCAATTGTCAAATCTTCAGGGCTGTGCAATAAGGAGCATCATAGTTTTTACCTTGCAGTATGTCGTAATTGGAAAAGAAAAATGAATATCTTTCAGATCAGATGGTCAGAAATCATTTTCCCCACGCTGGTACATTTCACTCAATACGATTTGGTTGGTTGAGGCTCTGTACTACATATCGGAAGGTCACGGGTTCGATTCCCGGTGAGGTCATTGAATTTTTCAGTTGGCCTAATTCTTCCAGCCTCACTATAGCCCTGGGGTCGACTCAGCCTCTAACGGAAATGAGTACCAGGAATCTTCCTGGAGAGTAAAAGGCGGCCGGCGCGTAAGGCTGATAATCTTAGCGCCATCTGTTAGCTGATTGTCAAGAAGACGTGGGAACCTCGACACCTCACAACCCTATTGGCCTACACAAATGGCTATCAATTGTAAGAAAGCAGAAGGGTCTTGAAGAGGATTGTAGTGGCCTATTTCAACATAGAATCCCGGCATCTGCGTGCTTCATTGTTTCTGCTTGTACAATGAAGAAGACGCCGCTACGAATGCCTGGCTAATGGAGGTTAATTTCTCAAATGACAGTAGAGCTAGTATGACCCCTTGGGGCTCAATAGGCGTTCAATTAGAGGCGGAGGAGGCCTGTTGGCGGGGGCGTAGCTCTCAAGAGCTCTTGGACAGTATGTCCATCTTCTCATATAATTTCACTTTGAAATTGTTAACCTTTGCGCCTCACAATAAGCACTGCGTCCCTTCCTGCGCTGAGATCAGAAGGATTAAGTTTCGAAACGTCTGCCTCATATGCTGCGAATACTGTACTTGCCATCTGTTTTATTATTCAACAGTTCTAAATCTTTTCTTGCAGTTTCCATGTTCAGGTTCAGTTCGATCCTGGAGTTGCGGGGGGGGGGG
>NW_019733846.1:438152-442836 GCF_002891405.2 Cryptotermes secundus | reverse complement strand
TTTTTTTTATTGCTAGTGGGGTGGGACTAAGTCCCTTGTACTGCGGCCACTTCTGGCCTATTGTACCAGCCCCAGATGATAGGTGAGGGTGATTGTGGAGCAATTGGTGGAATGAGGATTGGCAGGGTAAACCGAAGTACTCGGAGAAAACCCACTCCAGCGCCACTTTGTCCACCATAAATCCCACTTGACCAGACCCGGGATCGAAGCCGGGCCGTCGCGGTGGGAAGCCAGCGACTAACCGCTTGAGCTATGGCGCTGCCACTCTGGCTGCTACTGGGCAGAAGACTGATGAAGGCCAGAATCACTGTGGACGCTGCGAAGAAGAAGGGAATCTCTTGGTCATTTTCCGGAATCGAATAGTGATTCATCGGCTAAGCACCCGGTAGACCGTCGCTACACTGACTGAGCTATCCCGGACTCTACACAATGCGGCACCTTGCGTTGTGCTGAGCGGGGGCGCGCATTCTTGCCTTTGTGCGCCGCCCCGACTTCCTGGCGCTAAGACAATAAGTTGGTTGATGGCGACATCTGCATCAATCACGGGACGAAGGGCCCCTTGGCTGCGGTTCGCACCAGTTATGTAAGATATACGCACGTGCTATGAATTAAAAATGCGAGTCGCACTGTACGGGAAATGACTGCGGCTTGAAGCACAGCCACTAAAGCCAACAGAATCATGTGGCCCTCACCTTTCCTTGGATCGACTCCCGCGTCTGAAGAGACAGAGAGACAGCGGGGATTGTCTGTAGTCTAGCTGCAATTGTCAGTAGAACTGTCGTGTCACTATGCTAACTGAGCTATCCCGGCTGATGTCAGTACCTTGAAAGTACTTTATGTAAAAAAAGAAATATATGCTTGAATAAATACTCCGTGGCCTGTAGTCCGCAAGCGAATATACCGACTGAGCGACCGCCGCTTGTTGGCGAAGTTTTTGCGGATAGAGGTGTCGCGTGGTCAGCGCAGCGGTTCCCCAAAGCCGTTAATTTCGGTTTTCTACACCGGAGCCGATATTTCCTTGAAATAGCTCCTCAATTATCATCACGAGGCTGAGTGGACCCCCTTCTAGACCAATTACTTCTCAGAAAATCTGGTAGCGCCGGGAATCGAACACCTGGACCTCTGTATCTGTAGGGAGGAACTCTGATCACTAGACCTCAGAGGCTGTCATGGGATCTAATTCAGCCTAATTTTCTAGCTGCCGTTCAGAGCCCATCTTCCGCAGATGTGGTTTATATTTTCTCTTCTAAAAAATATTGTAATTTTGTCATACTCATTTCCTCCTTCAATCTCATTTTCCTCCTGCCGTTCTCTCTTGAACTATGTCCTGGGTTCCATCTAGCTAACAAATGGAACAATTCATATCACCTGACACACAATCTTTCTTCTGAAAACCATGCCAACGTATTTTAAACGTGAAACTAGCCGCGACCAAGAACTTAAACATAAATATAAAGTAGACGGGAATGCCGACTTCTTTCCTCGTTTATTTTTAAGAGTCTGCTGACATTGTTGGACCCGAACATTAGAAATTCTTGAGAGCGAAGAAGAAAATTAATTTGAAATGTGTGGGAGTAACCATAATTTCTTAAAGAATTTTCTTATACTAAAATAAACACCCGATGGATATATATTTTGTGTAATGTTCTTGGATAAATTACGACAAAATAAATTGTAACTGAGTAAAACATGAGAATTACTGTCGAAATCGCTACGTAGAACCTGTAAACAGTTCCTCTGCTTGTCGGTTCCTAATCTCATTTAGTTATATAGAAGATGGCAGCAATGCACAGTGTGTCAGTCGATATTACAGTGTTGAACTTTGCCGAAGTAAGGCTTCTCTATAGACACTGTATTGTTCTTATTCTAAAACGTTGTCTTCGTAGAAATTTTAAAGTTCATATCGTGCATATTCACTGAAACGATGACGTCATAGTGTAAGTGTGGATGTATGGAAGGAATACCTGCAGAAACTGTAACTAAAATTCCACGTTTTCTCTAATTATCAATCATATCTTCCTTCCCTACCAACTTCTTGGTAATTTTATACCCGTACTTAACTCTCTGCAGCCTGAAACACAAAGAGAGAGAGAGAGAGAGATAAGGGTGGAAAATCATAGTAAAAGGGTAGTAGAAGAAGTGTGGTAAACTTTACTTTGGGACCCCAACAGAAACATTCTTTTGGAAGATTCTCCGCCCTCTCCCGTTCGCCGTTCGCGAGGGTGTTAGGATAATTAGAAATAGTGGCCTGAAATTTATGTAAGCAGTATATATAAATTCAGTCCGTACCTCACAGTGTTCAGTAATAAACTGAGGTAGAGAAGGTGTGACGGGCAGCACTTGTACCCTCATTTGGGGCACCATCTCGAAGTTACGTGGAGAGAATCAGAAGCAGGCCGTGGAGGCCCATGGAATTTTGAAACGTCGAGGTTCTCATTTCTTCTAGAATATCGGCTCACAGATGGCGGTGAGGTCATCTTCACGTGTCAGTCGCCCTTCACACCCAGGAAGATTCCTGGTACTCATTTCTGTTAGAGGCTGAGTCGACCCCAGGGCCATAGTGCGGCTGGAAGGATTAGGTTAATTGAAAATATCCACCTCACCGGAAATTGAAACCTCTACCTTCCGGCCTGCAGCATAGTGTCTGAACCAACTACGCTACCCCGTGCCCCGTAGATATTAAGAAAAGTTCCAATTGTTAAAAATACTTAAAACCATAAGGGAAACTTGAAATTACGTTGTAATGTAATTTCAATGTTATAAAATGGAGCACATCACGAAAAATAGCTTCACTGTGTCTAAGCAAATTTCCACTTAAATTTTAATCCGATTTAAGACGTATATTCTTTGTTACTTTTTCAGCGACAGCTAACTGCAACTGTTAACTGTGGTTGACCATTATTCCAGACTAAATGAATAAAGAGATTAAAAAAACGAACTCTTAATACTATCAACTGAATACAAACGTCCAACGCGGTGTGCCACTAAAAGACAAATAAGTGTAATAATAAAAACTTCGTGGTCTTAGCCTGCAAGCGAACTATACCGACCGAGAGTCTGCCGCTTGTCGACGAAGTTAGTGCCAACTTCTGTGGATAGAGGGTGTCGCGTGGTCAGCGCAACGACTCCCCAAGGCCGTTAATCTAGTTTTATGGACCGGAGCAGCTATTTCCTTGAAATAACTCCTCAATTATCCTCACGAGGCTGAGTGGATCCCGTTCCAGACCTAATACTTCTCAGAAAATCTGGTAGAACCGGGACTCGAACCCAGGACCTCTGGATCTGTAGCCAGGACCTCTGACCACTACACCACAGAGGCGGTCCAAAAGAAATAAAACATAAATAAATTTAAACAAATGATCTTCAGTACTTTTACATGTATACGTCAACGGACAAACTGGAATTAAAATAAATGACAATCAATTATGTGCTATGGGTAAACATTACATCATTGTGACATGTTTCTGATTGTGTCGTATCATATCATGGTTTGAAAACAGCATCCGTACACCTGCCACTGGCAAATCAGAACCCAGAAATCTTGTCATGAACATCTGCTGGCCTGGCTTGACCTGGATACAGTCTTAAGATCACTAAAACATTTTAATGAACTGTTGTTCACTTACTGTAATATGTATCTCCAGACACAAAATGCTAAGACGTTACTGACATTTTTAAAGATATGAAATTTTCACCTGTAAAATTAATTGTTGAAAGAACTACTGTGATATTGATGTCGTGATATCTGTTCACTTTTTAGTCATGATATTTGTTTTGGAACATTACTCTGGTAGCTAAAAACATAAAATAATGTTAACGTTTATTGCTTATCGAAACATCTTGTCGTTGAATTGATACATTAATTTTTTAAGGAAAGATTCTGAAATATCGGACAAGTGACACAAGAATTTCTACAATTAGAGTATCTACCACCTCAGGTTTTCACACTGTCTGTAGTTTGTTAATATTATTGGCAGTACATCAAATGGTGCAAAGTCGAGGTGATATTTAGCAATATAATGTTAATATTAAGTTTCATAATCCAGCAGTTTATTCAGAAGATATCAGGGGCCATACACAAACATGTCAATCTGCCTTTACGTGGAACTTTCTCGAACTTTTATATTTTATAATATTAGTACTGCTATATACATGAGACAAACTCCGTCTTAAGTGCAACAATTTAATTGTAGTTCTTTCTTCTTCCCTTCCTCCACACTACATGTTTCGGCCCTAAATGGCCATCATCAGGTGTGTATTCTTACGTAGCTGCTACACTGCCCGTAGTTTAAAATTTAAAATCACCAGTCTTTACAATTGTATGTATGTATAAAATCTTTGTTAACCTATACGCGTCAATTTGATTTCTAAAATTGGCACTTTTTTAAAACTTAAAATCAAATTAAAATGTCTATAAATTTTCTGTTCTTTTTCTTTTTCCAAATTTTTAAAAATTAATATTTTCTCGGGGTACACGCCCTATGTCTATAGTGCTGCAGCGGCCACTTCTTGTTTTATTGCTGTTCAGGTATTGTCTGTAATATACAAATATTCGTATTACTATCTTATGTTACGTTATGTTATTCTTATATGTTTATACTGTTATTTGTACTTACTCTGTGTAGGCTCTCTCTGTGTGTGTCGCTGCTTATCTTTAATACGTGTGCTGTCTGGTGTATTGTGT
>NW_019733846.1:436545-437187 GCF_002891405.2 Cryptotermes secundus | reverse complement strand
ATGTTCGGCCCGTTTGCCCAATGTATGTCAATGGGCAATCTACACATTTAATTTGGTATATGCCACTTTTATTGTATTTGTCCAATTGTGGTTTTTGTTTGAGTATATTTCCTATTGTGTTTCGTGTGCGGAATGCTATTTTTATCTGCGTGTCTTTAAAAAGTTTTGTAATTTTTCTTACTTCTTTTGTACTATATGTAAATATGGCCCACTTTGTTTTTTTGTTGTTGTTCGTCGTCATTTGTGTTTGATTTTTGTTTTCGTTTTGTCTGATTCGATCTTTTGATTATGTTTCTGTCGTATCCGTTGTTATGTAGTATGTTTTTAAAGTGTTCTTCTCTATACAATGTCCAAAACTCCTCCCACTTAATGACAGATTTACAAACCATTAAACTTAATGAGAATATGCGACTATGTTCCTTTGACATTGAAAACATTACAAATGTACCAAAAACAAATACCACAAACATAATAAACACTATATTAGAGGAAAACAATGACATAGATAAAAACAGTATTGGAACAAAATTATTTTCAAATTGACCAAGATTACTACAAACAAACAGATGGTCTAGCTATGGGAGCCCCAACATCAGCAATAATAGCAGAAACATATATACAATATATGGAACACACACAAAT
>NW_019733846.1:429505-436291 GCF_002891405.2 Cryptotermes secundus | reverse complement strand
TAACATAAGATAGTAATACGAATATTTGTATATTACAGACAATACCTGAACAGCAATAAAACAAGAAGTGGCCGCTGCAGCACTATAGACATAGGGCGTGTACCCCGAGAAAATATTAATTTTTAAAAATTTGGGAAAAGAAAAAGAACAGAAAATTTATAGACATTTTAATTTGAATTTAAGTTTTAAAAAAGTGCCAATTTTAGAAATCAAATTGACGCGTGTAGGTTAACAAAGATTTTATACATACATACAATTGTAAAGACTGGTGATTTTAAATTTTAAACTACGGGCAGTGTAGCAGCTACGTAAGAATACACACCTGATGATGGCCATTTAGGGCCGAAACATGTAGTGTGGAGGAAGGGAAGAAGAAAGAACTACAATTAAATTGTTGCACTTAAGACGGAGTTTGTCTCATATATATTGTGTGAGTGTAACAGGATGCTTAAATATAATATTAGTACTACTATTAATACTGTCACTGTCGCTAATGATGAAATGTCCTCCCCGTGTTCCAAATGACTGTGAAACAACTGATTTTCTGCCATCATAACGGGCTAGGAAAAATGCATCTTATGCCATCTGTTGTTCGGTATATACACTACCACATCGACTCTTCGTTTGTTATTATATCAAGGCCGATATATAGTAGCGCTAGTAGTCCACCATAAGATGTTACCAATTTACTCTATTTTGATAGCTTATAATTCAAAATAATGGCATGTGTAGACTTTTGTAACCATATGTAGTTAACACTTGTCGCTTCTCCCTAAACACATTTTAGGAACTTTTACATTTCGTCAGGAACTCTGTTACACTAGAAAAGGAAAGTGCAAGATGTTGGCAATACTGTTTATTGACACGCTCCTAGGCGCTCATAGGATATGATTAGTTCTTGTAAGGTTTGTGAATAAAGGCGTGGTTTTCATGGTACTGTTGTGAAAGAAATACTTTACTTTTTGAATTACATTTCATACCGAAAGGATTTTGTGACATTAAGATGGCTGGAAGATTACCTGCGTGTGTAATTGATGTGGGAACTGGGTAAGGTTATTTCTTCTTTTATGCTACAAATGCCGGAGAATTGCTAGTTGAGATGAAAATGCCTGAGCACTGCCCAATCTGGAATTTGAAATTGCTCGTTAAAGTTGTTAGGTTTTACACCTTATGACAAAGATTCATATGCGTACTGTTAAGAAAGAATGAAGACTTTACGTTACGACTTCCCAACCCATTCTTTGTTGGGCATTTCAAATTATATCATGACTGCCTTTTTCTTGCAGCCGATTGACAGCATACCAGTAATAATGTAAACGTCAGTGAATGTAGTTGCAGATTCAATAGAACAATTCTGTGTACAAACTTCTCTTACAGCAAGCGCCAAAATTATTTGATGTTTTTATTGTCAGATATACCAAGTTGGGATTTGCAGCAAATAAGGAGCCTCAGTTTATCATTCCATCAGCTATTGCCATTAAGGAGTCTGCAAAAGTTGGAGATCAAGCAATACGCAGGTTGACCAAAGGTGTTGAAGACTTGGATTTCTTTATAGGAGACGAGGCATTCGATGCTACTGGCTATGCAGTTAAAGTAAGCGTTATTTACTGACCGTCTTTGCAGTATAACCTCAGCTTATATTTCTTGGATATTGCTCCAGATTGTATAGTTAGTGAACTGGCAACACTGTCCAGCCTCAACAGACCATCTAGCATCTCTGTACCAGACCACACCATGTCACATCCCAGAAGACCATAATGTCAATATAAAGTACTCTGAGAACTTCAGATTTCTGAGGATTGTTTTACAACACTGTCAGTAGGTGGACTATGTAGAATGATAAGTGAATTGGAAGGAATCTAGAAGGAAGTGATGGTTAGCATGTGCCTGGAGGGACTGAGGAAAACTGCTAAAAACCTCAGTCAGGATAATCATTGTGACATTCTAGATTCAAACCACATGTTGAATATGCATCTGGAGTGTCATGCTAATCCATTGATTTGCATGTCACAGTTTAAGTCCCTCTGCTTTGGAATTCTTCATATTACATGATGATTGTTAGGGTCAAGCTGTAGTGTAGTTGGTTCAGGCACTGTGCTATAAGCAGGAAGGTTGCGAGTTCGATTCCCAATGAGGCTATTGGATTTTTCCATTTGACCTAACCCTTCCAGCCACACTGTGGCCCTAGGGTCGACTGAGCCTCTAACAGAAATGAGTACCAGGAATCTTCCTGGGGGCAAAGGGCGGCCGGCGCATAAGGCTGACAACCTCACCGCCATCTATGAGCCGATTGTCTAGGAAATGTGGGACCCTCAATGTCTCAACCTTATGGGGCTTCATGGCCTGTTACAGGGATAGCTTTACCTTTTTCTTTACATGATGATTGTTATTGAGCATTGTTTTTAATAGACAGTTATATCTTCTGGTCATTTCTTTTCCAGTATCCTGTGCGACATGGTTTGGTTGAAGACTGGGACCTCATGGAACGGTTTCTCGAGCAATGTATCTTCAAGTATCTTCGTGCAGAACCAGAAGATCACTATTTCTTGCTTACAGAACCACCTCTCAACACCCCAGAGAACCGTGAATACACTGCAGGTTAGAATATATCTGCTTTGTAAATTTGAAAACTTTGGGATAAGCATGAGTGTTTATTCCTGACAGATATTTGTGATTGAAGATTTTATGGTGTTTTCCAGCCAGTACTCATACCAGCGGATGGTTGATGTGTACAGTCAGATTTATTATAATTCACATATGTGCTTTTTCAGTTTTCAGGGTGGCAGACATGCTTTTCAAAGCAGGAGCTTGCATTTTCAGGTTTTCGCAGTAGTGAGTGTTCACACTGTGGCCTTCTGGTTTCTGACGTTGTGTAGTCATGGGGCTGGATACCCAACACTTTCACACTAGAGATGGAGGCAACATGTCCATCTGAAATGGCATCCATCACGAAGACTACACGATATCCAATCCAGAAGAGCAAAATCCAAAAGATATTTGTGATGCTTTTCATGTATACAAACTTAAGTAAAAATGTATTTGCATTTGCTCACACCAAACACGTTGGTCTAGAGGTAACGCTCTAGGCTTTTATTTGGGAGACGCTCGGTTTGAATCTCGACCAAGTCACTGGCTATCCCGTTTGTGGTTCTCCCTGGTTTTCCTCAGTCCCTCCAGGCAATTAATTACCTCTGCTTCCTACCACATCCTTTCCGTTCATTATCCTATCGTCTGATGCTGTACATCCTTGATACTAAAAGCATCATTAAATAACCAACATTTACTGATAAAGGTTTATACAAGCTACACCTGTTTTGTTTCAGAAATAATGTTTGAGTCATTCAATGTTCCTGGTCTGTATATTGCTGTGCAGGCAGTTCTGGCTTTGGCTGCTTCTTGGGCATCTCGATCAGTGAGTGAACGCACTCTCACAGGAATAGTTGTCGACAGTGGAGATGGAGTGACTCATGTTATCCCTGTAGTAAGTCGAGTTTTGCTGTTCTGTCCTATGTCGAGCTCTGAGCATGTTTTTTTTTATAAGTACTGGCCTAGCTGGAGGAGTTGAACACTTCTCCCATCAGATTATGCAAGCACATGAGACTTAAGGTCACGTCACAGTTGTGCTGGCGAGTGTTTCGCACACGTACATAAATTCACATCAGAGTTGTGCTCATGAGTCTTCTTTGAGAACGGACTATGGTGGAAAGGTCAGATGTTCCTGTCATCATTTTTTGCCAACGTGTAATGAATAAGTTAAATCTGAAGATGGGAACAGAGTCAAATTTTGAAATGTCGTGTACAGGAAATACACCTCAGAAAATCGATGATGTCTGCTATAATTACAGTACCATGAATAAGTTGTCATAGACATTTAGAGATTCACCACACAGGTCTGTCATATCTGACTTCTTCTTATTTTCCTTTTTCTACCATTTCCATTTTATATGGGTCAGTGGACAGTCTCCAATCCCTTCTACCTTCCCATAATCCTTCCTTTTCAATTTCTATCCAGCCCTTTCCTCAGTTTTGAGGTCTTCCAGCACTTAGTTGAATTGTCTTTTCAGTGATCTCATAAGTCTCTTCCCTCTGAATTAAAACTCTAATTCATTTCTCTGGTCATTGATCTCATGGTCAAACCATTATAATGATTTCTCTTCCAACTTACGTACTTACTCACTCATTCATGGAGTTGAGCCCTTCTTGAGGAGCCGCCAATTGTGCAGCTACTCAAGCATTTCGCAGCATTTTATGGAACCCGAATGTTCATCACCATGTTCACAAGAGCCCTACACTAGTCCCTATCCTGATCTTTCTGACTCTTACAAAATTTTGAATTCCATCTACTTCTCTGAAAATTTCATTTTAAATTTTACTTCATTTTTCCCTCAGTGTTACACCCGTCGCCACACGCTTCACTTCACGCGGTGTATGCCTCGACTAAATTCAGCGGAATGAGTCTCATATCCCAGGGGTACACGGGTGTTGGCTCGCTTACGTCGTTTTTTTTTTTTGGATGCGGTCTCGATCGGTTAACCCCCTAGCACAGGTTCCACATGAACACCCTCACTCCCTGGCCTCTACTCCCTGACCCCTCGGCTTCCACTCACTGACTGCCTCCTTACCCCCGCTGCTGCTTCCAGAAACCACGTTCTTAGCCATCTCGAACTTTCCACTGGGAGGTTTTCATGACCAAATACACGGACCCCTTCCGGTCTGCACACCTTCTAGAAGTTTCTCGAAGCTTCGATCCACAGGTCCTCCACCCCCACAGGCACAGACGAAAGAAGGTATACCTACTCCCTCTTTGAATGCAATGGACTCACCAACCTCCCTTCAGTCCCTCGCAACAAAAGGACAGTTCAGAGGACCATGAACCCTCCGGGGCATCTCACTGCCACAGCCAAACCCAATCGCTAAGCATAAACAGATAAGATACCTCCGTGAAGGGTGCGTACGGTTACAAACTCCCCCGTCAAATCAGGTAACTTCCGAAACGTGATGAGCGAAGTTTCTCTGATTTGATGACACTCTCACGTACGCCCTTCACGTACTAAATTACACTTAAGTTAAATTCAAACAATACAAGACTTCTTACATATATAATGGACTGTCCCCACGTTACAAATAAAATTTTACATGCTAAGATGAAAATCCTTATAATCCTATCATTCTCCTAGGATTACTCCAGTTACATCAGGTCGGTAGCCTCGACGCTCAGTGATTGACAGTCTTTGCTTCGGGAATCTCTCCGCTTACATCACAATAGCTCACTTATGCTCCTATCCGTACCTGCCTTCTGATAATTCTAACCAACTATTATTTCCTCAGTAGGGCCAATGGCCACATCTACATTTAACTTTACACTCAATTTTCGGCGACGTCATTTTCAGCACATCTTCCTTACGCCTCTCAGGCCACTTGTTTATCACCACTCACATCCTTGTTTCGATGATTTCACTTTTAGAACATCTCTCTCCCTTCTTCCTTCCACTCTTTTATCTCTCTCCACTCACTCGCTCGATGATACTATTTTAATATTATCTTCCGTAATTTTCTTCTTCCGACGATACACTTTTAGGATATGGATAGAACTCTGTTCCCTTATCTGATGATAAACTTAGCTTCCCTATACTGAACTGATCTCAAATCACTGATGTTCTCAACAGATATTATTAGAGCTACCATACTGCGATTAAATGAGTAACCACAAGCACTACGGGGATTTCACCTTTCCCCTCCTCATCATACATTCATACCTCCAATCATCATCCATTCTTCATGGGGACGCTCCACTCTTAACATTATAACAACAGATCATGTTTATTCCTTATACCTATCATAACAGTTATTATCTTATAATGACTTCAATCCATCACCCAGCACCATGTGAATTTGTCAGAGGTATGGAATGGGGTTTTTTAGGATAGGCGCATTATTCCGTCCCCTTGGTTCGAAATCCACTTGATCGTTTTCGAGGTCTGCGACGTCAGAAAGGAATGCCGCCGCCTCCTGAAGAGTTTGAGGTTTTGCTACTACCCAGGCCTTCTTTACCCCGAGGGGATAATGTTCTTTGAGGGCATTCAAGAATTCTAGGTTGGACATCGGAGGTTCTAGGTATTTAGCTTTCACAGCGTACTTCATAAGATGGTCACAGTAGTTCGCTGCGCCTCGCGGGTCGTATCTATCCTGATAGATCCGGAGTCGAACCCTTGCCTGACCTGAGAGGCTCCAGAATTTGTCCAGGAAAGCTCTGCGGAATCCCTCAAACGTTTTAATTTGATCCCAATTAGCATCAGCCCACGTCATGACTGAAATGCCTTTTAAAGATTGCCGCGCTACAGCTAACTGAAGCGGTGGAGGAATTTTCTTAATTTGTATGTATTCGCCTAAGGAATTCAAATGTGCCTGGGCGTATTGGTCCGGTTTGTTTTCGAATATTGGTAATGTGAGTTCTGCGGGGTGACTAAGGATCCCTCTGACAAATTCTCCAGGGTTGCCACTCCACACTTTCTCCTGACTATTGACGTCATTGTGAGGATTAGAACCATTACATGAAACTTCATTACTTATCGGTTCATTAACATGAGTAATCATAATGTCTGAGCTTGAGAGGGTCTTTTCAATCCTAGAATCCGATTGGCGGTTATTAATCCCCATACATTGAAGTTCTTCACAATTATTCTTACTTTCTACTAGTTTCTGATTTTTCATTAGATCAACTCGGGTCCTCAATTCATCATATTGCTTACTGACAACATCATACTGCTTGCTAATCTGTCCGCTAGC
>NW_019733846.1:402246-428511 GCF_002891405.2 Cryptotermes secundus | reverse complement strand
TTTTTTTTTTGGATGCGGTCTCGATCGGTTAACCCCCTAGCACAGGTTCCACATGAACACCCTCACTCCCTGGCCTCTACTCCCTGACCCCTCGGCTTCCACTCACTGACTGCCTCCTTACCCCCGCTGCTGCTTCCAGAAACCACGTTCTTAGCCATCTCGAACTTTCCACTGGGAGGTTTTCATGACCAAATACACGGACCCCTTCCGGTCTGCACACCTTCTAGACGTTTCTCGAAGCTTCGATCCACAGGTCCTCCACCCCCACAGGCACAGACGAAAGAAGGTATACCTACTCCCTCTTTGAATGCAATGGACTCACCAACCTCCCTTCAGTCCCTCGCAACAAAAGGACAGTTCAGAGGACCATGAACCCTCCGGGGCATCTCACTGCCACAGCCAAACCCAATCGCTAAGCATAAACAGATAAGATACCTCCGTGAAGGGTGCGTACGGTTACAGTGTGTATAGTATCTCATATCGATTGCTTGGAATTTGCTTTTATTTTCTCTTTGAAAATCCATTGTTCCAGCATTAGTTGTGGTAGCTGAGCCATTGTACACCAGATTCATAAGTGTTTGCTTGTCGGTATTTGATGCCCAGACCTCACATTGCATGAGCAGAGGAACCCAGACACTCAGAATGTATATTTTATTTTCAGGCTGAAGGTTATGTGATTGGCAGTTGCATCAAGCATATTCCCATAGCGGGCCGCAACATAACCTATTTCATCCAGTCACTTCTAAGAGAACGTGAGATTGGTATTCCCCCAGAACAATCCCTGGAAACAGCCAAAGCTATCAAAGAAAGATTTTGTTACATATGTCCAGATATTGCAAAAGAGTTTGCAAAGTATGATTCTGATTCTTCCAAGTGGATGAAGAAATATGAGGGTATTAACTCCGTCACCAAGACACCATTTGTAGTGGACGTTGGTTATGAGCGATTTTTGGGACCAGAAATTTTCTTTCACCCAGAGGTGTGTAAATAAATAATTAAAATAAGTAAAGTGGAGTGAAGTGATTAAAAATGCCCTCCATTGTGTCCTTATAATTAGAGGCTTGCTTGATCTTACTGTTGTCACATGCCACAGTATCAGTTTCACTGCCTCAAAGTACTCTTTTGCATGAGAGTGTATTAACCCGATTAATGTGATATGTAGCATTATGGGAGGAAATTTTATGGCAGTTAAGCCATAAGAATGCTAGACCTTGTTCAGATAATTCCCCTGTTATTTGGTGTATGTTGACTGAATTATTTTTCAGTTCTCAAATCCAGATTTCACTACTCCTCTCTCAGAGATTGTGGACACGGTGATTCAGAATTGTCCCATTGATGTTAGGAGGCCCCTGTACAACAATATTGTACTGTCTGGTGGATCTACAATGTTCAGGGACTTTGGACGTCGCCTACAGAGAGATATCAAAAGGACTGTAGATGCACGTCTGCGTCTTAGTGAGACTTTGAGTGGTGGTAGAATCAAGGTAACACACATAAATACTGATTTCAGGTTTTACCGTTATTTCTTTGCACATATTAAAGGTTCATCCCTCAGTGGGAAGCTGTATTAATTTTAATTATAGTTTTATAGGTTTTGTTTGATTTGATAGTGTGATTTGTTGACAGTCACTGTTGAGACTTTGTTATTTCATTTCCGTGGTCCTCTGTGGCTCACTGTAGAAGTTCCATGAGCTGTTGTGTGTCTTCTGGTTTTGAAACATCACCCTTTTCTGTTGCAGCCAAAGCCTATAGATGTTCAAGTTATCTCTCATCACATGCAACGATATGCTGTGTGGTTTGGAGGGAGCATGTTTGCCTCCACGGTAAGACGACTTTATGCAAGTTTACATTTATATCCATCTAGAAATAATCTGAGCCACAATGGCTTGACCTTTGGCTTGTAGAACATTTCCATATAACTCTTAGATGGGTTGAGTATAGAATATGAATCTATTTCTTCTTCTGAGTATAATAAGGTAAAAGGTAAGACTATCCATGTAACAGGCCAAGAAAGCCCGTAGGGTTGTGAGACGTCGAGGCTTCCACATTTTCTCTAGACTGTAGGTTCACAGATGGTAGTGAGGTTGTCAGCCTTACACGCCAGTCACAGTTTACCCCCAGGAAGATTCATAGTTCTCCTTTCTGTTAGAGGCTGAGTCGAACCCAGGACCATAGTGTGGCTGGAAGGATTAGGTCAATTGAAAAAAATCCCCCTCATTGGGACTCGAACCTTCCGGCCTGTAGCATAGTGCCTCAGCCCACTATTCTACCATGTGCCCCCCTTCTGAGTATAGCATTAGGTTTTATTTATTCCAGAAATAATCCCAGACATGGGAATGTCCTGTACCAAAAGCCGTCAAGCCAAATGGTTTAATTAGTTAATTTGTATAGTTTGGTCTCCAGAGCAGGAACTCCATGTAGTTTGAACAGAGCCCGATGTTTTGATTGGAGGGACATATTACCCCTGTCTTCAGGATCGAAGAGTGGGCCATGCAAGAGACTGGCAGAAGCAGACAGCAAGTTCTTTCCGAAAAATACGGTATCACAACCCAGCATACTGTATGTAGTGTAATTGGTCCTTTGAGAACCTTAGATCCAAAGAGGTTTGTTAATTTCTCGGTTAAGTAATTAAACCACTGGATAGTCAGTTGTATATGAGCAAATGTTTCTACAGAATTGATTGAGGTTCTCTGTTGGTAATGTGACCTTAGTTCACAGACACTTTGTGGTGGCATTTGTACAAGGTTACATTCAGAAGATCTTGGGTTTTAGACTGGCCGTATCCAAGGTAGGTTTGTTTTGTATGCCAGACCTAACCAAATTTGGTTTCCATGTCCCATCATCTTCTACCTGATGATTGTCATGTCACTGTGTGTAAAATGGAATTAATCTCTCAGGGAAACAGAGTCCAGATTGAAGAATGCCATCTTCTGGGTTGTGCCGCCATGTAGATATTGTATAAGCCGATGTTTCAGACAAATGTATCACCTCCATCTTCAGGGTAGAAGAAAAAGTAAAAAATCCGTGAGCGAGGAACTAACATGAGCCGGTGGCTGTAGTTGAGGTGATACATTCCTCTGAAACGTCAGTTTATGCAGTATCCACACGGCACCACATCCCAGAAAACGGCATTCTTCATAGTCTCCACCGTGAAAACCTCAGATCTTACAGAGCCCAGATTGGTTAAAAGTCATACCTGAAAGTACAGTCACAGTGATGATGGCGCTCATGATTCTAGCAAAAAATAAATCCATGAGTGTAGTCTTTGTAATAAGACCATAATTTTTTGTTTGTATTTTTCAGCCTGAATTTTACCAGGTCTGCCACACAAAAGCAGCGTATGAGGAGTATGGGCCCAGCATATGCCGACACAATCCAGTATTTGGTACCATGACGTAAACATGAGCTGAATATTAAAAACAAGAATTACAGGTGAATGGTCACTGTGTACAAGTTGCTTATCATTCAAATAAAAAGTGAAACAGATTCTACAGTTTCTATTTTGAAGCAATATAATGACTGTCATTAATGATCAGTTGTTTCTCAGGCAGTATCATATAGGCATAATGAATCATTTTAAAAGTATTGAACACTTAAAAAGTGTTCTGATGAAAAGTAATAAGAGAGTCATTAAAATGAATTGAAAAAAATACATGTAATGATTTTGAATAAAAATGTATGAAGATATGAAGAAGTATGCACGATAAAGTGAGGGTCACTTTAAATTGGATACAGTGCTACAGTTGCTGGTACTCTCTGTGAGTCGCAGAAATCCTTTAATTTTTTTGTCAGTTATGAGTACTGTGAAGATTACTGTCTTCTGGTAGAATTGTACGAATGTTTTGGAGGAACCTGCAACGTTCACCCCCCCTGAAACTGGAAGCAGTACATTCCTCTGAAATGCTGGTAAAGGTCTCTTAGACTACATATATGGCATCACGTTGTGGAACACAATAAACTTCATATTCACTACCACAAGAACCTCAAATCTCTCACACGATTGCTATATTTATTCATGTATAGATCACACTTTGTTTTCCAAATGTTCATTCCAAAAATAAGTGCATGATCTGTGCACAGATCGGGATGTTCTTGTGTAGGCAATTCCTTAAATAGGTATATTACATTATTCTTGGTACTTCAGTCCTTGTTCATTTGTATCGCTGTGTTACGTTCATAAAGGTGGGGGAATTGAGAGGGTGGATGCAGAAGATTTGAACAAAAACACAAGGAATGCAAAGACAAATTTTTTTGAGGCAGGCCTCGACCTAAACACAAACATAGTAAGTCTAAATTCTTTGAGCTAAGCCCTTTAAGAAGCTAATAGTTGGTCAGCTCCTCAAGAAATTCCCGACATTTTATGGAACGTGAAGGTTTGTTGTCATGCTCACAAGAGCCTACCACTGATCCCTATCTGGAGCCAGATGAATCCATTCCACACACTTCCCGTCATTTTATTATTATTCTCCCATCAGCACCTAGGTCTTCCTAATGGTATAACCTCAATAATGCAATGTCTCAACAGAATGAACCATTTCATAATATTTTTGGCATACTCACCAAGTTACCTCAGAACTGTTCTTGCAGCATACACAAGCTAATTACAAACTGAGGAAGTTTGCACGAAAGAATTAGATTTGTTTGCAGTATGAACAAGTGGAGTATACCCCTGATTATCTGTGCAGTATTTTGGGGGGTTCATTTGCATTCCTACAGAATGCTGTTAAGTTCACTCAGTCTGTGGCAGAGTTGCAGTTGCACTGTGGACAGAAATCAGTAGTGCATCTGAACTTCTTATGATGCTCAGAAAATATGGGGCTTACAGAATTGTATTCTGTTTATACTGAGGTTGAAATATGGCCACTGATGGAAAAATTGAAGAGCAAAATGAGGACATTTGAATTAATTTAGGAAGTTGTCTTCAGGTGACAAGAAAAAATGGAGCGAGGAGTGAAACATCATAGAAAGAAATAGATGTTACTTCATTGATAAGAAACCTAGAAAAGAGAGTGCTAAGATAGTGTGGTCCATTTTTATTTCATAAAACCCAGGTCTGACCCAAATGTCATAATTTTAAGAAACTGATTATTTTTCATGCACCATTTGGCATACATTTAATTCTCACAATAACAAGTTTGTAGTCTTTTTATGTATTTTTATGCATACCCAAATGAAAATGTTATTTTGTGAAGTACAATCTCCATTTGGCAAGGATTGCTGAGGATGTTAGTCTGACATCTTCAGCAGTTGGTCATGTTGTTTGGGTGTGTCCTTTGCCAGAAGTGTTTTAAAAATGTTCATTTCATGCATCCTATTGTGTTATAATATACAACTTCTTCATTAGAACCGTCACAACACAACTATATTGAGGTCAGTGCCTAATTTTGGCTCTGCTACATGTTTCGGCTATTAATAGCCATCATCAGGCAAATACACAGTTAACATATATACACCACTGAACTGCAGTACTAATAAAATTGGATGCAATAATATTAATTATATAAAATACTTGATGTAAAAATACAATGAATTAGACTATATAAAACAAAAGTTGTAGTATAAAACAAGAATAAAATTCTTTACATTTACATTTACATTTATTCAGCATTCCATAAATCCTTACATGGTTTTTTCAAAACACCACGGATATAGAAGTAGTCAACATGAGTAAGCATAATTACATACTGCATCACATTTGTGCAATGTCATAACAGTAGCCATATATAAATATTTACAAAAACATGAATACATGAATACATGAACATGGATATAGAAGAAGTCAACATGAGTAAGCGTAATTACATACTGCATAACAATTGTGCAATGTCATAACAGTTAGCCATATATAAATATTAATAAAACATGAATACATGAACATAAACCGTCACATGCAACAATAAAGTGCTATTACCTACAATCTGTAACAAAATCAGGAACATCAGTTGTTATCCTAATTGTATTATGTTTATTATTATTTTATTTCATTCAAAATCCAAAATAAGGATACAGAATTTGTCATGATATTCTCAAATACATACCACACCACAAAACATACGGGAAAACTGATTAATATCATCAAATAGGCACATACACAGTGGACACAACAGAATAAAAATTGTAAGAATATCAGTAGTTATAGGTTATAAAGATCAATAAATATCAAACAAATATAAATAAGTCAATAAAACCAATCATATATATATATATAAAAAAAGAATATTAAAATATCCAAAACTATAAATATAAAGTATCAATTGATATATGTACAATAAATATTAACATAATCTTAACAGAGTAGAATAGGTAATACAGGTAATATATACATAGTAAATTAAGCGTAAAATGACAGTCAATTAATGATCAAGATTCATGTTCAAGAAACTCGTCTAATGTATAAAATGTATTCATATGTAAATATCTTTTTAGAGTAGATTTAAAAATTTTTAAATTGTCACTAACATTCTTAATATTGGAAGGTAATTTATTGTAAAATTTTATTCCAGAATAATAAGTTCCTTTCTGATAGATGGCTAGATTAACCTGTGGAATATACAAATTATTACCATGCCTAGTTATCACACTGTGACTTTCAATATTTGTTGTAAAAAGATCTTTATTTTTGGCTACAAAAATAAGCAGGGACAATAAATATTGAGATTTCAAAGGCAAGATATGAAGTTTTTTAAATGAGTCTCTACAAGAAACCCTATTCCCATATCCTTCTATGATTCGAATTACCCTTTTTTGTAGGTAGAAAATTTTTTTACTCTGTGGTGAGTTGCCCCAAAATATAATTCCATAAGTCATCAAAGAATGAAAAAAAGCATGATAAATTATTATTAGTGATGATGTAGACATATAAGTTTTAGCACTTCTGATTATATAACCAGCCATGCTCAACTTTTTTATTAGTATTTCTATATGATTGTCCCATGACAAATTTTCATTAATTGATATTCCAAGAAATTTAGTACAGGGAGTACTCGTGACAAGTTTATTGCCTATCCCTATCTTCATATTTGAAGTTAGAATTTTCTTAGCTGTAAATTGAATAAAGTGTGTTTTATTAAAATTAAGGGATAAGTAATTTGTTATGAACCATTTGTTTAAAATTTCAAAAGTATTTTGCATAACATTATTAAGATCGGTTATATTGGGCTGAACGAATAAGATACTCGTGTCGTCTGCAAAGAGTACAGGTAAAGAAGTTTTATTTATTACATTGGGTAAATCGTTTATATATATAAGAAAAAGCAAAGGTCCTAGTACACTCCCCTGTGGGACACCGTTTTTTATTGTCTTCCATTCAGAGACAAAGTTGTTACTGTCTTTGTGAACGAGTGTTCTAATATACCTATTCTCCAGGTAGGATTGATATAGTGTATAGTTTATGCCATTTATTCCGTAAAATTTCAATTTGGACAACAAAATCTTATGATTTACACAGTCAAAGGCCTTTTCTAGATCACAGAGGATCCCTCCCACATATAATTTATTATTCATAGCATTTAAAATTTCAGAGGTAACTTTATAGATCGCATCTTCTGTTTTCAAACCCTTTCTGAATCCATATTGACTGTTACTTAGTATATTATATTTAGTTAGATGATTTAAAATTCTTATGTGCATAATTGTTTCAAAAATCTTTGAAAATGAAGTTAGGAGAGATATAGGTCTATAGTTTGACATATCACTACAGTCCCCTTTCTTGTGTAGAGGAATTACTGTTGCATATTTTAATCTATCAGGGAAAACACCTTGAGATAGCATTTTATTACATATGTAGTTTATTGGTGAACTTATAAAAGGGGCACTGAGTTTCAGAATTTTTGTAGATATTTCATCATATCCAAATGAATTTTTTAATTTTAAAGATTTGATAATTTGCTCAATTTCTTTTACTGTCGAGACTTTATTTCCCATATTAGGGTATGTGTTATCAAACGCCTGCTTAATAAAATGTATATGATTTCCCCCATCATTATTAAATCTATTTAATTGAGAATTATCTACATATTTTCTAATTTTGTCAGCAATCGTAGCAAAATGCTCATTGAAGGTATCAGCGATGGTTTGCTGATCAGTAATCTTCATCCCATTTATATTAAGAGCCAGCGTTTCATTTCTCTTTTTCATTCTTCCAGATTCAGTATTTATAATATTCCATGTCGTTTTAATTTTATTGCATGAATTTAGAATCAGTTTATCATAATCCATACGTTTGGCTTTTTTTATGACAGCCGCCAAAATTTTGGAATATTTTTTGTAATATAATGTTGCAGTGGGATTGTTATTATGCTGTAATTTTATATATAATTCTCTTTTATGTTTGCAAGATGTTATGATACCAGGTGTAATCCAAGAATTTTGATTCCTTTTTTTTCTTGTTTGTATAAGTGGGAAACTAGAGTAGTAATTTCTTAAAAATATATTTAAAAAGATGTTGAAAGATTTATTAACATCAGTTTCATCAAAAACCAACTCCCATGATTCATGGCTTAAATTTAATTGAAAATTAGCTATATTAAGTCCATTTATACTTCTTGTAAAAAGGGTATGGCAATCCTTTATCGGTTTCAATATATTATTTATTACTAGTACCTGAGCATCATGGTCAGAGAGACCATTAATAAGAGGATATAATTCATATTTACCAATAATAGAAATATCAATAAAAAAGTTGTCAATGGCCGTCGAAGAATTTAGTGCAATTCTAGTAGGAAAATTAATTATACTGGATAAATTATATAATTGTAATAAGGTATTGAGTTGACTCTTTTCACGATTTTCTAGTAGGTAATTTATATTTACATCACCACATATTATAATATTATAACTCTTATTATAGAGTTTATGCAGAATCATGTCTAATTGTTTGAGAAACTTTTTAAAATTACCTTTAGGGGATTGATTGATTGATGCTTTACATCATTGAGTCAGTCGTTGGTTTTTGTAATTATATTGTGTTCCCACGGACAAATTGGAGTATTCTCTATTTTGTGTGTATATATAAAAACTGTTATTGGAGGCTCGTGATGTAGATGTAGCAATATTAATGTTAATCTGAAAATGATATGAAAGTAATAGTATTAAATTTTGTTATAATTAACTATTGATTTTGGTATTGAAGATATAGTGTATTATTACTTACTGTTTAGTCGGTGCCTCATCTTACAAAGTACTGTCCGTTCTGTAGGGAATGTAAACAACGACTGATTTGGTGATGTAAGATTAAAGTCAATGCAAGGGAGGGAGGGGGTAGGTAGAGATAAGGTGTATGCAGAAGTGGTGGTAGGAGGGGAAGGGGGTATGACTGTATATTATGTTTTGTATGTATCAGTGATTACATCATATATAGGGTTAAACATTTCGGTAAAATTATCATTCAGTCGCAAATTTAGTTTGCTGATTTCATAAATGTGGAATCTTTCATATGTATCCAAAGTTCAGCCTTTCTTGCCGATATATAGAACTTCTAATGTTTTGTCTATCGTACTATATTCATGTGTGGTGTCCAATATATGTAGAGTAAATTTGGAGCTTTGTCCGTTATTTATTATTGTATCCAATTTTACTAGTACTGCAGTTCAGTGGTGTATATATGTTAGCCGTGTATTTGCCTGATGATGGCTACTAATAGCCGAAACATGTAGCAGAGCCAAAACTAGGCACTGACCTCGATATAGTTGTGTTGTGATGGTTTTAATAAAGAAGTTGTATTAAGAATGTCAGGTTTGTGTCTTAATTTATATTCTATCTGCAGTTGTGTGATGAATCTGTTCCTTATTATTATAATATATACCTTGACTTGAATTTTTTATATGTGAATATATTCATAGTATCTTATTTTTAATAAAGAAGGATAACATTAAGCTTATGCCAGATGAGAAGGAACAAGAAACATATTTTTATCCATTTTACAGGTTTCTGAAGTAGTCTGTTACAAGGCCTCTTTGGACGTAAATGTGTGACCGCTGTCACATAACATCTGCTTAAGAAATCGTCAAAATACTGATATGAATTATGTCATTGTTTGCAGGAAATTTTTTTATTTTGCCTCAGACATGTTAGGCAAGTAGGACAAGAATGTGAACTCTAATTATTTCCTCTATAATAAATGAAGAGAAATAAATTGAGTAAATTCCCATGTCTAGATTACAGATTTGAAATTTACGATGTATATTTTAAAATTAGATGCTTTAAAAGTGGATTTCCATCAGTTCATAACAAGGTTTTTTTCTGTCAGTGTTCATATAATAAACAAAGCAGATAGTTGTTTTTTGAACTTCAAGAATAACAAATGCAGTAATAAGGTACAGTGGAACCTCGCTTAACGAGCATAATTTGTTCGAGAATCTTACTCGTAATGCGAAATACTTGTTAAGCTAAACAGTTTTTCCCATATAAATTAATGTAAAATATGATAATGTGTTCCATGCTGAAAAAATAGTAAAAAAATGTTATGTATAACGTTTATTCAAAGAAAATTATATATACATTGTTAAGGAGCGTGAATCATCTTCATCTTTTCTTCTATGCGGAATGAACCAACCTGGAATGCGATTTCATTTATCCATATGAGGAGCAACCTTTCAACATCGTTGAGAATACGTAACCGTTGCGTAGATATTCTTGTCACTCCCTTTGAAGCATCTCTCTCCTTAATCTTGTCCTTGTTTTTGAGGATAGTGCAAATCGTTGATGTAGACCGATTGTATGTGCATGCTAGATCAGCCACGCTCACACCTCGTTCTCGCTTTCAATGATTTTACGTTTCATTTCTACGGTTATTTTTATTCTCTTACGGCTGTCTTTTTGCGGCTTTTTTTCGGGGACATTTTTTGCAAGTGTTATTAAACTTTGCACAAAAAATCACAAATAATATATCTGAACACAAGCTTGGAAAAATGTGTGATCACAAGCGACACTAAGATGCTAGCGGAACGAGTGCTAAACACAAACTGATGTAGCAAGCGCACAATCCGGGACTTCCCCTCTCGTCACTCGTTATGCGAAACGTTGCTCGTTAAGCGAGTCATTTTTTTACAGTTTGTTTCGTTATGCGAATTACTTGTTATGAGAGGTGCTCGTTAAGCGAGGTTCCACTGTATTTGTATTGGTTGGTTTTGATAGCATCTGTTGAACTTGTTAAGTATTACTTTTTTAGACTGGAAGTATGAACATTCAGAGACATGGAACTGGTATCCAAAATGATCAGTATTGTACACATTGATTACCATTTCAATAAAAATATTAAACATGTTATTCTGAGCACTGTCATTTGCTTGTACCTTCATTTTGTGTTAGCAGTCTTCAATATTCCAGCTGTTTCGTGTTTGACAAAAGAATTTAATAAATCCTTTTTGGAAAACGAACCCTGTTTTTATATAAATATACACTTTCCTTTACATGAACAGATATATCAAAATATATTAAACTAGATGTGCAATCTGATTAATTCACAGAAAACACTGAAAATTACTTCACTAAAGATAAACATAATACTTCAACAAATGGAAGTGTTTGCTGAAGAGTTTATCCTCTGGGATATAACACCATGTTGCCTGATAAAGTTATCTGATGTTTCATGGGAACATAATTTCCTCCATTCATAGGGTGGAAGAGTAATCCAAGCAAGAGGCCAGCCTGAAGCAGTAAGTACAGCCCTCATGCTTGGCTTACTCCTCTGGACTGCTTATTTCAGAAGACTCTTCACAAGTTATGAAATTAAGTATAGATGTATATGAAGAACAAATTTTCATTCAAATCTTTCTGACCTAAATTATCTTCAGTATTTATAAATATTAACAAGCCTTTGATGATTTAGTTTACACTGATCAAGTAAGTAACTGCATGGAGCTCAGTCCTTGAGAAGCTATGAGCTGCTCAGCTACTGAAGAGTTTCCATACATTTTATGAAACTCAAGGTCCAGTACTGTTTTCGCAAGAGCCCTCTATTGGTCCCTATCCTGAGCCAGCTTAGTCCAGTCCATACCACCCTATGCTATGTCTCTGAGATCTATTTTACTATTATCCTCCCACCTATACCTAGGTCTTACTGGTGATATATTTCCTTCTGTTGTCACTGACGCAGTACTTCAGTGAAGAGAGAAACTGCTTAAAATGTTTTACATGCAGTGTTTACTCTTATTCAGAATCCAGACCAGTGCTAAGGTCCACCCAGCCTCCTGTTCAATTTATACCAGAACTCTTTCATAGGGGGTAAAGTCGTCCAGAGTGTGAAACTCGCCTTTTACCTCCACCTAGTGCCATGGTTAAGAATGCGTGGAGCTATACATCCACTTCCCAAACATCTGTGTGGTGTGGTGCTTAATAAAGCACAGGGATAACTTCGCATTAATGAGTAACCTGACATCAAAGAGAAACTTGTTGTTACCTCGAAAATCGCGACTAATCAAAGTGCATGTAAACATTTTAAGTAGAAATCTTCGTGAGGACAGCTGCGATGACTTCAAATCCTGCATTTGTTAAAGGTGTTACCGACTGAGTTAGCCGTGCTCCGTCGACTACGGTACTAACACTCATTCAATAAAAGATGGCAGCATAGTCTGCGCGTGAGTTTATGTTTCTGGCACATTACATTCAAGTGCATTCAGTTGTATAAACACGAAATAGGAGTCGGTTCGCGTTTACCTTCACGCGACTAGCGTTGTGTTCGGCAAGTGGGAATCTGTTGTAGTACTTTCGATATCTTCGTGCTAGTTTACAAATTAATAGATTCAGAACCATTGAAATGCACAGAGGCACAGGTTGTGAACCAGTAAAAAGGACGACAGTAATGGGTCTCTCATCAAAGGCAAATTCTGCAACGGAAAACAAACCAAATAGACCTGGGCCATCAAAAGACAAGTACAAGAAACAATGTCAACCAAAGAGACAGTACAACATGCCCTATATGTCGGACTCCTTGATAATACCACGTGTAAAACAGGTAGTAAACATTTCATTGGTTTCACAGATATTTCAGTATTCTAGAATTCCAAGTGTCCAAGATGAGATGCGGTTATGGTATGGAGTTAATTCTATAGTTCACCCTATTGGGTACTGATTTTCTGCAGTTCACATAAAAAGGAGTTACTTATGTTGGTATTGTCTAACGTTGTGTGGTTTAAGACTCATTGGTGACTGCCTTGTGACACGTTTCTGGGTCCTAGATCAAAATTAATAGAACGGTCTTCTACCAAGAAGATGAAGGCAGCATTTTCCTCTGAGAGGTTGATAAATATCTACCAGACTATACGGTATCATATTTAAGAAATTGTAATAATTGCTGACTGAGAACGTAAAATCTTTGCTGTTTTCTCTATTGTCCCCTCAGAGTATTACAAAACAGGTGGCAAAAACAATTATTTAATAAGTTGGCAGATTGGTAAGCAGTCAGCATGGTAACTAATGCATACAAAAAGAATAGAGAGTGAACGAATGCGTATGGGCTTAAATTAACAGTCTGTTTTCTCATAATAGTATATGGAGGATCATACACATTCAGGCAGTGGTATTGTTGATGTTGATGAGGTGGTTGACGACCTTCGAGCAAGATACCCGGAATATGGCAGAAGAAAACGAGGACCATTTAAACAAGGTGTACGTAATGGTAAGTATAAAAGGTGAAATAATGTATCACACAAGGAGATATGCAGTCATGGTATATAAATGTTTTTGTTCTTTCGTATTAGTGTCTCTTACCTCATAGGAAATTAGTGTGTCTTGCACGTGTATCTGAAGCAGCATATGCTGTTTGCTGAGGGAGGGTAGGAACTGTAACAGACCACCCTCGTAGTAGTACTCAACTAAATGTAGTTAAAGTTCATATGTTGATGGAGAAATGTAAATTGTGAAGCATCTCTTGTTAACACAGTGTTTTTAGAACTGCCATGCATACCACATAATCAGTGGGTACTGGAGGTATAGTGGCCAGGGGGTGAAGCCAACCACTCACCCCAATCTAGTGCCTTGGTCAAGAATAGTGGAGCTATGCCTCCACTTCCCCATATGTCTTGATGGCCTATTCCTTAACAGATTAAGCACAGGGACAACTGTATGAGTACAGGCTGGATGACAGAGGGTTCAGAGTTCGAGTCCCGATAACGTCAAGAATTTTCTTTTCTCATGTCATCCAGACCGGCTCTGGGGTCCACCCAACCTCCTATCCAGTGGTTACCTAGTGCCCTTTCCCGTGGGGTAAAGTGGCAGGGGCGTGAAGCTGACCTCTCACTTCCACCTATTGCCGAGGTCAAGAAAATGTGGATGTATACATCTACTCCCCCATATGCCTTTATGGCGTAGTGCTTAATTAGTTGTGCACAGGGACAGCTTTACCTTTATACCTTACCAATACTTTAGAGGATTCATGGTGCCTGCATATTCAGGGCTGAAGTAAATTCATTGTGGATGCTGTCAGGTCATGTAGCCCTGTACAGGCTTCAGCTCCTGTGCCCTTCCCATGGATCTGAGTGCCCACCTTCCTAGCAGTATGAGTATATGTATATAACAGACTGCATCTTCCCTGCATCTGCTTCAATCTTGAAGATGGAGGTGGCATGTTCCTCCGAAACGCTGGTATCTACCTGTAATATTACACAGTGTCACATCCCAGAGGACTACCATCTGAACGCTTGTGGCTATGAAAACCTGAGAACTTACATCCCTAAAGTAAAGTAAAGCTATCCCTGTAACAGGCCGTGAAGGCCCATAGGGTTTTGAGATATCTAGGCTTCCACGTTTTCTAGACAGTCGGCTCAAAGATGGTGGTAAGATTGTTAGCCTTACGCGCCGGCCACGCTTTGCTCCCCAGGAAAATTATTTAATTAATTCCTGGTACCCATTTCTGTTAGAGGCGGAGTTGACACCAGGGCTATAGTGTGGCTGGAAGGATTAGGTCAATTGAAAAAAATCAAACGACCTCATTGGGACTTGAACCCACAACCTTCCGGCTTGTAGCATAGTGCCTCAATGAACTACACTACCGTGTACCCACTTACACCCATACCTAAAGCATCCTCCGTAGTCTAGGGGTAACATTCCCACCTCATGACTCAAGGTACACGGGTTCAAACCCGGCGGAGGTCGTGGAATTTTTAAGGGCGGAAAAATTCAGGGAACAAGTCCTCCGGGAGGGACTTTAAGCCGTGTATCCTGTGTCGTAGATTTATGGCACGCAAAAGAACCTCATGTCTCTAGGAGACTTCTGAGCCAAATTTAGGTAATAATTTCCCGCTCAAGTAGTTTCCAATGCCTCTGGTAGATGGGGGAAACATCAAGGTACCGAGGGCCGACCTCGTTGGCTCAACGGGGCTGATAGCACGCACCGTTACTGGTAGGGTATGGCGACAGTAGAAATTAAATGGGGGACGCACAATGGACCAATAACTGGTCTAAGTGCATGGCGTAAGCCACCCCCTCTACTACTACTACTACTACTACTACTACTACTACATCCATACCTAACATATTAATAGGCAACCTGAGTAAACGTAAAACTTTATTGCCATGTTGTCCACTATATTAGCACTGTCAGCCATAGAAGTTTGTTTGAAAAGAAAACCAAATGCCTTTTTAAAAACAAAATCAAAAGTCTAAATTTTTTTGTACAGAACCAAAAGATGTAACCCTTAAAAACAAATGAAAATACTTATCTTCTGGACTTGTCAGAGACATATTTTAACAGCATTAGGCTTTGGGTCTTCTTTTGCAAATAAATTTCTAAAGTTGGCAGCAGTAACATAGACAGTATGGGGGTAATTTTTAAAAGTTACGCACTAATATATAAGTATCCATATTCATTAATGATATGTTAATGTCATTGTTAATTCTACCATTATCCCATATGCTTCTAGCTTTTGACATAGTGTATCAAACGATGGCATCAGACATGAGTGACTGGGGCGTAACATCCGATATGAGCGATATTTCTTCAGCATCAGATAAAGACGGAGACCTGGATGAACTGGTATGTAGTTTTATTTAACAGTTTATAATGTTTTGGAAAACAGATGAGAGACAGCAGTAGTTTAGGAGCCAAATAGCCAATAGTTAGCATTTTTAGGTAATTTGGAATTGAAAGGAAGACAGCTTTATGGTTAGAGTAGAGAAGTAATTTATAACATTCATGAATTCATGAACAAAGAATCTGACCCCATTGGAAATGAAACTACTATTGAAGACAGACATTTCATCACAATTCACAGATGTGAAGAAAGAACTGATGTTCCGTGCTATGTGTCATGAATGACAGTGAAAGATAAAGAAGTAAAATAGTAAGTAAATGTATCCCTGTGACAGGCCATGGAGGCCCAAAGAGTTGTGGATGTTGAGGTTTCCACATTTTCTAGACAGTTGGGTCACAGATGGCAGTAAGGTTGTCAGCCCTACACACCCTTTACCCCCAAGAACATTCCAAGAATATTCCTGGTACTCATTTCTGTTAGAGGGTGAGTCGACCCCAGGGCCATAGTGCGGCTGGAAGGATGACGTCAATTGAAGAAAGTACAGTGATGTCATCGGGACTTGAACCTGTGACCTTCCGACTTGTAGCATAGTGCCTCAACCAACTATGCTACCATGTGCCCCCAGTGAAAGATATAAAAATTGAAATGAAGATTGTGGTTAACCCTTCAGTTCTGGGCTTGGAGCACTGTACATTAGCAGTTTCTGTCACATGCCGTCGGGGTCCGTGCAGGGTACGCGTATTGCAGCTCTAAGTTTCAGCTCGTAATTTGAAACATTGTGTTTCATGTAAAGTAATTCTTTTGGTATGAAATTAAATAGGAAATTGGAGGCTATCATTTTGTATATTATTTGTCCCACTTTGAACTTGCTTCAGAAGTTGTATTACATTTGAATTCTTCGAAAAAGTTTTCTATTTCAGCGTTTGGTGTGCTTGTTACCGTGCAGACCTACCTCTGCCTAGGGGAATTCTTATGAACTAAATATGTTAGATCAGTACTGTGTACTCTCCTCTATCCTGATCGAATGAAAAGTCGATTCTCTTGAGGCATATTCTGAACTGTGCAGCTTTTGTAACTACGAGAAGACTTGTGGAGAATCTATATCTCTGAGACGTGATGTTGACTCTGAGAAGTGTGTTATGACTGCTACTGTAGCAAATGATACACAGTTCACTATATGACTGATACCACTGTCATCCCCCTTTGTTCTATAAATACACATCATGCAGTCTGGTTAGCCAAGGCCAGTGGCAAGGAACAAAGTGGCCAGCTGTGTTATGTCATGACCAGTGAAGAATATATTTACTTCAAACCGAATCAGAACAAAGTGTTATCAGATTGGGAATTAGACACTGAAAATGGATGTTTTTCCTTTTCTCGATTCTGTGGTAAATGACAGAATCGAGATTAGCACAAACATCCATTGGGAGAATATACAAAACTATAAACGACAAAAGGAAAATTTCTGAATGTGATGATAATATGTAGGAATAACACAAGGAAAAGAATAAATCAATTGTCAATCAGAATTCAGTTAATTGAGGGGCTCTCTGTGAAATATGATAACGCTGTAAAACACAAAGTGCCGGGTCGACATTCGTTCAACAAAACAGTACCACATCTAAGAGAAAGAAATTTTATGAGCAAGATTCCACCAACTGTGAAGAAATCAAAACCACAGAAATGGTGTGTTGTGTGTCAAAAATTGTGTACTGGTGTGACGCTTGTGACATGGGGCTCTGTGTGGAATGTTTTCATGACTAACACACACAGCTGAACTTCTAAGGTAATATGATAATATCATTCATAATTTTTATAGGCTTACTGTACCAAAAAATAATTTTAAAGCAGTGCGGATCAGTACACCGATTCTATATACTGTGACATGTTACCTTATGTCCATCACTGTGACAACAGCTACAATCGGAACAGAGACTTCCACGACAACAAATACATGGAAATTATGGAGTTCCTGCAGCGACAAATCGTAGCAATGAATTGTCGTTGAGTAACAATGGATGAGACGAGACGCGTTACCGGTGTAATCTATAAGGAACGTTCCCGAAGCAACTAATTGCCGAACACGTGAGATCAAACTTTGGCGAGGACACCAAACTTTGGCGAGGGGTGTCCTCTATTGAGTCTACGTACACCTTATATAAAGGGCCTGGCCTCGAGCAGGAATTGAATATCGAGTATTGAGTACTGAGCATTGAGTATTGGGATCAAAACAATCTTGGGATAGCCGCTGCCAGAGACAGTTGAGATCCAGCCACGGCCAAGGATAGTTGAAATGTCGCATTAGAGTACTGGGCCAGAAGTCGAGTGATACTGCAAGTGACAATAATTGTAAGGTGCGTAAGAGTGAGTGTCCAATAAAGATTTGCTAAATCCGAAACCCACGTGAAGTTATTTGTCGCATGACATACCCAATACGTGATAGTTGCTGTCAGAAGTGGGATCAATTGGGATTAATCAGATCAAATTTAAAAGACTGGACTCGCACACGTGATCGACAAGGAGTGAACTCAAACACACCTTGATTTACGGCTAATTATTGAATTTATGAGCACAACAAGCATTACATTATAAAACAAAGAAGAATGGAGCCACAACAAATAATGGAATTCCTGCTAGCCATGCAAGCAAAGGCGGATGCCAGCCAGGCAAAGGCTGACGCCAGACATGAACAAATGATGGCGGATTGGAAAGCAAGGCGAGAAGAGATGGCTGTAATGAGAGACAAAAGGGTGAATGACAACCACAGTGAGACGTTGGCCTGCCAAGAGATGGAGGCATGTCAAGATGAGAAAAAGCTGGCCTCACTGGACATGGAACCTGAGGTGGCAGAGCAATGAGAGGTCCCCAAAGTAGACGCCGAAGTAATGCCTGTTTGAGAACCGAAGAAGAAAAGGCGCAAGGACTGAAAAGCGGCCGCAGACCGCCGCC
The DNA here is from genome assembly GCF_002891405.2 of Cryptotermes secundus. Taxonomy (NCBI): domain Eukaryota; kingdom Metazoa; phylum Arthropoda; class Insecta; order Blattodea; family Kalotermitidae; genus Cryptotermes; species Cryptotermes secundus. The sequence continues at coordinate 409,594 of NW_019733846.1, read as the reverse complement.
CCTAGATGAATGAACGGACCCAGAGTCAGGATGGGTTCCGAAAAAGACTGGCCATTGCCTGCAGAGGGACGAGCCACCGTGCAACAGTGGCACGGCAAGAGGAGAAGAGAAGTGACATAAGGATGTCCCATCACGCAACAGTGGCACGATGCAAGAGAGACATCGTGAAGAAGGACCTTTCTTAAGGAGCTGGTAGATTCCCGAGGAAGCGACTGGTCATGGCCGACAAGAAGATGACCCGCTACGCAAATGTGGCACAGTACAAGAGACTCAGATTTCAGGGAGATCAGTTAGAGTCATGCACAAGTCCACATAAGAATGTGTCAAAAAGGACACAAGAAAAACTAAGAGAGACAATAAGGAGATTAAGAAAGCAATTCGAGACATGTGCAAATGCACAAGCAGACGTGTTGCGCAGAATCGCAACAAACACGGACATCAAAAACTGGACACTGTGGAGGGGTCGACCCCTCCAAAACGAAAGAAAGGAAACGGCCCGAATGGGAGGAACCCGTAGCAGAAGCAACGGCCTCCCTAGCAAGAATGAATGTGAGACAATGGGACCAACAAATCCTGGACCTTGGAAGTGTTCGGGGCAAGCACTCTGGAAGACGGGGCGGGTGGAAGGAAGGCAAAACACCGAAGGAAAGGAGGAGGTAACACGCGGAAGATGAACACCTTAGGAAACGAAACCAAGGAAGTACCGTTAAGCTGTTCGGAGAAGAACAACCTTTAGAAGGGAGCAGTGTGACGCGTTACCTTACGTCCATCACCGTGACAACAGCTACAATCGGAACGGACACTTCCATGACAACGAATATGTGGAAATTGTGGAGTTCATGCAGTGACAAATCATAGCAACGAATTGTCATTGAGTAACAATGGATGAGACGAGACACATTACCGGTGTAATCTATAAGGAACGTTCCCGAAGCAATGGATTGCTGAACATGCGAGCTCGAACCTTGGCGAGGGGTGTCCTCTATTGAGTCCGCGTGCATCTTATATAAAGGGCCTGGCCTCGAGCGGAAATTGAATATTGAGTATTGGGATCAAAACAATCTTGGGATAGCCGCCGCCAGAGACAGTTGAGATCCAGCCATGGCCAAGGATAGTTGAGATGTCGCATTAGAGTACTGGGCCAGAAGTCAAGTGGTACTGCAAGTGATAATAATTATAAGGTGTGTAAGAGTTTGTGTCCAATAAAGATTCGCTAAATCCGAGACCCACGTCAAGTTATTTGTCGCGTGACATACCCACCAGGTGACTATACATTTCTGAACGTAGTGTGAAAATTAGAAAACCAGAACTCTAGTTTTTCGCAATTTATTACACTTTAAGTGAAATGTTGCACACTCTGATTTAAATATTTAAATATCCTCCAGCACAGGAGTTGAGTAGGAATTTAAATGCCCACTGGCATTGAAAGGTTAAAGAAGGTAGGAGATACTCTTTTGGAATGCGTCAAAAATGGAAAAGAAGCAGATCTTGATGGCTTTAATGTGGCCACATTTTACAGGCTTCCATCATTTTAAGACAGAGACTTTAAGAGAAAATCAGTTTTGCAGGATCAGGAAATAGTATAAGAAGTATTTTAAAGAAATTAGGTTTCAGATGGAATGAAGTAGTGAGTAGTAAAAAAAGAAATCATCAAAAAATCATTCATGTATGCAAACACAAAGACAGACACACTGTATCCCTTAATTTACTTATGTGTGAGTCCAAAAATGTGGGAGTACTTAGTTAAATGCATTGAAAGTACCGTTGATTTACTACTACTGAATTTCTTTTGCAGGAGAGTAACACAGCAAATGATCAGATGTTGGCAGTGTACATGAAACAACCAGTGCAGCAAAATAAGAGGTAATATTACCTTTTGACTGTAATTATTTTATATTAGAAGTGTCAAAACAAAGAGATTTAATATCAGAATGTACACCAACTGTACATAGTGCACCCCCACAGTAGAGGCCCTCAAATTATGGGCAGAAAATGCCAGGAGAGTTCATTGAATGGTTGCTTCGGTACAGAATCAGATTCTGATAACCTACACTGATTTGCCATTTTGTCTCACTGATACTGAAAGAGGATATAAGAACCTAGGGAATGCAAGATGTCCTCACAGAACACAGAATGGCAGTTTCTTCTCATGTCCAATGCCGTGGCAGTCATTGATGATCACTCCATAATGTTTGGATGTGTTTTTATGGTTGTGCTTGTCGTCCGCTGGTTGCGCCATGTAAGGCATTGTGTCTGCTGTTGTTTGTGAGTGCTGCAGCAGTTGTTAGCATCTCTGACAATTTACAGTAGTGTGGCCAGTCACAGGATGTATAAAATTTCATGGCAGCCGTGGACAAAAGTGGAAAGAAAATCGCAGTAGCATTTTTCATGTTAAATGCTAGATGATATAAATTAAAACATATTTCTCAGGCTAACAAGTTACTGTTACTGAAAACTGCCAAATAAATATGAGTAAGCATACAGCAGTAAAATGATTTTATTAATTTTTATTTATTTGTTTATTATTATTAATTTAATGATGTTGCCTGTAGCCCAGAGTGTGTGGTGTCGAATGGATTAATGAATATTATATTTAAGCATCCTGTTGCACTCTATACGATATATGATATAAACTTCATTCTAAGTGCAACAATATGTTGTAGCTCTTTCATCTTGCTTTCTTCTACACTACATGTTTCGGCCGCAAACGGCCATCATCAGGTGTATACACTCACATAGCTGTTACACTGCTCCCAGTTTAAAATTAAAAACATACAGGTCTTCCCAATTGTTCCCTTCATCGCTGTTAACAGGATCTACTTTGCTGATATTTGTCTGATTCATACCTCATCTTTGCCACCCACACATGTCAATTTTGACCTTCATGAACTGGCACTTTTAAAATCTTCAGTTCCAACTTTAAAAATTCTTTTAAAATTATTTTTTTCCAATTTAAAATTTAAAATTCTCAGGGTTACTCGCCCCACGTCTACAGTGCTGCAGCGGCTACTTCTTGTTTTCAGCACTGTACAGGTGTTATCTGTAATATACAAATATTCGTATTACTATCTTATGTATGTTATGTTTTCTTATGTGTTTATATTGTTCTGTGTAGTCTTCCTGTGTGCGGCCACTGCTTATCTTTACTACGTGTGCTGTCTGATGTATTGTGTGCTGTGTTTTATGTTGGTGAGTGTAGGGGGGGAATAGGTAGTGGGGGGAGAGAGGTACCGTTAGTCTGTATAGATTTCGTGTGTCGTTTGAAATATGGGATTGTGTGTTTCTATGTGTGTGTCATTCATGTGTAGGCCCTTCTTACTTATTTTTTATATATATATACAGTAAAACTTGGTTATAGCAACATCGGTTTCTGCGACACCTTGTCTATTGCGTCAAATATTCAATGGTACGAACTAATTCCTCATAAAGCAACTGTTTTTATACCTTGCTTAGTACGACATGCACAAATGCATCAACCTCGTATGTAACGTCATTTTCATTCCTGAATTTCTCTGATATGGACATTGAACGTAATTTAGAAAGTGTGTATTGGGCAAGTAACAGGAAACAGATGAAGATAACTGATTACTGTACTCGTATCTAGGTACAGTAAGGCACAACAATTGATGTAATCTACTGTAATTTGGTGAGTAGGCCTACCTTTAATATACAGTATTAGTGCGGTGTGTATTGTCAGTGAAAAGCGCTGTAATATGTCTTTGATATTACACATTTGGGCAATTCCACGTTAATGTTACGTTAGTCTGTACTTAACTACGTATTTCACTAAAAAATGCAACATTTTAACTCGGTTTTGGTAGATTTTTACGTGACTAACATAAGGCTACTGTGGAAGTGCCCATTTCGGTTACAACGGCATTCGTTTATAACAACACTCTTTTTAGGTCCCTTTGATGACGTTATAACCAAGTTCTACTGTATATATGGTATTTCTCTAATGTATTCAAATGTCTACCCTTCTTTCCCATTGTTACAACTTCCATTACATCTGTTATTGTTCTGTATGCATGTCCCGTATTTAGTATGTGATTTGAGTACCCGGAATTGCTATTGTTATTTCTAACATCATGTATATGTTAATTTTAAACTGGGTGCAGTGTAACAGCTACGTGAGTGTATACACCTGATGATGGCCGTTTGTGGCCGAAACATGTAGTGTAGAAGAAAGCAAGATGAAAGACCTACAATATGTTGTTGCACTTAGGACGGAGTTTATATCATATATCGGATTAATGAATAGTAAACTGGAAAGAAGTTGAATGAAGTGGCCATGGCCAGATTGAGGTACTATCCAAGAATGTTCCTGGAGGGACTGAGGAAAATCACTGAAATCTTAACTCCAGGCTGAGATTTGAAACTGGAACTTCCTGGACATGATCCCATGCCACTGCAATCTGTGGTAAATTATATTTCTTTATTTTCATTATATGCTTTCAGAAAGCGGTCTAGAAGTGATGAAGGTGAAAAAGAATTAATAAACATTAGCAGCGATGATGAGTTGCTGAAGAATGAGGATGAAGACACATCTGTGCAGAAATCACAGAATGGTGCTGCGACTAGTGTGAAAGTAAATACCCAGACTCCGATCCCCACTAAGGTAAGATAAATGTTTCGTATTGCCTGTCTAAAACATCTGTGAGGGCATGTCATACCTTGAATGGGCAAACTTATGGAAGAGAAGTCCTGTATGTTTGACATCTCTGGCATGACAATTTTGTCTTCCATCATATGTTGAAAGTAGAATCTAGTATGAATGTGAGTATGAGGGGTGAGCCATAAAACTGGCCCTAGCACTGCGCCCTTCAATGGTCTATTGTGCTTCCCCTTTGGATTAACCCTTTATTAATCCTACACTTCGAATCGAATGTAGGACTTCATTTATGGGGGCATCATAAAAGTGACTTGGTCCCATGAAGAACTGACCCAGGTGGCGATATCTTAAGTAAGCTATAGCCTCACAATCACATAAGATGTGTGTGGCTGATTCGTCTTCATGTAGGCACCTCTCACAAGTTGGGTCGTCTGTCAGTCCCAATTTGGAAAGGTGCCCTTTTAGGTGGCAGTCTCCAGTAAGTAATCTTACCACCCATCTGAGTTGATCTCTGTTTAATTTTAACAGGTCCCTCATTCTTTTGGCAGAGGGTCCTGATATAAATCCTTGTGCCTGTTTGAGTCCAGTTGTGGATTCCGAGTGTTTTTTGTGATTTCTGTTAGTTCAGTCCCTGATCGCTTTCTTGGCAACTCCAATTGAGATGCCGCAAGCTGGGTCAGGTCTATTGAATGGCTGTTCAGATCCTGTTCTTGCCAGTTGATCTGTGGTTTCATTCCCAGCAATACTCTCCTACTGAGATGCCCCAAGATGGTTTGGGTCCTGTGAACAGCTGTTCAGATCCTGTTCTTGCCAGTTGATCTGTGGTTTCATTCCCAGCAATACTCTCCTACTGAGATGCCCCAAGATGGTTTGGGTCCTGTGAACAGCTGTTCAGATCCTGTTCTTGCCAGTTGATCTGTGGTTTCATTCCCAGCAGTACTCTCCTACTGAGATGCCCCAAGCTGGTTTGGGTCCTGTGAGCGGCTGCTCAGATCCTGTTCTTGCCACCTGATCTGTCGTTTCATTCCCTGCAATACTCTCCTACTGAGATGCCCCAAGCTGGTTCGGGTCCTGTGAACGGCTGTTCAGATCCTGTTCTTGCCAGCTGATCTGCCATTTCATTCCCTGCAGTACTCTCCTACTGAGATGCCGCAGGCTGGTTCAAGTCCTGTGAATGGCTGTTCAGATCCTCTTCTTGCCAGTTGATCTGTGGTTTCATTCCCAGCAGTACTCTCCTACTGAGATGCCACAAGCTGGTTCGGGTCCTATGAACGGCTGTTCAGATCCTGTTCTTGCCAGCTGATCTGCCGTTTCATTCCCTGCAATTCTCTCCTACTGAGATGCCGCAGGGTGGTTCAGGTCCTATGAATGGCTGTTCAGATCCTGTTCTTGCCAGTTGATCTGTGGTTTAATTCCCAGCAGTACTCTCCTACTGAGATGCCACAGGCTGGTTCAGGTCCTATGAATGGCTGTTCAGATCCTGTTCTTGCCAGTTGATCTGTGGTTTAATTCCCAGCAGTACTCTCCTACTGAGATGCCACAAGCTGGTTCAGGTCCTATGAACGGCTGTTCAGATCCTGTTCTTGCCAGCTGGTGGTTTCATTCCCAGCAATACTCTCCTACTGAGGTGCCACAAGCTGGTTCAGGTCCTATGAACGGCTGTTCAGATCCTGTTCTTGCCAGTTGGTCTGCAATTTCATTCCCAGCAATACTCTCATGACCTGGCACCCATATCAGTTATACTCTGTTATGTCTGGCCAGTTGTATGAGGGATTGGTGGCAGTCCCAGACCAATTTTGAAGTGATTTGGTGTGTACCTAGTGCTTTAATTGCAGCTTGACACTCTGATAGAATATAGACGATCCTTTTTCTATAGTTCCTATCTAAATTCTCAGCTGTGCATGCCTTAAAGGCATACACCTCTGCCTGGAATACCGTCATGTACTGACCAAGGCTGAAGGTATGCTGATGATGATCTATGCTGCAAACTCAATTTGATGCACCCTTGAAAAATTTGATTAGAGTATTGCTGGAGTTGAAGGAGAAGAGAGGTCCTGCTTAGGCTCCAGACTTGAAAGCTTAGTTACAATTTTTTTTTTAGTTTTATTTGTTTGTTTATGTTTTTTGGTGAAACTGTCTGTAACTCAGTCTATGTAGTTTTGTGTAAGATTTGAGGCTTTCACGGCGGTGACTATGAAGAAAGCAGTCTGCTTTACCGTGTCTCACGGTGTTGTCGCTTGCAGATTTACTTATACTTTTTCTTCAACCCTGAAGATGGGGGCGATACGTTCCTCCGAAACGTCGGTTAACACCACATATACACGGTGCCAAATCCCAGAAGACTGCTTTCTTTATGTAGTTTTGTGTTTGTTTCCTAATTTGGGGTCCTATCCCATCATTTGATTGTTACCAACACTTGGTTCAAGAAGCCAAAGAGAAGAATTTACACATGGAAGGCACCTGGGGATTGGAAGAGGCATCAGCTGGACTACATCCTTGTGAAACATCGATTCAGAAACAGTGTGAAGGATGTGAAGACGCTTCCTGGGGCAGACATTGACTCTGACCACAACTTGCTGGTTGCCAAGTTCCGAACCAGGTTGAAGAAAATTATAGGATTTCGAAAGCGCAGACCCAGATGGGATTTGGAGAAGTTATATGCTCAAAGACAAAGCGTGCAAGAGACTCTAGAAGAGAAACTCGGTGCAATTGAAGGTGAAAGCGGAAATGCTGAAG
>NW_019733846.1:374828-400832 GCF_002891405.2 Cryptotermes secundus | reverse complement strand
GAAGGAAAGATAGATGGGCGGATAGAAGTGACAAGAAGACGAGGAAGAAGACGTAAGAAGATGCTGGATGACCTTGGGGACAGAAGAGGATACTGTCATTTGAAGGAGAAAGCTCTAGATCGCATTAAGTGGAGGAATTGTTTTGAAAGAGACTGTGGACCTGTCGTCTTGACAGATTACTGATGATGATGATGATCCCATCATTTGCAATACCAATGGAGGAAAACAACAATTCTAGTCACTAAAGCCAGATTCTGAACTGAATATGAACCAGAGGAGATGCCCTCTGACAGTCATTTGATAAGATCTCTGTGAGCATCATCCATGGTGTGAACATTCATGACCGCTTAGACACTGGGACAACAAGTTTGGTTTCAGGACAGATCATGGATCTTCCATGTTTTTCCTTTTTTTGTCTTTCATGGTGGTCAGATTTGTTTGTGAATCATTGTCCAGTCAGACAGGAATTCAGCTGCTTCAGTGCAGGGACTAAGAGAATTGTATTTTATCTCTAATGTGGGCCCATGTGCAGAAGAACAGTTCTGAAACACCTAGTTAATTCATGTTCCTAACAGCTTGTCTGGTCTGTTGGATATGAAGACAAGCTGTGTAGTTTAAGCATAAACATGACTCAAAGCAAAATATGAAGAGTTTTTATTGAAAGGAGAAAATATTTTTATTTTATATATCTGGTCTGGTTGGACTGGTATATTCACTGTTGTCTGTGGAATGCTTCTTATACATGTAGTGATTTCTAAGCTCTTGACAGTTGAAGAAGTGGATGCTCATTTGGTTTGTAGCATCGTCTAGAAGAGGTGAAATGTCACGTTCATAACTTGTCAAGCATATCTGAAATTTATCATGTTTTCCTCAGGGGATGCATGCATGCTGGTCTGAATATTAGCTAACATTGTGGTCCACATGATACTGCAGTCTTGAAACAGGGTTAAAGTTGAATATGCCATATTACTACTACTCAGTCATTTCATATTTCATTACTTCTTCCCATGTCCACTATCTCCAAAGCCTTGTACATGGAGTTAAGTTGTTAAACTGATCACTTTACGAAGCTGAGTAGAATGTGAGTCAGATATTATGAAGTAGGTTCTAAAGGGTTCTAATGATGGTGTAAAGGGCAAGGATACACCAAGGAAACTGGGAACTGCAATTTCTGAGGAATCTTATCAGGCTGAGGTGAGTACATGTCACTGAATACAGCCATTCCCTCAATTTGCACTGCTCCTTTCAGTAACATGTGTTCAAACAGGCTGATAACAGTTCTCGGAAACTGTGGTTGCACTTTACTTGGTGTGCTCTCACCCTAATACTCAGAATTGCTGAGTTTTTGGACTTTGTTCATCACATAGTATTCTAGAAACCAGAAAACACGTTTTGGAAACTGGACCTCTTTCCGTCCTTAGGATGAAAACCCAGCAATTCTGAGGTATTATTAAGTTTGATATAATTAATCTTTATTCGCTTTTCTGTGTGTAGAGTAATACACAACCAAAGGCTGTGCCCATCCACACATCTGTATCAATATCAAATGTAACTGCAGTTCCAAAGAAGAAGAAGAAATGGAAAGATGTTGAGGCAAGAAAGCCATCTGTGACCTTCAAAGATTTTGGGGGAAGTTCGAAAGTTATACAGGTTAGTGTTTTATATTCAAAGTAGCCAAAAAGTTTTTTAACCTAAAAGTTTTCTCTCATATTGACAAGAATGTTCGGATTTAAACCTGCCACTCAATTTATGGAACGGTATCATAGTGACTTGTGGACTGAACATGGAGAATCACATTTTGAAGAATTTTTATAAATTCTGTAAGTAATAAAGAAATTTCTAATGTACGTAGGTAAGTCAATAAGTAAGTTACAAATGGATATAGAACTTAAACAAGTAAGAGTACTGATTTCAAGAATGCTTTTATTTCCCAACATAATCTCCCTGTACATTGAGGCACTTGTCCCATCGTTTCACAAGCCCTTGAAAACCAGCAGCATAAAATTCTTTGGGCTGCTGTTGGAACCAGGCGGTGACTTCCCTTTATACAGCTTCATTGTCGGGAAAATGTTCAGCCGAAAGATTATTAAGAGGGCTGAACAAATGGAAGTCGCTTGGGGCAAGGTCAGGGCTATATGGAAGATGCTCAAGGACTTCCCACTTGAAATTTCGCAGCGTCTCATTTATCTTGTTGGAAGTATGGGGATGCGCGTTGTCATGCAAGATCAACATGCCTTTGGTGAGGAGTCCTGGTCGCTTCCGTTGAATGGCTGTATGAAGTTTCCAAGCGACTTCCATTTGTTTGGCCCTCTTAAACATCATCTTTTGGCTGAACATTTTCCCGATGATGAAGCTGTAGAAAGGGAAGTCACCGCCTGGTTCCGACAGGAGCCCAATCAGTTTTATGCTGCTGGTTTTCAGGGGCTTGTGAAACGATGGAACAAGTGCCTCAGTGTACAGGGAGATTATGTTGAGAAATAAAAGCATTTTTTAAATCAGTACTCTTATTTGTTTAAGTTCTATATCCATTTGTAACTTACTTATTGACTTACCCTCGTATTTTAATGTACATTTTACTAACCAGTTAACTGACTTTTAGGTCACTCTTGCTTCCATATATTTGATTTCAGATATTTAGGAAAATGGAGGAAATTGTTTATTTCATTTTCCAGTGGCAATATCATTCCATCTTTTACATAATGATGAGCTGTGATATTCATATTGTGGCGCATAGTCCCATTGCTGAGTGACTGTTGCTAGGTAACACACACAGCAATGGAAGAAAGGCGTATTATTTGTGGTCTGTGTTGCGTCTGTTGCTATGCAAGGACACAGTAAACACACCTTTGCAACAATAGAGGGGTTGTGTTTTCGGCATTGTCTGTGCCGAGGAGTTATCTTGAAGACAATTGGCACTAAAGTTCAATTGCGGGATGTTCGCTGGAGTGTAATGATATGGGCACAGAAGCTACAGAACCTTCACTGTTAAGATTCATTACCAGGAAATGACTAGTGAAAACATTGCAGAAGAATAGCTGTTACCAAGAAACCACTAGTTGAAAGCAGACTGAGAAGACAGCATGGAGTGACTTGTGATGTCCGCAATAGTGTTAGAGTTATTTGTAGTTATGTCATGTAAGTGGTCAGTGAATCTATTCACCAATTGAAAACCTGTCTGTAGTCACTAATACATGTGACAATATTCAAGTAAGGCTGTGTACCATAGACTCCATTAGGTAGGTGGTTTGTTAAAAGCGTCTTGTATTGCATTGAATTAAGATGGGGTCCTTAGAAGCCTAGTATTTTTTATGGGTTATTTTATGATGCTGTTTGTAGCTATACTGTATAATTTCAAATGGTAAGATGATTAATGAGTGATGAATCGGACATGATGTGGAAGTAAGTAGTGATGGCCTAATTGATTGACTATTGCTGGATTTGTGTGGAGCAACTGAGGAAAACCAAGAAGAGCCTCAGTTGTGATAGCAGGTGTTCTGGCTGAGATTTGAACCAAGTACCTCCTGAGTATGAGTCTAGAGTGTCTTTGTTATGCAAGCCCATTCAGTGCTTTGTATTTATTTACATTTTAGAGTGGAAGTCATGGTATTTTAATATAAGATGCATATTCTTTCCTGCAGGAAGTGTGTAAATTGCTGATACATGTCCGGCACCCAGAAGTGTACAAACAAATAGGGGTGACACCACCCAGGGGGTTTCTGCTCCATGGGCCACCCGGATGTGGAAAAACTTTGCTAGCCCATGCCATTGCTGGGGTAAGTTGTCCCATAAATGAAGATATCTTGAAAGTTATGCTCACAATACTGAAAGAATGATCAGGTATTTATTTTGTTCAGAAAACTTGTATAAATGTAAATGCTTTGTACTGGCAGCATGAATGAGGGATGCTTTATGAGAAACAACTCCGGCTGTCCATCTGCTGGTTTGGATCGGTTCTGTTAAAGAAAATGTTAGTGCCATTTAGTAGTTAGAATTTCATTGAGAGTTTCTGTGCTGTCAATGTTGGGGTCAAGAACATTTAAGAGCTCTCTTGACGTTGTGAGACGTGAAGTTCTCAAGGCAGTAACTGTGGAGGGTACCGTGTCATGGGATGGTACACAGTTTAGTTAGTTAGTTAGTTAGTTAGTTAGTTATTGGAGAGGGTCGGTTTCCCCATGCACTTAGACTTATATTGGTCCATTGTGCTTCCCTCTATGATTTCTACCAGTCTCTATATCCTACCGATACTGGTGCTTACCATCAGTCCCGCCCAGCCAGCGAGATCGGCTCTACTAGCTGAGAGGTATCTATAATGCTTCCCTCATCAACCAGAGGTATTAGAGACTGCTGTTGGGCGGGAAACGTCTGTAATTTGGCTCAGTGACCTCCTTTGGAGATATGAGGTTCTTTTATGTGCCGTAAAGCTACAACACGGGACCCACGGCTTAAAGTCCCTCCCGGAAGACTTGTTCCCTGAATTTTTCCGCCCTTAAAAATTTGATGACCTCCGCCGGGTATTTGAACCTGCATACTACGAGTCATGAGGTGGGAACGTTACCTCTAGACTACGGAGGCCGCTTATGTTACACAGTTTAGTGTGATATAAGTTTACAAATACGAGTATTTTGGAGAAATATGGTGCCTCAGTCTTCAGGTTCAAGGAGTGAACCAAGCAAGGGGAGTAAGCCAAGTATGGGAAGTAAGTCTTGTGATGCAGTACATTGTATGTTCCAGGAACTAGATGTACCATTGGTGAATGTGGCAGGACCAGAACTGATAGCTGGTGTGTCCGGGGAATCAGAAGAAAGAATTCGTGATCTGTTTGATCAAGCTGCAGAGATTGCCCCCTGTATTTTATTCTTGGATGAGGTGGATGCGCTTGCACCAAATCGACTTACAGCGCAGAGAGAAATGGAGAGGAGAGTTGTTGCACAGCTTCTTTCTTGTCTTGATGGTAGGTTCTGATGTCATAGGTCAGTATTTTTCAGCTTCTGGATGTATATGGATTGTATGAAACACTGCTGAGACTTGTACTCACGTACAGGAGCAAGAGTTGGCTGTTAAACTGGGTGTAATGAGGAGAGTTTGAGAGGTCTTTGAAAGGAAGGTGCTTCGAAGGATATTGGGCCCAGTGTGTGAGAATGGATTCTGGTGTATAACATACAACAGTGAATTATATGAACTACGAGTACTTTCTGAACTAGATATTGTTAAAAGTGCAAAAATTTGGAGATTACTATGGGCAGGCCATCTTACCCAAATGTTGGATGATAATTCCATTAGAAAACTCACCCTCCTAAAACCAGTTGGGTGTAGAAGAGTTGGAAGACCAAAACTGAGATGGATGGATGGATGGATGGATGGATGGATGGATGGATGGAGTAGAGGGCTTTGAACAGGAAGGAATAGAAAAATGTCTGGAAGAGGCCAAGAGAGACATTAACAGTTGTACCAGTAAATGTATATGGAGTTGTGTCTGAAAATTGTGAGAGTTACAAGAGTTAAACGATGAGTTTGCTCTTATCATTTAAACTTGATAACCTCTTTGAATTTTAAGAAGCAGTGTGTGCAGCAAATTTTTTGTAATATGTTGCAGTTCAGAGTAAGACAGTATGAGGAAAGACAGAAGTTATTTGTGTAATACAGGTGTTCAGTTTTTTCCTTTTAAATTTCAGAGCTGGGCCGAAAAGAAGATGGTGATCATGTTGTGGTGATTGGCGCTACAAATCGTCCAGACTCATTAGACCCTGCACTGCGCCGTGCAGGTCGATTTGACCGTGAAGTGTGTCTTGGAATACCAAACAAGGACGCACGAATTCAGATTCTGCAGATTCTATGCAGCAAGTTAAAGCTTGCTCCAGATTTTAGCTATGAGTATGTAGCGTTGAACACCCCAGGGTTTGTCGGGGCTGACCTAATGGCGTTGACGCGGGAAGCTTCTATGGTAGCAGTTACCAGGTTTGTGTATCGTGGCTCTGTTACTGTGATTTTGTTGTTGGAGTACTGTTATTACAGTATTATTAATTTTGAAGAAAGCAGTCTTCTGGGATGTGGCACTGTGTAGATGTGGTGTTAACTGACGTTTTGGAGGAATGTATCGCCTCCATCTTCAGGGTAGAAGAAAAAACAAAATCCGCAAGGGAAGAAACAGTGAGAGCAGGTGCAAGTAGACTAATGTCAGCTATATGAGAGCAGGAAAGAAAGGGACATGTCTACATGGGAAATCAGTGGAGAGGGAGAAGGGAAGGGTCTGGGACAGGAGCAAGGTTAGAGCAGGTATAGGATATTTTGTCGGGGAAGAAAGGCAAGGTTAATGGGAGGGCATTAACCCTTAAGCTGGGGTGTTGCTATGTGAGTTGGTCATGGACTGTGTGGCCTTGTGGATCTGGCATCATGTCCCGAGGGGTGTTTAGGGAACAGATGAGAGACTTCCATGACTTGCTGAGATGAAAGCCCCCCTCTCTGTTCATATTGTCGGGATGGAGTTCAATCTCAATGGCTTCCCTAATGATGCGATCCATATAGCGGGTCTTGGTGGCGAGGATGGAGGTATTCTGAAGCTGAATGCGGTGTCCCTAATCAGTGCTGTGTTCAGGTACAGCTGACTTGTCCAGATGTTTGAGACGGATGTGCCCTGAAGTTGGAGGTGATACGTTCCTCCAAAACATCGGTTAACACCGCATCTACATGGTGCCACATCCCAGAAGACTGCTTTCTTCATAGTCACTGCCGTGAAAACCTCAAATCTTACAGAATTAATTTTGTTTATTTCTTCTACTTCCAAAATTAGGAACAGGCCTTTATTATATGTTTTAAATGCGTTTGTCATTAATATTGTTGTAAGGAACATCTTTGTGGTGCATCATGAAGGAAAGTCTGATAGGAATTAAAATTCAGATTAACACATTTACTCCCCTGTTCCCATACAGGGAGCATATCTCCTGGTCTAGCTACTTCTCCATGAAAACTCTATTTTGAACATCTTACATTTGCAATGGGAATGAAATAGAATAAGTGAACAATGTTTGATAGTGGCTGTATATTTTGGTTCATGCTTTCACAGGCTAGAGTTAAAATTTACTTGCATCTTTATTTGAATGATGTACATAGAGGAAAACGGCATTTGCATTTACAGTGGTAACAGACCATCTCTTTCTGGGATCATCTCTGGCATTCTGTGTGTTAATTTTGTGAGTTTATGTAACATCTGTATACCAGGCACTAAAAAGGTTAATGTTTTACAGTGTTTTTCATATTTTTCTGTCTGCCTGAATATTATCTATGTTCTGTGATATTGGGAGTTATCCATCACTACACAGCATCATGTCTCAGGAGATTGTGATCTTAACAGTCATTCTTTAGAACTTAAGATCTTGATGTGTGAAATTTGGGTAGTGACAGGTTATAAACATGTCTGTTAGTAGTATGAAACCTGCAAGTCATAATCCTTTGGAGCCATAAGATGTGCCAAACTACTGGTGAATATGCTTAATACTTTTTTAATTGTTATACTTTTTAATACTACTGTCTCTGTGGTCTAGTGGTCAGAGCTCCTGGCTACAGGTCCTGAGGTCCTGGGTTCGATTCATGGCGCTATCAGATTTTCTGAGAAGTAGTGGGTTTGGAACAGGGTCTGCTCAGCCTCATGAGGATAACTGAGGAGCTATTTCAAGGAAATAGCAGCTCCGGTCTAGAAACCGAAATTAAAAGCTGTGGGATCCATTGCGCTAACCATGCAACACCCTCTGTCCGCTAAAGTTGGCACTACCTTCACTGACAATCGGCGGTCTCTCAGTCGGTATAGTTTGCTTGCAGACTCAAGCCACAGACTTTGTTTTTGTTTGTTTTGTTTATACTTTTTAATGCAGTCCTTTTTTGTTTTAGAGTACTTGTCAATTTGAAGAAATCTACTGATAAACCTGCAAATACACCAGAAAATGAAAAGGCTGTAGTAGTTGATATTATAGAAGAGCCACCTGGCAGTGCTGAAAAGTCACCAAATGAGGAGTCTTCAAGCAAGGAAGCTTCAAGTTTAAATGAAAAGACAGAGGAAGCAACAGAAAATGTTATAAATAATAAATCTTACAGTTGTAAAAATAATGAGTTGCTTGATCTAATAGCTTGGTTGCATGACACTCAATGTCCATTGTCGGATCAACAGTTGGATGAACTTCGCGTTGAGTTAGATGATTTCAAACAGGCTCTTAAGTGTGTCCAGCCTTCAGCAAAAAGAGAAGGTTTTGCAACAGTACCTGATGTTACTTGGGATGATGTTGGTTCGTTGAGAAATGTTCGTGAAGAACTACAAATGATAATATTGGTGAGTAAAGTACAAGGGATGTTCAGTAGGTAAGGTTTCCTAGCCTGTAACAGTTAATGTTAATCAAGTGTTTTGTTCTATGGTGCATGGTAGTACTTAGTAGGGGTAAGACGCAACAAACAGCAACATCTTGGAAGTTACCGGTTCTGCAATAATTAAGAAGTGGTAATGGCTGTTGGCGAAAGGTGAATGCACGATATATACCAAGATGGAATTTTTAGACTTGTGCCAAAACAAGGTAGATGAGTGAATGTGCTCTGCCCAGGGATGACTGACAAACTTTATGTAACGGTCTTTGAGAAACCAGTATTCACTCAGCTACCCGAGAGTTTCCCAAACATTTTAGGGAATTTGAAATTTCACTACCGTGTTCAGAAGATCCTGCCACTGGTTCCTGTCCTGAACCAGATAACTCCAGCCCATGCCACTCCATCATATTCTAGGAAATCTGTGTTAATATTATCCCTCTGCTTTGGAATTATGTTGATAAATAACGTTATTTCAAAGAAATGAGTTACATTTAACGTTTGTAATGATTTCTCATTTACTTTGCATGACTTAGGGAACGTTACTCGTTGAATATATTTCATTCTCTGTCACATGGGAACCATTTGCATAATTACAGAACTGTCTTGATTGACAGATATTTATCATTGTATCAGTGGAACCTGCTGCCTCCATCTTCAGGGTACAAGACCTATACTGAAGGTGGAGACAGCAGATTTCTCCAGAATATTAGTGAATATCTAACCTGACCACATGTCATCACACCCCAGAAGGTGCTAATCTTCATAGTGACCACCATGATAACCTGAAATATCTCACGAACAATTGTAGGTTTGTATAGTGGTACATCAATTTGTTTAATGTCTCATATCTGCAGTTCAGTAACTCTCAAGTCACAGTATAAATTGCATAACATAATTTACTAGAGCAGTGAATAGGATTGCTTGACCTCAAATATTCATTATTTTGTACTGTTACATGTAACTTGATCCTTTTGATATATGTGGATAAATCATCAGCAGCTTGGCCGAGACATACGAATGTTTTATTCCTGAAGAGTTCTTAACTGCTGAAGGAAGGCTTAATTTAAATTGCTTTAATCAGCCATTTAAAAAAATTGAATTGAGATCAAAATCCAGGTCCATATTTTGCACAAGTAGGATCTCTGGAGCTACTGATTCCCCCCCATCTGTTGGAAGGCTTCTGAGATTGAAATTCTCCTATGTGAGTCTAACATTGGAAGCTTTGTGGCACCATCTTTACAAATTTACACTGCTTCTTGATTATTTGCTTTTTATATTATTTTGACATCTCTTCTATAGTTTGTGTATAGGAACAACAGATGGCAGGAACTTCATATTTGTTTAATGGCTTATATCCAGGTTGCTGTTGTTTTTTGTGTGTGTATTGTTCAGCTGTTGTAAGTGTTGGGAGTGAGACTGCAAGTAGAAAGGATGGATGAAGCACTTGTGCTGTTTACCCAAACCTCACTGCAATTTTTCTGGCCTTCACTCGTAATTGTGTTATAGGTGGGTGGTGGTTTTGTTCTGATTCAAGGCTCCTGTAAGGCATCCTGAACAGTTTGCTGAGCTCGGAATTTCTACTCCTTCAGGTGTACTGCTGTGCGGCCCACCAGGCTGTGGCAAGACACTTTTGGCGAAAGCTGTGGCTAATGAGGCGGGCATCAACTTCATTTCAGTCAAAGGCCCAGAACTTCTTAATATGGTAAATACACTTATTTTAACAAGTTATGTAAATTTTATTAACTGCATACAACAAAACCTCGTTAATTCACAATGCTTTTGACCAAATGCATTTCCAAGTGCTAAATTTCTGCCCATCTTTAGGTCAGTATTTCCTTCTGCCCGATGAAGTCATTGGATTTTTTCAATTGACCTAATCCTTCCAGCCGCACTAGGCCCTGGGGTTTACTCAGCCTCTAACAGGAATGAGTACCAGGAATTAATTAAATATTTTTCCTGGGGAGTAAAGTGCGGCTGGCGCGTAAGGCTGACAACCTTACCGCCATCTTTAAGCCGACTGTCTAGATAATGTGGGACCCTCAACGTCTCACAACCCTATGGGCCTTCACGGCCTGGTACAGGGATAGCTTTACTATTTTTTCACTTTTTACATTGGTACTCAGCTACCAGATTACATGGTGTCATAGCCAAGTAAGCAGAAAATTAGTCTTCACTACTATGAAAACCTCAAGTCTCAGAAGTGTTGTGTTTTTCATTTATTAGAGTTCCACAATATTCTGTAATATCTCTTGTTTTATGTTATTTCTAGTATGTTGGTGAGAGCGAAAAAGCAGTAAGACAGTGTTTTCAGCGAGCAAGGAATTCAGCACCATGTGTCATATTTTTTGATGAATTGGATGCACTTTGCCCAAAGAGATCAGATTCTGGAGAGGTAAAGTAATGTTTGCTGAAGTACAGGTATTCGCAGACTTTCATCATTTGTACTTACATGACACTAATGCAGATTCATATGACTTTATAGTGACCACTGTGATAACCTTCAATCTGGCATCTCAAATAGCTGTTTGACTATTAGCTTCCCAAGAAGGACTGTTTCATACAGGCAGCTAGCTTTAATAATGTAATATTTTATGAGTTTTAAGGATTTTAATATGCAGCAGTTAATGCCATATACTGACTTTCTCTTAGGGCGGTGTAAGCATGCGTGTTGTGAACCAGATGTTGACAGAGATGGATGGGATTGAAAGTCGGAAGGGGGTGTTTCTGATGGCTGCAAGCAATCGCCCAGAAATAGTTGATCCAGCAGTATTGAGGCCAGGAAGGCTGGACAAGCTCCTGTACATTGGCCTTCCATCTCCTCCTGACAGAGTGGACATCCTCACTGCGTTAACTAAGGTACTGTTTAGTAACGCATCCGAGCTGGGGTAGCTGTCAGTATAGCAGCTGAATTGGAGAAGTGAGAAATCAGGGTTCAGTTTCCTAGAGGGGAAAGAGATTCTTCTTCTCCACAGTGTTCAGACTGGCTCCAGGGCCCGTCAAGCCTGCTATCCAGTGGGTGCATAGAAATGAAGCTTATACTTTCCTCTGCTGCCAAGACTAAGAATGCATGGAGTTATACCCTCATTTCCCATACATTTTCATGGTGTGGTTCTTAATAAGCACAAGGTCAAGCTTACGTCTTTTGTACATTACTCTTCTTACATTTTCTTAGAATTTTGTTGTAGGTCTTATCTAATTGTATTGCATTATACCTTTTGAGTGTTATCGGCGAAATTTACTTTAAGGCTTTGGATGTTAGGAGTAACAGTTAATCTTTCAGTGCTGGGCGACATACATCGCACATCGGCACTTAAATGCCACATCTCGCCAGGCTATGTCATGCGTCTTGTGCTGCTTTTCATGTAAAGTAATACTTTTGCTATGAAATTAAAGAGGAAATTTCTGTCTTATCATTTTGTATATGTAACTCCCTGTCTAGGGTGCAGTATTGCCATACAAATCTATCTCCACCTCTTGTAGTAGTTAAGAACTAAATATACTAGTTTTATAGTCTGTGATCTCCTTGCGTGTTGGTGGAAGCAATGTCTGTGATCTCTCTGCGTGTTTGTCAAAGAAAAAATCGATTTCCATTCAGCCAGTGACGAGTGCTGCCTCTTGAAAGGAATGAGAAACCACGTGTAGAAAACCTAACAAGCAAGATACGTGACATTGATCTCTGATATGACTGCTGTTGGATATAATAAACAAATGCCTTGTTTGCATTCCTTGAGGTTCCCTTTGTTCCACATAGCTAATGCAGTTTGCATGTAGCAGCCATGGCTGGGATAAGCAAGAGAGTTCAGCTGTGTTGAGTGATGAGGACTTAGAGTGTTTACTTGAAAGTGATTCCGAACAGAGTCTGTCAGATTCGGATTTTGACACTGAAAATGAGTTAGATGATCATGCCTTGATTGAAGCTGTTGGAAATGAGGGCAGCATTGAATGTTTCCGCGACTACCACATACAGCTGAATTTTTAAGGTAATATGATACTGTTGTTCATAATTTTTATACGCTTACTGGCCCAAAAATAATTTTAAAGTAGTGTGGATCAATACTCTAATTCTATGTACTTCTCTGGACGTTGTGTGAAAATCTAAAAAAACAAAACTCCAGTTTTTCCCCGTTCATTATGCTTTAATTTAAGTGCTGCATTCTCCGAATTAATTATTTAAATAGCCACTGGCATTGGAGTGGAAAAACGATTTAAATACCCTGGGGCTGAAGGGTTAAAGATGCTGTCATGCCTCCAGCCACACTTATTCACCAGTTACACATCTGAGTAGATTTAAACTGATGCTTACCATGAAAATAAGATAGGATTGTTATGCGTGTTCTTTGTAAATTGACAAATGACTGAAGGCATTTAAATGAATTCAAGCCCAGGTCAGGTTATGTGGGATTTGTGGTGGACAAAGTGGCACTGGCAGGTTTTCTCCATGTACTTTGGTTTCGCCTGCCAATTCTCATTCCACCGACTGCTCCACACGCATCATCTGTCATCCGGGGCTGTTACAATAGGCCAGTTATCGGCCAACATAACCATTGGACTCGGTCTCACCCCTCCCCAAGAAACGAACTATTGAAAAAGGGTGTCTGCCTTAACCGTTAAGTGACGGCCCTTTAAATTGCAGTAATGGCAGCGGGACGGATTTGATTTAAATACCCGCAATTTTAAAGCAATAAAAACTGTAATAATTTCCTAAAATTGCTGTGATTTCTACATTTTTTGTGATAAACGAACCAAATAAACGCTGCTTTTTTCTAGAAAGAATATTGAATCAGATACTATAATTTACAGGCTTTATAAAATGTGTAAAAATTTTTAGACTGATTACAAGTATAAAATTCCCAAATTTGTCTGTCTACAAGAATTCATATAGTTCTTGGAACTAAGAATGCTCTATGCAGATGTGGCAACATAATGGATGGATATGCAGACATGTTTTGTCTTGCATGTCTCGAAGCTTATACACGTAGTACCTTCTTCAGGAATGCAGAGATGAGGGGCGAGTATCTCTTCGTTTATAAGAACATTGATTGTTTATACACAACAAGTTCTTTGTACTGACCCTGCTCGGTTAGTTTATCACAACTCTCAAGGCTATCGTCTTTATACCACAGCCAAGCAGTGTCATCAAGCTTCAAAGTTTCGCAGCGAGAACGGTGATATTGTCAGCTCACCATGGCGTGGTCTCGTTTGGAAGATTCAGACATTTTTCAGCTCATAAATGACTCCGAATCAGATTGTTTTACCGACAATTCTGAGAGTGGCGTTGAGGAAAGTGATTCAGAAATGGATTTCGACGAAGACCCATCATCTTCGTCAGCAACCTGGGGACCACCACACCAGCATGGCAAGAGGAGTGAATAATTATTCAGGTGGAGCTGTGGGCAAACTCTGGCAAACAGTTATAGCATCTGTCGTCGAACCTGGAAATGGACAAATAAACTATTTTTCCATCTCCTGGATCTGAACAGTTACATCCTGTTGTCACACAGAGAATTTCGTCTCGCTCTTGTGCGGAACATGCTGGAAGGGGTCCACCTCGCCATCAACGGCCCAGGGGTCGAACCCCTGCCGTTTCATCGGAGATATCTCAATTGGAGGAGGCCAAACGACATCACTGGCAAACTTCCTCTACTTCGCATTTGAGGTGTCGTGTGTTTTTCGGGTGGGAAACGAAAAACCGTCCGGACAAAGTGCGTGAAGTGTGACATTGGACTCTGGATTTCCGGATGTTTCCAAGATTTCCACACGAAGCCAACATTCCGTTAGATGACACAGGTGGGAAGAGAGACAACTTATAAAGATGGTGACCAAAAATCATGTAAGTAGAAAAAGAATTTATAACTTAAAATTAGATTTTAAAAAGACGGCTGCATGCGTGGAATGCGCGACGACATATGGTGTCATTCGTCCCCTTGACTTTATTTTAATGACGCCAAATGGCGTCGCTAGGCTCTTAAAGGTTAAAGATGGAGACAGTTGGTTCCATTGAAACTTCAGTACCCACTTACCAAACTACTTGATGTCACATTCCAAAAGACCATAATCTTGACAGTCAGTGCTGTGAGAACCAAAATCTCACCCAGACCACATACTGTCTGTACGTAAAACACACAGTGGCATATACATGGTGTAATATTGTCATTCCTTGTGCTCGTTATCAGTTATTCCTGCTGATTGATTGCAGAATGGGACAAGACCTGTTCTAGACACAGATGTTAATCTGAAGACCATTGGAGAGAGTACAGAATGCTCTGGCTACACCGGGGCAGATTTAGCAGCGCTGGTTCGAGAAGCTGGAATTGAAGCCTTGAGAGAAATCATGACTGGCTCCAGTACAACCAGCAAGTTAGTTGTTTCCAATAGACACTTCTTGAAAGCACTAAAGAAGACACGCCCTTCAGTTTCTGAGAAGGTATGTATTTACAGTTTGCATCACACTCTTGCAGACAAGAAAATAAATGAAGAAATTAAGAGGTAACTACAAATCCTACAAGTAACATAATTTATAGAACAACACAGAAGAAACTGGAAACATCACATTAACAGGATGGTCTGTGACAGGATTCCAAAAAGGATTTTAATGTCATCCAACAGGAAAAGTAAATTACGGAAGATCCATGAAATGGTGGAAGGATTATATTTTATAATATTTGTAACACATTTCAGTAGGTCCTAATGCTGGATAGGTTGATGAATTGATTAATTTTAGGATTTGTTGAGTGAACGAATAAAATGTTTTTTTTTTTTTTTTTTTTTTTTTTTGTTACAGGATGAGCGGCATTATGAGAAGCTGCGGAAACTGTGCTCATTATTACAGGGTTCAGATGAATGAACATGTTGACACAATGAAATTGAAAAGGGTTTGGTCAGGAAACTTACATAAACGTAATGGACTTGTAATAATGTGTAGTTACTGATAGACTGGACCTCAGAGGTAGTGTTCTGGACCTTACTTTGCACACATTTATTTAACTCTAAATTATTTATTTCTGAAACTTTTTTCAAATTTGTTATTTCTCACCTATTCTGTTTTGAATACCTTCTGACTTCTTTGGAAATTCTCTGTACTAAGTAGTTATATGTTTCACCAATGGACTGCATGACATGCTGATACCTGAACCTTTATGCAGTCCTAGTTTCTTCCATCAAAATGCATGTTTAGAGCATAAAGATCCCTCAGGTTTATACAGGAAGTGGAACAGAAATTATAGAAGATTTATTGCCATGCATCTTACTGCTCCTCTGAAAGATTGTAGACCTAATACAGTACTTTATTTAAAAAGCCATTTTCATCTATATTGCTTTTAAACATATATTGATGTTTTAATATTTGGTCTTATTCATAAATATTTCCAAGGATCTTCATTATTTTCAATAAGGGTAACGGGTTTTTTTATGCTAATGGGGTGGGTCCAAGTCCCTTGTACTGCGGCCACTTCTGGCCTATTGTACCAGCCCCAGATGCTAGGTGAGGGTGATTGTGAAGCAATTGGTGGAATGAAGATTGGCAGGGGAAACCGAAGTACTCGGAGAAAACCTGCCCCAGCACCACTTTGTCCACCACATATCCCACTTGACCAGACCCGGAATTGAACCTGGGCCGCCGCAATGGGAAGCAAGCAACTAACCGCTTGAGCTGTGGCGCCGCCTAAGGGTAATGTTAGAATGAATTTTTAAAGAAAAGAGACCTATAGGAAGACCCAGAACAAGATGGTTCAGCCAGGTATTGGAAGACAGCATAGGGAATGAACTTGGAAAAAAAATTTAAAAGTAATGATTTGGGGAAGACAGAAGAGATTGGATACTTTTTGCCTGTCAGTCCACACAGAAAAAGGAGTGGAGTAGAAGAGGAAATGTTCTTATTCAAGGAACTAGGCCATTAAGAACTAGCACATGCAAGAGATAGTAAATAGGTTGCAAATGGATATAAAGCATGAAACATGAGATTTGAAGCTGGGAAAAACATTTATTTCTCCACATATCCTCCACAAACATGATCCACTTGTCCCATCACTTTACCAGTGCATCGAAACCCACAGCATAGAAATCTTTTTGACTGTTTTCTCAGCCACTTCTGCACCTATGTTTCAGCCTCTTTGTCGTCAGTGAAACATTTGTCACTGATGTGGTTTTTTAGCGGACCAAACAGAGGGAAGTCATTAGGAGCCAGGTTCAGGTTGTAAGGCAGATGTTCACAAAGTTCCCATCGTAGTTCTTGAATTCTCTTTTGGGTTCATTTTTACTTGATCTTTCAGTTCTCAGGGCACCCACCATGCACACATTTTTCAAAACTTTAAGCAATCATACAATATGCTGTATGCTAAACGATGTGAACACCCTAGTGCAGTTGCTACACTGTTGTTATCCTCCTGTCAGCTGAAATCAACTCTTCCACTCACTGCACAGTTGCTTCTGTCGCAATCTCAACAGGGCGACCTGGTTTGACATTATCTGTGACTTTTGAACACCCTTGAGAGAATTTCTCAACCCACTTGTGAACCGCTTTGTGTGACAGCCACTTCCCACCATAAACAGGAAACAATTCTGTATGAATATCCATTGTATTTAGTCCCTTAGATCATGTTCACCATTTTGACTACTGAACCCAGCCTCTGAACATGTGCTGTCATGAAACTGGACTATGCTGCTACCTAGTGATACACACATAAAACTTATTGCATCCATTACAGCTGTTTTACTTCATTTTGTGTCAGATTTACTGATTGTCCCTTATTTATATTTTATAAATACAGTGAAATGAAATGATAGAATAATAATTTTTTATTTTAACCCTTTTCAGTCCGTTTGGTACACGCTAAACACAGATTGAAAATAAGTCGATTTATATAGCTGATAGTTTTCTTAATTTTTTTAATTTGTCTGTGTGAAACACTTGGAGTTAATTCAAGGCACATTTTTATACTGTCCATTTGAAAACATGAATTAAGTCAAATCTGGTATTTTATATTTCTAAAGGTTTACTTGATGTTTTCTTCTGCCTCTGCCTCTGCCCCCCCATCTTTTCTGCTTACAGATCCAGAAGCCAGTTCTTGCGGTTCAATTATGGTATGCTATTTAATGTAACATTCAGAGCATTCTCTGGCAAATGACGACAAAAGAAAGTTATCAGTAATCGTTTTAAGAAAGTAAATTAATGAGTTAAGAAACACACAATGTTTCTGGGTACATACAAACTCGGACACATTACTGTGTAACACAGAAATGGTTCTCTAATGATTTCTGAGGGTGGTTGATTCATTATATGAATATTGTATAATCGAGATTACATTTTTTTAATGGGCCTGCCTGAGTAGGATCCCCTTTCCCCTTACACCTGTTAATCAAAATGGACCCAATTTCCAAACCATGTGTATCAAACATACCTTGGACAGTGGACTGTGTGAGTCATAATATTGTCATTCGTATTAGTGACTATAGATGGGTTTTTGGTTTAGATGATAGGATTTATTGCACCTTATACATTCACACAGTTTGGGACTACAGGTAATACAGCACTATCGCTGATCTGCACACTGCACAGTTCACCGTTACACATGCACTAGAATTCCCAGTCTTTGCTAGCCGTATCCTGGCAATGGATTTATCATAGCCTCACTGTAATTTCAAATCACGCATGAAGTCTTCTTGACATAATCTAATTCATTTCTTGCCATTTCTGCAGCTGTCGATTCCGAAGACTCAACTCAACTACTCTCGACTACTGTTCTGTGTTCCGTTGTGTCTTTTGATTCTGCCCTTCTCTAACCCCTTGACACAGACCCCATGGAAAGCACCATCTTCTCTTGGTAAGGGTGTGTGTTTACTGCTCCGTTACCTAGCAGTGGGTATAAACGTCACAATATTAATATAATGTAAGTCTTTTGGAAATGAATATTATGGTGAAATGGAGCCAATATAGAATATAATAATGATATGTTTTCTTTTCAAGAATGTAAATATTGTGTCTTCCATATTGTTGACAACTGGAGTTTTGTGTATGAGCAGATAGGCGTAACCATGCTTTAGAGCTCTGTTTGAAAGGTATTTCAGCTTGAATACTTGTCTAGGTTACCAGCTGTACCTGTTGAGATTTTATGTAGTTGTGTCCTGGTCTCTCTATCAATGACACAATTGTAGGGCTTCTTGAAATAAGTCTGCCTCCTTCAAGTTAATTATTCAGTCACCATGTACGATGAACATTTTATTCATATAATTTAAAAAATACTTAATTATTTAGATTATTTAAAGTGAATGTCACAGTTCAGTCGGTAGTGCTTCTGATTTATATTTTGGTGTTTCCAGATTCATGTCTCGGTCTGTAAACCTGTAATCATAAGTGATATTTGTTATGATTTTCCTCATTCTCTCCAAGCAAATGCCAGGATAATATCACAAATTAAACCATGACCACTTCTTTACACATCCTTTCAAATCCATTATTCACTAATTGTCTGTTTTATGTTGTGACTGAGTGGGTAGCAGTCCTGCTTCATATATAGGAGATTTGGGGTTCATATCTGCCCCAGAGACTGGCTGTTGCGACTGATATTTTTCATTGTTTTACTCAGTCCTTCCGGGTTACCTCAAATTAGGTTATGATCACTTATTTACACGTCTTCAAAGTCATTATTCTCCAATTGTCATGTCATTTAACACTTTGCGGACCGCGCAGCCTTTAAAAGGTTTTTTGCTTTTAAACATGGCGGACCGTTCGCCTGTTAACAGGTTTTTAAAACACGATAAGTTGCAGCACACTATACATCTCTCTGGCACCACCCAAGTTGCATGCAGTGGTGTAATAAAACTCTGGAATATTCACTTACTTGTCAGTAAGTTGATCTTGCTGTTTTCTTAAGCCACTATGAGCGATAATGCTTTGTTGCTCTTCAAGCTGTATGTATCAGCCAGTAGTTAGAGTTGGGGTATGGACAAGGACAAATTCTTTTCCGATGAGCCAGCTGACCTGCCTTGTGAGATGCGTAGTTACAATGTTTGAGAGAGCAACAGTGACAGGGGAGACAGTAAAAGTGACCGTAGCTCCGACGATAATGGGGGTAATAACATTGTGGGGACAGTAAAAAATTTAAAAAATCACAAAAATCTAAACCCTGATTCAAAATTGAAATACAAAGCATTTCTGATGAATGTGGCAAAGCCCTGGGCTACGGACCAGATGGTGGCAGCAGAACCAGAGTCAGACACAGACTTAGTGCGACCGTGCCCATCCGATCCCACCCCACGCAAGCCTCATGTGGATCCCACAGGGCGACTTGGGTGATATGTGGAAACATACCCAGGTGAAAATTGTGAAGAGTGAACATTCCAAGGGGAAGCATCTTTTTAGGCAATGCCATGTTTCCACAGTTCACAAAAAAAGAGCATGTCTACATTTGCAAGTTCTCTGTAATGCCACTTCACAAAGGGGAATGTTACCAGAAATATCACACTCTCAAGCACTTCTAGGAGCATTGGAAAGTGTTCTCCAAAAAATTTAGTTCATAAAATTAATTAGGAAATTTTATATTAATTTTTAAAGTGAACAGTGCACAAATTAGGTAGTAGGTTTAAAAATGCCGGTCCCCAGGGTGATTTAAATATTTAAATCACCGGTCCGCAAAGTGTTAATGATTTGTGGTGTGAGTTACACACAGCAACATTAGAAACATAAATGCAATAAATAAATTACAGTAGTATATAACGTAGTCAGACATAGTCATTAAACTTCAAAGTTTGGTGGTAGGGCTGAAGTGTTTTGATGTGTAAATTTTTTCTGGTAATTATACAATAATTTAAGTAGTAATGTACTGTGCATCATATTAGTATGTCTATATATAAAGTGACTGTAGGTTAATTAACATTTTCACATGCAGAAACTCTGCTGATGTCTCACTTGTCAGCCATTTTCCACAGTACACTACTAGTTTGCAGTATTTCACTGTAAAGAAATTAATTTAAAATAATTTATACATATCCACAGATAGATATGTGTACCTTCTGGTAACACAGGAAACAAGTATGTGTTTGAAGTGCATTCTGAAGGAGAAATATTTTCTCTGGTCACGGTATGTTACTGCCTGACCTTGGTTATGTATTTTTCGAATGAATAAATCACTGGTAAAAGACCACCTTTATATACAGGAGCAAAAGTGTTGTTACCCCTGAACATGTTGATTTCTTACCTACAGTGGCACATCCGAGTTTCAGATGTTTTAATTTTCTAAGTTGTAAATATTATATTCTGCTTGAAACTTTAGTAACTCAACCACCCTTATTAAACCAGAACAGTAACATTTCTGTCTCACTAACCACTATGCAGTGAAGAGAATTGTGTCACATGTACAAAACATTTTTTAATAATAAATCTGTGGGACATGCAAAGTGATCCTGTTACCAAATTAATCAGATTTGTCATGCCTGTGCCCCTGTTTCAATAATTCATTTAATTTTACTTGTTGAGGTGGTACAATTGCTACTCATTGCAATAGATGATCTTTGTCCATGACATAAAAGAGAATGAGTTTGAATTCTTGTTTCATTGTGAATTACATTTCAGTAAAAGTATAATTTTGACAAGAATCTTGTTGTAAGTTATTCAGTGCACATTGTAGTTCATAGTACTGTATGACATGAGAGTTGAGGCTGTTCACAGCATTGATTATGAAGAACACTGTCTTCTGGGGTATATTGATGTGTTAGTGTGACATATTGCCTCCAGTGTCAGCCATTGTGTAGGACAAGCAGGCAGCTGCTGGTTGTTTGTGTGGCTTACTCTTTGACCCTGAAGATGGAAGTAGTACATTTCCTTGAAACATCAGTGAAGTTTTACAAGGCTATGTGGTATCACAGCTCATAAGATAATACTCTTCATGTTGTAACATCATGGAAGTTTTGGTGATATAATTAATGGATTATATTTGCTGCTAAGGGGGGCATGTGTTAGCATAGTTGGTTGGTCACTATGCTGCAGGCTGGAAGGTCATGGGTTCGAGTCCTGATGAGATGGATTTTTTCAATTGACCTAACCCTTCCAGCCGTAGTATGGCCCTAGGGTCAACTCAACCCCTAATAGAAATGAGTACTGGGAATCTTCCTGGGGGGTAAAGGGCGGCCAGCGGGTAAGGCTGACAACCTTACGGCCATCTATGAGCTGATTGTCTAAAGAAAATGTGGGAGCCTCAATGAGGTGTTCCAGGGATTACTGTACCTTTATTTATTTGCTGCTAAGACTGTTGAGATGCTGTATAATGGTGCATGTTGCACTGCTGTTGTTGACAGTGTATGAAACAGCAACACCCTCTCTGAAAGCTCATGTTGACACATTCATTGCCATGCCTTTTTACCTGCTGGGTCAGCTATTTTTCAATGAACATTAGATTTTTAGCTTACTAACTTGAAATTAAAATAGAAGAGAACAGTGAAAGACAGTCATCAGTTGCTCTACACGTATGTTTATAGACTCTTTCAAGTTTTGACAGGCTACGCTTCAAGTTCTTAGCATCTGAGCGACATCTCGAAGAAGAAAAGGACATTTACATATGCAGTGGCAAAACCTGTCACTTTAACGGGACTGACACTGGTTCATTTCAGTACAGTTCAAACCATCAGGTAATGAGATGGGCAGTGATTGCATCAATATATTGGGTGCAAGGTTCTGTGTTGGGGTTAAGTGGGTAGCAATTCTGCATCATAGCAGGTACCAGGGTCTAATCTTGGCCCAGAGAATGGACATCCTGGGGCTCTTTGTGATTGTCCTCAGTCCCCTCCACGCAATGCTGGGATGCATGATAGTGTCTCACATATTCATGTGTTTTGTGTGTCTTGTAATAATAAAAGACTAAGTAATTAGCTGTATTTAATCCTGAATGCAAAGTTTAAATCCTGATTTTATTTTTGAATATTTCCATTTCATATTAGGTTATTTTTAAGGATTAGAATTTAAGAGACTTTCTCTTTAATGGAATCTTTATGGTTTATAGTATTTGTACACCCAAGAAATTCGAAATTTTCCTGAAACATAAAAATCGAATTAATACAGTTGACAGACATAAGTAAAAGTGGTTATAATATTATGCATGAATTACTGATGGTGACCACCAGGAGGGCGCAAAGAAAAGTGTACCATATTCAGAACTAGGTAGAAGCTCCAGTTTGGAACTTGATAGATGCTTCAGACCAGTAGAAAAATACATGCTATATTCCTAGTGATAGAATCTTTAGAAACACTGCCCTGCGTGCTCAGAGAAATATTTCTACACACTCCTATTTCCTCTATATTTAATTTGTTTAACTTAATTTAAAATTTATTTTAACCTAATAGAGTTTAAACTTGCATGTGAGCTACAGCTGGCATTAATACAAAACAAACTCCGTGGTTTTAGTCCCGAACTCTACCATCCGAGCGACCGCCGCATGTCTGCGAATTCTGTGGTCTAGTCAGAGTTCCTGGCCACAGATCCAGAGGTCCGGGTTCGATTTTCGGAGAAGTAGTGGGTCTGGAACGGGGCTCACTCAGCCTCATGAACTCGTGAGGATAACTGAGGAGCTATTTCAAGGAAGTAGCGCCTCAGGTCTAGAAAACCGAAAATAACGGCCGTGGGAATACGTTGTGCTGACCACGCGACACCCTCTATCCGATAAAGTTTGCACTAACAATGTTGGTATTAATACAATGATGCATATAACCTTCCCCATAAAAATTGTAAACATTGGCCAATGAATGTACTTCATTTGTTATAGACAGCTGCCTATTGCACTCTCAGAGCGGTTTATAAACTGCTAAAGGATTTAAGTATGTTACCCATTGCATACTGCTGCCACCTGAGAGCAATCTGATAAACGAATTGTTATAGACAGTCTAATTCCAATTTCATTAAGTATTGGATGTATTTCAAATACATTTTGGCTATTAATTATGATTCTATTTTATGAGCTGTCGAATTAACTTCATTTCTGGTTTGCAGACAATAAAATTGGTATGGGTACTGGTATGCTGTTCCATTTTGCAGTCTTGTTCTCATATATGTAATTAACTTAACTGATTTTAATGAAAGCATTTGTCGTGCCCATACGAACTGGATATGTTAACCTACGTATCTCGCTGTCCCCTAGCTTGCGAATAAGCCTAAACTTTCTGTTCAAAATTGGCAGCCCAGTTTGAAGACTGTTTAAATGCTATCCAGTCCACTCGTCCTCAAGTGCGTAATAAATGTTAAATTTCACACCAGTTTTGATAACTTGACGATGGCTAATAAACCACTTTATAACCACGTTCATTACTTAATGAAACGGGTAGCGTATACACCCTTGCATATCGATTTATTACGCAGGCAGGGAGTTTGTAGGAGTATTTTCAGTTTGTTTCAAAACACCGTTCTTTTTGGTAACTCTGCTTTCCTTTTTGAGGGAAGCACCGGCCGTATATTTATCTACAGCAACCGTTGCCTGTTGTCGGCTTGAGTGACGATGTTTGTATATGAGGCATTGAAATGGACGAGGAGTAAATTGGTTGTGACTTATTCCAAAGTACAGGTATTCCTCGACATAAGTTGGTGCTTGATTAAGCACAGGGACAAATTCTCCTTAATGCCTGAATAAATTTAGTTATATTCCGAAACTTATATTCACTTTAAATCCTGAAAATTTATTGTTCACTTAATGAAGTTGTTCTGTTTCGTGAGAAGTCAATTAAAATAAGTTACAATGTCTTGATCATGTGGTTGGAAGGAACAAATCATGCATTATTTGGTGGCGAAGACTCTTTTAAAACGGTAAAATGCTAACTCTAACTTTAGATGGAGGAGTAATATTCGTTGCTTTTGCTATTGCGAATTCGTAAGAACTGAAGAGTGTAGCCAGTGCTCAGGTCGGGAGTCGAATTCGTACGTCTGGTTCACAAATCAGACGCTTCATACTGAATTGCCCTCATTGGCTGTTATTTCTGTGATGAAGTGGGTGGGTGAGATGAGCGGCTTTGAACTTGTAAGTTTGATATCAGACACGTTATATTCTACTTCAGAATTAAAGGGTCATCTCTTGGCCGCGCCATAGCTCAAGCGGTTAGTCGCTGGCTTCCAACCGCGGCGGTCCGGGTTCCAGTCCGAGGGCTGGTCAAGTGGGATTTGTGGTGGACGAAGTGACGTTGGGGCAGGTTTTCTCCGAATATTTCGGTTTCCCCTGCCAATCTTCATTCGACAAAATTCTCCATCATCATAATCACCCGGGTCAGGTACTAAGGTCAATCAGTGACCGACGTGCCGAGTGAACCCAGCTGGACTCCACCCACACATTGCGAATTAAAAAAAATAATGTCATCTCTTCTGTGGCAGACGCGTGGGGTGTCGGTAAGTACAAAAGTGTTTCAAGTGCATATGTATCGTCTGTTTCGCAACACATTTTGAAAATTTGTAAATCATTTGTAATTTTAAAGCGATAGAATTCTGGAATTTAGTAGACACGTACAATCCAGATGTTATCATAGGCACGGAATCATGGCTAAAAGGTGGTATTAATAGTGCTGAGGTCTTTAGAGCCGACTTCACAGTGTTCAGAAGAGATAGGTCTGCCCGTGGTGGGGGTGTTTTTATCTGTGTTAAAAATTGTATTACCTGTACTGAGTTGTGGGTAGATGAGGAAGCAGAGATGATAGCTGTCGAAGTGAAAGGAACGGATCCAAAATATTCGTGGGAAATTATAGGTATATACAGAGCTCCTAATGAGGATATGCTGGCGATTGAAAGGTTAGTAGACCGTACCCAACCTACGCGAGACGCAGAGAAACGAAGCATAATAGGCGGAGATTTGAACTTACCTCAGGCGGACTGGAATGGGGATGCGGAAAAAACAAGGGGCTTTCAGGCATTGGCAAACAAATTATTATGGGATAACGGCTATACTCAGGTAGTAGGCGGCCCGACAAGAGGAGACGCTCTACTGGACATTTACCTCCTCAGACCCGAAAATTCGCTTACCTCATGTAACATTGTACCCGGCATCAGCGATCATAGCGGGGTAGTATTGGAAGTAGAGTGGGATGGAATTTGTCGCCAGCCAAAAATGGAAAGGATAGTCCCGCTATACCATAAAACAGATGTTTTAGGTTTACAAACCTTCCTTCGTAAAAAGTTTGCATTGTGGACTGGTAATGGTAGCTGCGTAGATGAGATATGGGGAAGTTATAAGAACATAATTTTCGAGGGTATGAAACGTTT
The DNA here is from genome assembly GCF_002891405.2 of Cryptotermes secundus. Lineage (NCBI taxonomy): Eukaryota > Metazoa > Arthropoda > Insecta > Blattodea > Kalotermitidae > Cryptotermes > Cryptotermes secundus. Next base: position 375,267 of record NW_019733846.1, on the reverse strand, counting down.
CGTGCCTCATAAAAGTCTGAGTAAAAATCCGGATCCCGAGTATTATAACAGAGATGTAAAACGGTTGAAGGTAAAGGTGAGGAGGGTGTACAATAAGAGAAAATTAGGAGATCACTACAAAGAGGGGCTCAAACGTTTATCAAAGGAGTTACTGCTAGCAAAAAGAAAGGCTCAGGAGACTTTCTTATGTTCAGTATTGCAGAATGAAGGTAATTGCTGGGCAGAGTTTTTCAAATATATTAAAAGACGCAAAGGAAATAGAGAAAATATCCCGGCGATCAAAGGCTATAGTGACAATCTCATCACTGATCCAATAGAAATTGCTAACTCCTTCAATTCTTATTACGCGTCTGTATTCAGCTGTGAGCGAAGCAATCCGCAGATCCAATCAACAGATTCAGCTGAACCCTTCAATACTAATATAAACATTATAAGGAAA
>NW_019733846.1:363192-372871 GCF_002891405.2 Cryptotermes secundus | reverse complement strand
TCTGCACATGCGCAGTAGGAAATTATTCAGCCGCAGCGTCTCTGGTCGACTGCCTACAAGACCAGTATAGCAGCACAGTCGCATGGATCGCATCGCTTCGAGAGGATACAACAATGGCATTTTCAAGCACAGAAGACATAGTTTTAATTGAATTAATGGCACATTCATCCTTCATTAGGTGCCTATTAATTAGGATGGTATTTAATCCCTCTTCCAATCTTGCTTTGAACAGGTCATGCACAGATCTACACGTATTTCCACCATTCTCGTTCAATATCAGGGTGTAAAATTTCATCGTCTTCCTCCTCTTCGAGCATCAGTAGACCAAGAGCAGCGCTTGTATCCACGCGCTTCCCTCTCGCTGTCGGGAAGCAATGACACCAATCGCACCAAATCTGCCCGGTTACAGCCGCGTCTTAGCGATGCTGCAATCGTACGGCCGCTGCGGCTTGAGTCGTGCTGCTCTAGTCGCTTCTTGCGTACCTTACCTTTATATACGAGTATAAGGTGTACTGAAAACAATGTTTGAAGGAAGATCTGGCGAGTTATCATAACTCTGTGTTTAATAGCGCCGATTTCTGTACTGCAACATAAAAAGGAGGGACGTTTTGACGTTGGTGATGAGTTTATTACTGAATTTCTTTGAAGGTGCAACCTGCATTGTTTTAGTATCTTAGTAACTGATGCTTGCCGATCACAGTTGTGCGGTCTAAGGCACGAAATGTCTTCACCCGCTCAAACACTGAGATCGTGTGTTCGAATCAAAGTCGAGGCATGGATGTCAGTCCGCTTTTCAACTGTGTTTATGTCGACCTGTGCATGTAGCGGCCTTGAGGCAGGGTTGATCTCCCGTGCAAGGAATCATACCGAATATTTATAAGATTCAAATTTACGAATTAATTAATTATGAATTGGCTTAGGCTAAAGAATCTAATGCTTGAGACTAAGTCCTAACTGATCCTTATTTATTATTATTTTTTTTTTGCTAGTTGGGTGGGACTAAGTCCCTTGCACTGCGGCCACTTCTGGCCTGTTGTACCAGCCCCAGATGATAGGTGAGGATTGTGGATGATTGTGGAGCAATTGGTGGAATGAAGATTGGCAGGGGAAACCGAAATACTCGGAGAAAACCTGCCCCAGCGCCACTTTGTCCACCACAAATTTCACTTGACCAGACCCGGGATCGAACCCGGGCCGCCGCGGTGCGAAGCCAGCGACTAACCGCTTGAGCTGTGGCGTGGCCAACTGATCCCTAAGATTAGGTCTCCTTTAGACTGAATATGTAAACAGAATTAGTTTTCTAAACATCTCGTTTTTGGCATTGAACTATGGATAAGGTCCAAGACATTAAAAGTTTCCTACTTGTGGGTTATTCTACGACATTCGCAGGTAGATTACATAGTCTCGAACGGTCAGATAGTAGATAGATGCTAAATTGGAAAGGATCTGGAAGGAAACTTTCGTGGCCTAATCGAGGATCTATTCCAAAATTTCTTTGGAAGGTCTGAGGAAAACCACAGAAGGCCTTGGGATCATTGCTGTTCCGCCGAGATTGGAACCTAGTATCTGCTGGTTATAATTTTTAGCGTAGTTCGTTGAGGCACTATGCTACAAGCCGGAAGGTTGCGGGTTCAAGTACTGATGAGGTGAATTTTTTTTATAATTGACCTAATTATTCCAGCCGCACTGTGGACCTGGTTTCGAATCAACCTCTAACAGAAATGAGTACCAGGAATCTTCCTGGGGAGTAAAAGGCGGTCGGGGCGTAAGGCTGACAACCCTACCGCCGTATACGAGCCGATTTTCAAAAGAAAATATGCGAGCCTCGACGTCTCAAAACCCCATGGGCTTCACTGCCTGTTACAGGGTTATCTTTACATTCTGATTAGGAGTCTATATGGTTAACGCTTGAGCGAAATATAACAGTACAATGCTGTGAGTGTAAAGTAAGTAAGTAAAGGTATGCCTGTAACAGGCCGTGGAGGCCCATAGGGTTGTGAGATGTTGAGGTTCCCACATTTCCTATAAAATCGGCTCACAGATGGCGGTAAGGATGTCAGCCTTACGCGCCGGCCGCACTTTACTCCCAGAAAGATTCCTGGTACTCATTTCTGTTAGAGGCTGAGTCGACCCCAGGGCCATAGTGCGGCTGGAAGGATTAGGTCAATTGAAAAAATCCAGTGACCTCATCGGGACTTGAACCCGCGACCTTCCAGCTTATAGCATAGTGCTTCAACGAACTACGATAAATGCATGCCCTTTCTAAACCCTAATTAATCGTCATCTATTTATACAGTATAAATTATATTTCTACCTTGTACACTCACAGCTAATACAAGAAAAAGACGATGTATTAGCTGTGAGTGTACGTGGTTGAAATATAATTTAAACTGTATAAATAAATGACGATTCATTAGGATTTAGAAAGGGCATACATTAGTAGCCCCACCATAACCGCTTTTGCCTCACCTCGCCAGCTGTTTCATGCAACACGTGGCTGTAATGAAACCAGAACTGACAAAGCTTTATTTAATTTTGTATGAGCTCTCGGTACGCTCGCTACTGGGTATAAACTCCACATTACTTTGAAACGGCGATATCTCGAATTTCGAACTTTGTGTAATATAGGCTACACTGCATGATGGTCACTTCTGTGGTACTCACGATTTCAGCCGTATCAATTGTCACCTATCATTGTAGCGGATTTATACATAACGGGAAAAATGTGGTGTGATGTTGCGGGACGGTGTTTATCCTACTGACTAATTTGTCACGGAGAACACATAATGTAGGACTATTTGAATCAAAGTGAAATAGTAGGATTATGGTTTAATTAAAATCACACTTACGTGCTGAAGAATGCCGTCTTTTTGGATGTGGTGTCGTGTAGATCTTGTGCTAAGCGACGTTCCTCCGAAACGTCGGTTAACACAAGATCTACACGGCGCCACATCCCAGAATACGGTATTCTTAATAGTTACCGTTGTGAAAACCTGAAATTTTACATTGTACATGTTATTCGTGAGAGATGACAACTTCATCCTCGACGTATCATTCAATAACATGTGGGCTGGAAAGGAAAACAGGTGAAAGGAGGTGAAGTCAAAAGCACGAAAGCTTGTATAACGAATGACGAGATGTCCTTCTGAGTTCTTAACGAGTGTTACACATATATCAAATATATTCCAGTGTGGATATTCGGTGTACCGGCTGAGGTTATTAGGCGGTGCCAGAATACAGGTCACAAACGCGCTTGCGTATATACAGAGTATTCACAAAGTAAGTTCGAGGCTTCACTGTGTTGTATTTTCGTAATCATGATACTTAAAAGTAAAAAAGTAAAGCTATCCCTGTAACAGGCCGTGAAGGCCCGTAGGGTTGTGAGACGTTGAGGGTCCCACATTATCTAGACCAGGCATGTCAAACTCAACTTGTACATAGGGCCACCTCAGCCCTATAAATAATAGTCCAGGGCCGCACTTCAAAATAGAAATATACATTAGATTTTGATACAAGGAAATTTAATTCTATTTATTATTTAGGAATAATTTCAATATAATTACCTAAAGTCACATATCTTACAGTTTTAAAAAGCAAGAGAATGCCATTTTTGACAAGTATCAAACAACTTTTCAATATGTAAAAAGAGAGATTACACAAGAAATTATGTTAGAAATAGCAAAACATTGAATTAATAACATCAAAATTACATCTGTCGAACTTCATAAACTGTTAACTTGGAAGACAAAACCAACAACTATATTGTTTCACTTTAATATCGTTAATAATATTATTCATGAGTGAATTAAATTACCAGTTCAATGTTTTCTTGTCTATTAAGTCGCATGTTTATTCAGTTTGTTATTAATTCAATGTAATCAGTCAGTGTGTTTCTCTTGAAATATTCGAATGGTGATGATTAATGAAAACTACATAAACAATAAAAATTGCTACGTAACCAAATGAACATTTATTAAAGTACTTACATTACTGGTTTGTACTTGAGAACTGGCATCTTTTCCGGGATACAAGAGAGTTAATGTCAGCTACTTGACTCTGTTAAGATGCTATTTTTAGGATGGAAGACAAATGTTCTGCTGTGCGTGGTTTTGGTTGCCTTCACAAGCGAAAATAACTGTTCACAGAGGTAGGTGGAACCAAACATGGCCAGTATTCTCGCAGCAAACTGGCAAATAAGAAAAAAATTGAGGGATACCAATTTCATTATATTTGTCTTTCAGTGTTGAATCACACTGCATTTCAATTAGTTCCTTTCGAATGTTACTATCTGCCTTCTGAATATCGAATGAGAATTGAGCCGTAAACAAAGAGAAATCGTTCTCGCACGATTTGAAATCTTTAAACCTATTTCCAAAGTCATTAATTAATTCCTTTATTTGGGAAACATGACTGGTAAAATCAGAATTACTGTGGGTCTTTTTGAAATCCTGGCAGGTAGGAAAATGAATTAAGTTGCCATTCTTCATCTGTCCTTCCCAAAGTTTGAGCTTTAATTTAAAAGCCTTAATACTGTCATACAATGAAACTACAAGCTGTCTTTTCCCTTGTATCTTTAAATTTAAGTCATTTAAATGCAAGGTAATGTCCCCATAAAGGCCAAATCCTGAACCCAATTATCGTCACAAAGTTTGTCGGGTGATTCGCCTTTCATTTCCAAAAAAATCTTAATTTCTTCTCGAAGAAGCCAAAAGCGCTTTAAAACACTGTAACACGAAAGCCAGCGAACTTCTGCAAAGTACGGTAGACGCAAATTCACATCCAATGTCACTAAGTAAAGAAGAAAACTGACGTTGATTCAGTCCCCGAGATCGAATAAAATTTACTACTTTCTTCACAAATTGCAACACATGATTCATTTTTATGATTTTTGAGCACAGAACTTCTTGGTAAATGATGCAGTGAATATGGTGAAGCTTACAACTAGGACAGACTTCTTTCTGCTTGGCCATTAAGTTAGCAACAAATCCGTTCTCTTACCCCGTCATAGAAGGAGCCCCATCCGTTGCTACACACACAAGTTTCGATAACGGAAGATTGTACTTTTCTAAGAGCCCATACACTTCGCTAAAGATATCCTCACCAGTTGTGTTTTTAAGAGAAATTATGTCTAGTAACTCCTCAGTTATAATTAAGTAAGTATCACAGTCCCGGATAAACACAACTAATTGTGCCACACCACTAACATCTGCACTTTCATCGACTGCAATAGAAAATGCCGTGAAACTTTTAACTTTTGCCACCACTGTTCACTTAAATTGGTCGCAATATCTTTCGGCAACAGTGTTTCGTGACAAGGAAACTTTTTTGAAAATTTGAACCTTATCGGGACATACGTACAACTTCTGCGGTTTTTACGAGACACTCTTTTACAAATTCACTTTCGCTAAAACATTTAGAATTCTTTGCTATAAGTTCTGCAATTACATAGCTTGCTTTAACAACGGCTTCATTGTCTCGTTTCAGTTTCGTAAACAAAAACTGTTGCTTGCCGAGANATTATAACCTTTATACGTTCATCACAATGTAACATCAGCACCTGTCGCTGTGTGAAAATGAGCCGAATGACAATGTACAAGAGACTACCGGACTAGTAGGAAGGTGTATCTTGTCTCAATGGTCATAAAAGTGAAAGTTTGCTAGCAGCCCATTAGACAATGGCTGGGGGTTGCAAGCTAGTTTTGAAGGTAGAAATCCCTTGCACTTGTCTGTCAGTTGCCACCCTCCTTGCATTCTTACTACGCCTCCAAAAGGGATTCTTGGAAATACTTGGGGTTGTGAGGCTGTGCGGATTTTAGTGCATTAACCTTCTGAAATAAAATAGTTTGTCCTTCACGAACTTTACAAACCGTTAGTTGGACAAACCCTTCTGCAATTCTCAGAATCACTTTTCCTGCAGCCTGCTAATTTATGTCTGCGTGAGACTTCTTGTCTTCTAGTCTGCTGGAAAATTGTCTTTACAAAAAATATTTATACTAAAATTTTAATATTGATTTTAATATCAGTTGGCTCTAAAAGTTGAGGGGCCGCCCTTTGTGGCTATGGGGGCCGCATGTTTGATACGGCTGATCTAGACAATCGGCTCAAAGATGGCGGTAAGTTTGTCAGCCGTACGCGGCGGCCGTGCTTTACTCCCCAGGAAAATTATTCAGTTAATTCCTGGTACTCATTTCTGTTAGAGGCTGAGTCGACCCCATGGCCATAGTGCGGCTGGAAGGATTAGGTCAATTGAAAAGAATCCAATGACCTCATCGGGACTTGAACCCGCGACCTTTCGGATTGTAGCATAGTGCCTCAACCAATGGTACTTAACAAATCAAAATCTGATTCAGGAGGAAATTAAGAGGAGGCTGAACTTGGGTAATGCTTGCTACCATTCAGTCCAGAAGCTTTTGTCTTCTCGTCTGCTGCCTAAAAACATAAAAATGAGAATATAAAAAGCTATAATTTTGCCTGTGGTTCTGTATGGGTGTGAAAGTTTGTCTCTGACATTAAGGTACTAACATAGACTGAGGTTTTTGAGAATATTCGGACTGAAGAGAGATGAAGACGTTTTCGTCAGCAAGTTGTGTATAAACGAAATTTCCGGCATAGCAAAATAAATGTTCTTTTGTTATAGTAACCTCTGAAGAAACGGAAAATTTCCGGTCCGAATTCCGTCTCGATATCTTCCGTGTCAGAAGAAGTGCGTTTATGGATCTCAGTGGTTGCAATCGGTTTCGCTTTTGTTTCGCGAACCGATGTGTCCTTAGTGGATATATTTTGTGGACAAATAAGGTAAAGTAGGGAACTGTGGTCTGTGCATGTGCGGCTTACCGTAAGCTGTGAAGTTCCTGTGCTTATTAAAGCACCACTTCATAAGGCATGTGCGGTACAATTTCAGGCGTTCTTAACTCGTGCTAGACGGCGGCGAGAGGCCAGTGTCAAGTCTCCCCGGGGATCAAACCCCTGTCGCCCAGCCCGTAACTATGGTAACAGAGCTCTTCCAGCTCTCAAATTTTCTATAGGAAGTCGGGCTTATCCACGAAGCGTAAATCTCCTTCATAACTGCGCTGTTAAAAACTTATTATTAACCCTTTTATAACTGTGTACCACTTGCTGTAACATTTGAGGAGCTCTGTATTTTGCAATGCGGTGCTTTATGGGATTTCTTACAATTCTTAGAATAAGCAGCAATTATTTTGCTGCATACAATTTGTCAGGTAGTCCTTTTAACAGAGATGCATTGTATTTTCTGTGAGATACGGACTTGATTTTTTAATATTAATCAGACAGCACCGTTGCTAGTCTACGTATTGGACGACAAGGGTTCGATTCCAGATGGGAAAAAGTATTTTTGTCTTCTCTTATCGTTTCCAGACGGGCTCTGAGGTCCACCCAGCCTCCTATCTAATTGGTGCCGAGGGATCTGTCGTTCAGGGTAAAGCAGCAGCGGCGTGAAGCTGACCACTGAGCTCATCTAGTGCCAAGGTCCACTTCCCCGTATGCCAACATGTCATAGTGCCTAATTACGTAGTTAGGTACAAGGAATCACATAATTGGGATGACTTTCGTGAATGAAACGGTTAAAAAAATTATGGACATCGGGTTAAAGGAAATAAAAATACGGATATAATTAAATATTTATTTATTGCATATTTTTTATGATAGCGTTACGCTGTTTGTCTTCCTTAGAAGTTCTCCTTCACATATTTGGCGAACACACGCACGCCCTCAAAGAACTGTGTGACTGTGGGTTCGATTAGTGACGCCGGCAGCTGGAACCCGTATCGCGTGTTGGTCAGCTCCACTGTGTACGAAAGTTCGATTCCTAGAACTCCTTTCATGTAGTCATCACTCCCGCCAGCAGCAGCATCTGTGGGCAACAAATGTAATCACTCACTACGGGGTCCTGTGCCGCTGCTCAAGGCCTGTAGAACGTAGAATAAACTAAGTCTGTTTAGGGAACGAGGGTACATCATTGTCATTTAGTGATGTAAGCCATTACATTTGAAAGTTACTGGATTCCATTTTCAACATACTTCCGGTTTTCATACGCCGATTGTAAATTCAAACATACTGTGACGTATAGACCCTATGCTAGGGAAATACCTTGAAACAAACAACAGCCGCTGCAATGTAACGGCGCGGTAAACATGTCTCTACAACAATAGAGTTACTGTTGGAAACGGTGTTATGCAACCCGTTGCTAGGCAGCTGAAACGGGAGTGTTTTCTATGTGGTCCGTGCAGAGAAGTTATCTTGAAGACAATTTGGGGATCGCAGTTACTTGTTAGTTGACAGAGTTGTCATTTGTTTAGCTGAAAGTTAGCCTATGAAGAGAAGACTAGGAGGTTGGTTTGAAATGGCCGCCAGCCTGGCAGTTATTAGTTTAAATTTGAGTTCTGCTCGGGAGGCTGTGAAAATAGGACCTGAGAGCGCCAAGCTGAAGAATCTCTTCTGTTAGAAGCCATTACTGGCAAACGGCTGGAGAAAGGTACAGCAGATTGGAAAAGGCTTAGCGGGTGCTGTGGCGATTTTAAAGTGTTGAGATTAGCGATCGCGCTGTGATTATTTCCGAGTGTTGTGTATAAGGAGTCATATATCCATTCACGAATCTATAGTCCGTCTATAGTCACACACATAAATCATGGTAACACTTACGCGGAAGTTTTCTTCAGTAATGTTGCCTACACAAGGTATGATGTATCCTCGTTCGTAAAGTGGATGTCGCGGTAGGGTTGCAGCACTGCTGCCTCTTATTCCGACTCAAAATCCTTTACATTTATTTTCCATACTACCTCCATCAAACAGGCCACGACTGTTTCCTTGTAGATCCTCTATGATCAATTATTTTCTAATTCTTCATTTCGATACCGAGTTATTGAAAGCGGCAGTAAATAAACTAATTATTTGTACAGTGATATGTTTAACTTGCACGTTAAGCCATGCTACAGATTAGGCGGCTAATCGTTCCTTATCGTGAAGGTCTGGTTTCAGTCCCATGGACGGCCTCCTTTGTATAATGTTATGTGTATATCCAAGTGATGATGGTTATTTAACTATGGAAACACACAACTCTTTTATTGACGGTCACAACACAACAAACAGAAAAATCAAGGTTAGCGCCCAGCTATGGTTTCGCTACATGTTTCAGCCACTAACGGCCATCATCAGGCAGACACATATTAACAAACATATACCATTGAACTGCAGTACATTAGACTGGATACAATGTTATTAATCTTTTAAACTTAATTGATGTTATACAACATCGAATCAGTCGTTGGAATCATATACTAGTGGATACATATATATGAATGAATCTTGTATGCTGGTACATAACATTCACTTTTAAATATTAATAAAAATGAAGTATGCATTATTATAAGAAAAGGTTCTAGTATTTATATTTTCATGAGTCTAAAACACAGTGTACTGAACTGAAGAAGGGAGCAATCTCCACTGTCAAAGTACTTACATAATATATACAATAGTTTATTTTCTGTTTATGTCTACTTACACAGGACGTTTGTAGAGCTTCCTATTGTAAATGGGTTTCCACCAGCAGCCACCTGGGCAGCGTCTACCTCCTCAGCTAGTGCATGCTGTGTGCAGAAATTAAATAAGTGTAAACAGTACTTTGTTTTGTTACCCTTCTTAGAAGTGTACAACAGTACTT